>NC_140016.1:6125230-6151418 GCF_964263955.1 Coregonus lavaretus
GTGGTGCAGTGGTTGCACAGCCTTTCCTCTACAGGGAGCCAGGTTTTCCTGTGTCTACCCTTCTCAATGGCAAGGCTGTGCTCACTGAGCCTGTACTTTGTCAAGGTGTACTGTCGATTTAGGGCCAGATAGCACTGCATTTTACTTTGTGCTTGTGCTTGTCTTTCCCAATAAGCAATGTAGTTTTGTTTTGACTGTGTTGTAATTTGGTTTATTCTGATTGATTGGATGTTGTGGTCCTGAGGCTTCGGTGTGTTAGTAGAACAGGTTTGTGAACTCAGCCCCAGGACCAGCTGGATGAGGGGGACTCTTTTCTTTGCTCAGCTCTTGGCATTGCAGGGCTTGGTAATGATATGGTCACTGTATTTTAGATGTTTCCCAAACTTAATTCCTATTTTTTGAGTTTTTATTATTAGTGGATATTGGCCTAATTCTGCCCTGCATGCATTGTTTGTAGTTTTCCTCTGGACATGTAGGATAATCTTACAGAACTCCGCATGCCCCCCCCCCCTCTCTGTTAAAGTACAAATGGGAAAATAAATAAACATAAATATGGGTTGTATTTACAATGGTGTTTGTTCTTCACTAGTTGCCCTTTTCTTGTGGCAACAGGTCACACATCTTGCTGCTGTGAAGGCACAATGTGGTTTTTCACCCAGTAGATAAGGGAGTTTATCAAAATTGGATTTGTTTTCGAATTCTTTGTGGGTCTGTGTCATCTGAGGGAAATATGTGTCTCTAACATGGTCATACATTTGGCAGGAGGTTAGGAAGTGCAGCTCAGTTTCCACCTCATTTTGTGGGCAGTGTGCACATAGCCTGTCTTCTCTTGAGAGCCAGGTCTGCCTATGGCGACCTTTCTCAATAGCAAGGCTATGCTCACTGAGTCTGTACATAGTCAAAGCTTTCCTTAAGTTTGGGTCAGTCACAGTGGTCAGGTATTCTGCCACTGTGTACTCTCTGTTTAGGGCCAAATAGCATTCCAGTTTGCTCTGTTTTTTTGTTAATTCTTTCCAATGTGTCAAGTAACTATCTTTTTGTTTTCTCATGGTTTGGTTGAGTCTAATTGTGTTTCTGTCCTGTGGGTTTTCGGGCAAATCTTTTCAAATTCAAAAAGCTTTAATGTCATAGAACGTGTTACCACATACATTGCCAAAGCAAACATTTAGACACATATCAAATCAAAGATGACGCAGGTAGATAATAAACTGAATGAGTAATAACAATTAACAGATCAATACAGTAAGAAATGAATGAGGACAATAATGAAATAGTGAGAAAGACACAGGTAGTTCTGGTTGGTTGTTCTACTGGCTGTCCCTACAGGTTATAGACACAGGTAGTAATGTTATTGTTCTGGTTGGTTGTTCTACTGGCTGTCCCTACAGGTTAAAGACACAGGTAGTAATGTTATTGTTCTGGTTTGTCGTTCTACTGGCTGTCCCTACAGGTTAAAGACACAGGTAGTAATGTTATTGCTCTGGTTGGTCGTTCCGCTGGCTGTCGCTACAGGTTAAAGACACAGGTAGCAATGTTATTGTTCTGGTTGGTTGTTCTACTGGCTGTCCCTACAGGTTAAAGACAGGTAGTAATGTAAGTCTGTATAGTTATTTATAGCTCTGGCAGTGTAGGAGAAAATGCAGCTTGCTCTGTCTCAACCTCTCTCTGAGGGCAGAGTGAGCACAACCTATCATCTCTGGGTAGCCAGATCTGTCTATGATGGCCAGTCTCTATGGCCAGGCTGTCCTCTCTGGGTAGCCAGATCTGTCTATGATGGCCAGTCTCTATGGCCAGGCTGTCCTCTCTGGGTAGCCAGATCTGTCTGTGATGGCCAGTCCCTTTGGCCAGGCTGTCCTCTCTGGGTAGCCAGATCTGTCTGTGATGGCCGGTCCCTTTGGCCAGGCTGTCCTCTCTGGGTAGCCAGATCTGTCTGTGATGGCCAGTCCCTTTGGCCAGGCTGTCCTCTCTGGGTAGCCAGATCTGTCTGTGATGGCCAGTCCCTTTGGCCAGGCTGTCCTCTCTGGGTAGCCAGATCTGTCTGTGATGGCCAGTCCCTTTGGCCAGGCTGTGATCACTAAGTTTTCTATTAGTCACAGTGGCCAGATGCTGTCTGTGTGCTGTATGTTTAGAGCCAAATAGCATTGAAGTTTTATTTGATGTTTTGTGGTGTCTTTCCAATAGGTGATATCGCTCTCTCTCTCTCTCTCAGCTAATACTGAAGTGGATATGGTGTTACCAGGCTGAGTATACCCAAACACACACATGCACATCGATGGAGGCACGCACACAAACATACACACGCAAGTACGCACACAAACACACACACACACACACACACACATATCCACACAGACTAATTTATTCCACACAAACTCACTCCCCCAAATACATCTACTGATGAATACTCAGAAACTACATCAGCAGTGGGTTGAATACCAATTCATCACATGACGTTTATCAAAATATCACATCATAATTTGACAATTTCGCCTATAAGTGAAACAACCCAACACTAATCACAATGCAGTAAAGCTACCGCATAATGTAATAGGATATGTCCCAAATGGCATCCTATTCTCTATTTAAAGGGCACTACTTTTGACCAGAGCCCTATGGCCTCTGGTCAAAAGTAGTGAACTATATAGGGGTGCCATTATGGAATGCAGACAGGGTCTCCCTACAGCTGTGTGTTATGTTGACCGGCCTGAACTAGCTAGAAGTCATTTCACATCAGCTCTCGCTACATCAAATGTAACCAGAGGGAACACGATTTATTCGTTCTGGTGTTGACATCCAAACCATGCCCTAAACGGTGACACTTTGAACACTATTCCTCTGTGCCCTGCCAGCCCAGCCTGCCTCCTGCCTGCCTCCCACCATGCTGGTGTGGATGGCTGGCTGCTGCTATCAACCAAAACGGGCTCAGCTTGGAGAGAAAACACTATGTAAGTTTCCCTAAATGGCACCCTATTCCCTATAAAGTGCACTAATTTTAACCAGAGCCCTGTGGGGTGCACTATAAAGGGAATATGGTACCATTTGGGGCGCAGCCACTGTCATGTGTTTCCTTTCAGCAGGGGTGAATATATATATATATAAGAGGAGAACAGAGGAATCATACCAGGAGACATGTTGTTGTGTTGTTGTGGAGCCCCAGAGCTAGCTAGCACAACAATGAATCTGTGTTAACAGCATAACACACATAGGTGTGTGTGTGTGTGTGTGTGTGTGTGTGTGTGTGTGTGTGTGTGTGTGTGTGTGTGTGTGTGTGTGTGTGTGTACTACTGTACAAAGCCATGATGTGCCTACGAGGTCCAGCAACACTTATCTTCAGACAGCAAACACTGTGGCTACAACCCAAATGGTACCCTATTTCCTATAAAGTGTACTACTGTCGACAAGAGCCGTATGTGCCCTGGTCATTAGTAGTGCACTATAGAGGGAATAGGGTACCATTTGGGACCAAGCCTGTCTACTGGCATGTCACCTACTACTATTATTTACCCCTTTGTGGAGGAAAACACAAGCTAGCACAAACAGAGGGCTGTGTGTGTACTGTGTGTGTGTGTGTGTGTGTGGTAGTGTGGTTGTGTGTGCGTGTGTGTGTCTGTGAGTGTATGTGTGTGTATGTGTGTGTGTGTGTGTGTGTGTGTGTGTGTGTGTGTGTGTGTGTGTGTGTGTGTGTTTGTGTGGTTGTGTGTGTGTGTGTGTGTGTGTGTGTGTGTGTGTGTGTGTGTGTGTGTGTGTGTGTGTGTGTGTGTGTGTGTGTGTGTGTGTGTGTGTGTGTGTGTGTGATGTCTGTTGCATGTTTTATGAGTAGCAGGAGATAAACTGCTGAGGTAAATCTAGGAGAACATTCTTTCAGCAGTATGAAATATGGATATTATTTAAGGTGTGCGATTTACCTCAGCAGTATGAAATATGGATATTATTTAAGGTGTGCGATTTACCTCAGCAGTATGAAATATGGATATTATTTAAGGTGTGCGATTTACCTCAGCAGTATGAAATATGGATATTATTGAAGGTGTGCGTGAGTTGCAGACTAGAATAACAGTATCTGCTGTTCCTCTTTTTTCTACGACATGTTCTCCATACTAACCAATATATATACAACAAAGTACACTTCCTCTTAGCACCGTTTTGGCCTCACACCCGGAATCGATTCTATACTTCAGTTGGGTTATAGTGAGATAGGGAAGGCTTAGACTAATGTAGACTAACTCTTTCACTCACCCCACCCCCCCAAAAAAAACAAATCGAAATGAAATGACATGAATCTGAAATAACACAGAAGCCTCTGTAAGTAATGTAGATGTTGTTAGCAGACCAACCCTACAGAACATCCATAGTTTGGAGTTTGCACCGAGGAAGAGGCTTGTCTGTGTGTCTGGGATTAAGTGTTTTATGTGATATGATGAGAAAAGGCCTTGTTTTCATTGTTTTCTCACATTGTTTTTGAATCCAAGCCTTGGTTTGTCTCAGGAGGGGACCACCGCTTATCAAAGGCCTGTGTTAGCCTGAGAGAGACGATCTATACTCTCTGAGAGAGACAATCTATACTCTCTGAGAGAGACGATCTATACTCTCTGAGAGAGACGATCTATACTCTCTGAGAGAGAAGATCTATACTCTCTGAGAGAGACGATCTATACTCTCTGAGAGAGACGATCTATACTCTCTGAGAGAGAAGATCTATACTCTCTGAGAGAGACGATCTATACTCTCTGAGAGAGACGATCTATACTCTCTGAGAGAGACGATCTATACTCTCTGAGAGAGACGATCTATACTCTCTGAGAGAGACGATCTATACTCTCTGAGAGAGACGATCTATACTCTCTGAGAGAGAAGATCTATACTCTCTGAGAGAGACGATCTATACTCTCTGAGAGAGACGATCTATACTCTCTCAATACCACATACTGTTACTACTGGATACTAAGGTTGTATCCTAACTGGCACCCTATTCCCTTCATAGTGCACTCCTTTCGACCAGAGCAAATGTAGTGCACTATAAAGGGAATTTGGTGCCATTTGGGACGTATCCTGGATACTAACTAACATGGGATGAAAGAAGGCAAAGTCTTCAATCAACAGAGAGCTTGGTGTTTAGAACTGATCATTTCACAAGATTATTTTTGATGACAATCACTATTAGGGTCATAGTCTCTCATAGTCACAGCCTTTAGTTCTGAGTGCTGATATTACTAGGATCATCGTGTATGTGAGGTAACTGAAAGTGGATGGCACATGTTTCTCTGGTAGGGTAAGTCCTACTAGGCTTGGGCGGTATACCGTATACAGTAGTATACCGGGGTATTTGGAAATAGCCACGGGATGGTTTTCAAAACCGTCAATACTGCTGTAACTATTTCTTAGAAGTTTTTTGATAAATGTTTATATTTGTAGCTACTTTTTAAGTAAATACCTGCAGTCAACTTGTGCAATAAGTTAAGAGATAAAACATATTGCGTTCTTCATTTCACCTGTCACATTGTTTTACATTATGAAGCTTACCGTAGTTCCCCAGAACAGTTGAGCCAGTCACGTATGTTTGTAAATAGCACAACAGGAGAAAGCTGGAGCAGGTGAGTCCAGCTGTGTATTGACAGGGGTCGAGTTTTATATTGAAAGTCAACAGTGTTTTTTTGCTTCAATAGAATGATCAGGGACATACAACTATAGTTGTCCTTCACAGAAAATGCATTAGTGCAACACATTCGGAAGAAAATAGCTTTAGTTTCATCAGATGACAACAGAAGTGCAAAACTATTTGGCTGGCAGCCACACAAGTAAATGAAATTACAATGAAAAAGCAAGGTATTTTTTGCAAAAACGATGCATGGCCATCATATTTCTAATGTTTATCATAGAAAGAATGTAGCCAGCTACATTTCCTAGTGTTTTGGTTAAGGTTAATCTTGCATTTTACCAGAGAAAAGCAGGCTGGCTACACCAAGGAAAGTACAGGAGAAAAGTAGGCTGGCTACACCAAGGAAAGTACAGGAGAAAAGTAGGCTGGCTACACCAAGGAAAGTACAGGAGAAAAGTAGGCTGGCTACACCAAGGAAAGTACAGGAGAAAAGTAGGCTGGCTACACCAAGGAAAATACAGGAGAAAAGTAGGCTGGCTACACCAAGGAAAGTACAGGAGAAAAGTAGGCTGGCTACACCAAGGAAAGTACAGGAGAAAAGTAGGCTGGCTACACCAAGGAAAGTACAGGAGAAAAGTAGGCTGGCTACACCAAGGAAAATACAGGAGAAAAGTAGGCTGGCTACACCAAGGAAAGTACAGGAGAAAAGTAGGCTGGCTACACCAAGGAAAGTACAGGAGAAAAGTAGGCTGGCTACACCAAGGAAAGTACAGGAGAAAAGTAGGCTGGCTACACCAAGGGAAGTACAGGAGAAAAGTAGGCTGGCTACACCAAGGAAAATACAGGAGAAAAGTAGGCTGGCTACACCAAGGAAAATACAGGAGAAAAGTAGGCTGGCTACACCAAGGAAAGTACAGGAGAAAAGTAGGCTGGCTACACCAAGGAAAATACAGGAGAAAAGTAGGCTGGCTACACCAAGGAAAGTACAGGAGAAAAGTAGGCTGGCTACACCAAGGAAAATACAGGAGAAAAGTAGCCCCACATCAGTCAGAGCTCTGTCTGCTGATAGAATGCTGTTCTTGAATTCTCATCTGAGTGGAGAAGAGCAACTGAAGCACAAACTTTGTCTGATGCTGAACAGGAAATTACAATAAGAAGCATTTTAGATCTGTATTTACAAAATGCAGCAAGATATTTCCTATGCGTTTTATTTAAAAAATATGCGTGAAAAACGAAGAATTCTGCATTAACGTGACCCCTAAGTTTAAGTTGCTAGTTATCTAATGAAGTGGCCGTGGGTTGAGTTATCTGTCCAGCTGCCACTGCTATCCTGGATTTCTAGTGTTTCTTCTCCTTTCTCTTCTCCTCCCCAGTCTTCTCCTCCCCAGTCTTCTCCTCCCCCGTCTTCTCCTCCCCGTCTTCTCCTCCCCCGTCTTCTCCTCCCCCATCTTCTCCTCTCTCTTCTCCTCCCCCATCTTCTCCTCCCCCGTCTTCTCCTCCCTGTCTTCTCCTCCCCGTCTTCTCCTCCCCCGTTTTCTCCTCCCCCGTCTTCTCCTCCCCGTCTTCTCCTCCCCGTCTTCTCCTCTCTCTTCTCCTCCCCCGTCTTCTCCTCCCCCGTCTTCTCCTCTCTCTTCTCCTCCCCCGTCTTCTCCTCCCCGTCTTCTCCTCTCTCTTCTCCTCCCCCGTCTTCTCGTCCCCCGTCTTCTCCTCCCCCGTCTTCTCCTCCCCCGTCTTCTCCTCCCTGTCTTCTCCTCCCCCGTCTTCTCCTCCCCCGTCTTCTCCTCCCCCGTCTTCTTCTCCCCCGTCTTCTCCTCCCCAGTCTTCTCCTCCCCCGTCTTCTCCTCCCCCGTCTTCTCCTCCCCGTCTTCTCCTCTCTCTTCTCCTCCCCCATCTTCTCCTCCCCCGTCTTCTCGTCCCCCGTCTTCTCCTCCCCGTCTTCTCCTCTCTCTTCTCCTCCCCCGCCTTCTCCTCCCCAGTCTTCTCCTCTCTCTTCTCCTCCCCAGTCTTCTCCTCCCCCGTCTTCTCCTCCCCCGTCTTCTCCTCCCCCGTCTTCTCGTCCCCCGTCTTCTCCTCCCCCGTCTTCTCCTCCCCAGTCTTCTCCTCCCCCGTCTTCTCTGAGCAGAGCAGGTAGGCCCGTTGCCCTAGCGCAGGGTTGCCCAACCCTGTTCGTGGAGAGCTACCCTCCTGTAGGTTTTGGCTCCAACCCCAGGTGTTACTAACCTGATTCATCTTATCAACCTGCTAATTATTAGAATCAGGTGTGCTAGATTAGGGTTGGAGCAAAAACCTAGAGGACGGTAGCTCTCCAGGAACAGGGTTGGGCGGTCCTGCCCTAGTGACTCCACACAGACACAACGTGTACATTGCTGCTCCAGAGCCAGTCCTGTTCTTCCTTCAGACAAGCATACGTCCAAACTTAGTTCATTTGTACAATGTCTCTCATTCACATTTGCTTGCAAATGTCCAAACTCACCAAAAAATGATATTCGGTAGCTCCTATCTATATACAGTTGAAGTCTGAAGTTTACATACACTAAGGTTGGAGTCATTAAAACTTGTTTTCAACCACTCCACAAATGCATTTTTAACAAACTATAGTTTTGGCATGTCGGTTAGGACATCTACTTTGTGCATGACACAAGTAATTTTTACAACAATTGTTTACAGACAGATTATTTCACTTATAATTCACTGTATCACAATTCCAGTGGGTCAGAAGTTTACATACACTAAGTTGACTGTGCCTTTAAACAGCTTGGAAAATTCCAGAAAATGATGTCATGGCTTTAGAAGCTTCTGATAGGCTAATTGACATAATTTGAGTCAATTGGAGGTGTACCTGTGGATGTATTTCAAGGCCTACCTTCAAACTCAGTGCCTCTTTGCTTGACATCAAGGGAAAATCAAAATAAATCAGCCAAGACCTCAGAAAAAGAATTGTAGACCTCCACAAGTCTGGTTCATCCTTGGGAGCAATTTCCAAATGCCTGAAGGTACCACGTTCATCTGTGCAAACAATAGTATGCAAGTATAAACACCATGGGACCACGCAGCCGTCATACCGCTCAGGAACGAGACGCATTCTGTCTCCTAGAGATGAATGTACTTTGGTGCGAAAAGTGCAAATCAATCCCAGAACAACAGCAAAGGACCTTGTGAAGATACTGGAGGAAACAGGTACAAAAGTATCTATATCCACAGTAAAACAAGTCCTATATCGACATAACCTGAAAGGCCGCTCAGCAAGGAAGAAGCCACTGCTCCAAAACCGCCATAAAAAAGCCAGACTACGGTTTGCAACTGCACATGGGGACAAAGATCGTACGTTTTGGAGAAATGTCCTCTGGTCTGATGAAACAAAAATATAACTGTTTGGCCATAATGACCATCGTTATGTTTGGAGGAAAAAGGGGAAAGCTTGCAAGCCGAAGAACACCATCCCAACCGTGAAGCACAGGGGTGGCATCAACATGCTGTGGGGGTGCTTTGCTGCAGGAGGGACTGATGCACTTCACAATATATATGGCATCATGCGGAAGGAAAATGATGTGGATATATTGAAGCAACATCTCAAGACATCAGTCAGGAAGTTAAAGCTTCATTGCAAATGGGTCTTCCAAATGGACAATGACCCCAAGCATACTTCCAAAGTTGTGGCAAAATGGCTTAAGGACAACAAAGTCAAGGTATTGGAGTGGCCATCACAAAGCCCTGACCTCAATCCTAGAGAACATTTGTGGGCAGAACTGAAAAAGCGTATGCGAGCAAGGAGGACTAAAAACCTGACTCAGTTACACCAGCTCTGTCAGGAGGAATATGCCAAAATTCACCCAACTTATTGTGGGAAGCTTGTGGAAGGCTCCCCGAAACGTTTGACCCAAGTTAAACAATTTAAAGGCAATGCTACCAAATACTAATTGAGTGTATGTAAACTTCTGACCCACTGGGAATGTGATGAAAGAAATAAAATGTGAAATAAATAATTCTCTCTACTATTATTATATCATTTCACATTCTTAAAATAAAGTGGTGCTCATAACTGACCTAAAACAGGGAATTTTTACTAGGATTAAATGTCAGGAATTGTGAAAAACTGAGTTTAAATGTATTTGGCTAAGGTGTATGTAAACTTCCGACTTCAACTGTATGTATAACTTTATGAGCTGGATTGCCTGTATATTGCAATTAGTTTATTTTCGTTTGCGCTCTTTAGTATATTTAGCTAGGAGTATTTTCTGGAAAATGTGCTATTACTTGTGCTAATTTTGTTAGCATTTTAGTAATAGAGG
Source organism: Coregonus lavaretus (assembly GCF_964263955.1). Lineage (NCBI taxonomy): Eukaryota > Metazoa > Chordata > Actinopteri > Salmoniformes > Salmonidae > Coregonus > Coregonus lavaretus. The sequence continues at coordinate 6,135,116 of NC_140016.1, forward strand.
GCTTTTTTGGAGCTTTTGGGGGGCTTTTTTAGCACCCCTGTGTTTACTAATGAACTAATGAACGGGTTAAACAGGGTAAAGTACAGCGCCTCTGTTCTCCTTTTAGTGTTACCATACCAAATGGCACCTAATTCCCTACATAGTGCAGCCCAATGGACCCCGGTCAAAAGCAGTGCACTAATAATTACCCCTACTGGTAGATCCCAAATGTAATATTTTAACTAGTTAGCATCCTATTGATGAATTTTATGTCCCAAAAATCTTGCATAAACACAGTGAATGTAATGTAGGCCTTACAGGAGGTTGGTGGCACCTTAATTGGGGAGGATGGGCTCGTGGTAATGGCTGGAGCGGAATCAGTGGAATGGTATCAAATACATCAAACATATGGTTTCCTTGTGTTTGATGCCATTCCATTCACTCCGTTCCAGCCATTATTATGAGCAGTCCTCCCCTCAGCATCCTCCACTGGTGAGCCTACCTGTTAGGGTAACTTGGGCTAATTGCCACCTGGGGTAACACGCCCGCTGCCTGTACTTCTCACAGAAACCACTTCATGTCACAATTTTCCCCCCAAACACTTTCCCTGGTTTCCACTACGCTTCCTCAACTAAAAATGTCATCTGTCTCGTCACAACCTTTTAAGTCACTCCCAAAAAATTATTGATAGATGGTGACGTTTACCCCATGTTACCCTACAATTGACCGGTGTTACATTTAGCCCCACTCTCCCCTATGCACTCACTGCAAATTGTGGAGCAGTAATGGTGCTTAACCATGACGCTGCTAAAAACTCTGGGTTTAAAATGGTGCTGGAAAGCTGGGAACCCCATCAATACAACAGCTGTTTTCCCCACGATTGCAAGAATTGTTGTGCATCGACTGCTTGTCAGAATGCAGGTTTCCCTCCCTATGGCACTCGTAGCTTGAATGCGCTTCGAGAGGAATATTTATCTTGCATAGAACACACGACAAGCCGACTAGGTAAATAGATCAACTATTCTACTATGTTTTTTTTTTAATTCTTCCATTCATTACTAATTTTGTTTGCAGAGGAAAAGTAAATGTGGACTGTTCTAGCATCTTCAAAGTGCGCCTTGACAGAAATATCTTCTCATGTTTCATAATTTTTTGGGCGTGGCGGCAATGATTTTGCTGCGGCGCACCACCACAGTTAAAGGAGTGCAGCGGAAACACTGGTATACTGCCCAAGCCTATCATTCACACTGTTCTAGAGATTTAAACCAAAGAGTATAAACACTAAACAAACAAGGAAGTCACCAATGGATGACCTGTTGCAACCTCTGCAACCACTGTGATTATTATTTAACCCTGCTGGTCAACATCTTGTAGAAACATCTGGCCTTAATGGTCATGTACTGTTATAATCTCCACCCGGCACAGCCAGAAGGGGACTGGCCACCCCTCAGAGCCTGGTTCCTCTCTTGGTTTCTTCCTAGGTTTCTGCCTTTCATGGGAGATTTTCCTAGCCACCGTGCTTCTACATCTGCATTGCTTGCTGTTTGGGGTTTTAGGCTGGGTTTCTGTATAGCACTTTGTGATATCTGCTGATGTAAAAAGGGCTTTATAAATACAATTTGATAGATTGATGATGCTATTTCATGAAAAATATATGACAAAAGGTATTCTTAACCTTTGCTAATCGATTTGATTGGTCAGAAGAATTCTACATGTGTTGCACCAGTTCTGAGGGTTTTGCAACAGCTGTGTTGCACCAGTTCTGAGGGTTTTGTAACAGCTGTGTTGCAGCTGTTCTGAGGGTTTTGTTTTGTAACAGCTGTGTTGTAGCTGTTCTGAGGGTTTTGTTTTGTAACAGCTGTGTTGCACCAGTTCTGAGGGTTTTGTAACAGCTGTGTTGTAGCTGTTCTGAGGGTTTTGTTTTGTAACAGCTGTGTTGCACCAGTTCTGAGGGTTTTGTAACAGCTGTGTTGCAGCTGTTCTGAGGGTTTTGTTTTGTAACAGCTGTGTTGTAGCTGTTCTGAGGGTTTTGTTTTGTAACAGCTGTGTTGCACCAGTTCTGAGGGTTTTGTAACAGCTGTGTTGTAGCTGTTCTGAGGGTTTTGTTTTGTAACAGCTGTGTTGCACCAGTTCTGAGGGTTTTGTAACAGCTGTGTTGCAGCTGTTCTGAGGGTTTTGTTTTGTAACAGCTGTGTTGCACCAATTCTGAGGGTTTTGTAACAGCTGTGTTGTAGCTGTTCTGAGGGTTTTGTAACAGCTGTGTTGTAGCTGTTCTGAGGGTTTTGTTTTGTAACAGCTGTGTTGCACCAGTTCTGAGGGTTTTGTAACAGCTGTGTTGTAGCTGTTCTGAGGGTTTTGTTTTGTAACAGCTGTGTTGCACCAGTTTTGAGGGTTTTGTAACAGCTGTTGAGCATCGTCGACATGAGGAGAAAAGCGAGCCACAGAGACACAAAGGTTGTATCCCAAATGGCACCTTTCCTTTATAGTGCACTACTTTTAAAGGGAATAGGGTCCCATTTGGGATGCAAACAAAAGCAGCAGAAAGCAGCTTCTCCCTGGGGAAATATGTCATTTCCAACAGTCTTTTGTAATAACGTGTACAATCCATTCTAGTCCTCTTCCTGCCTCAGACACACACAGCAGGGAACAAAGAGAGAGATATACTTTATTAGGTCAGTGTTCTGTACTTCCTCTCTTCTTCATCACAGACAGAATCATTAGAACCAAGCCAGAGGAGAACATTGTAACATTCTAACCTAACAATCATTAGAACCAAGACAGATGAAAACATTTTCACATTCTAACCTGAGAATCATTAGAACCAAGCCAGATGAAAATATTGTAACGTTCTAACCTGAGAATCATTACAACTAACCCAGAGGAAAACATTATAACATTCTAACCTGATAATCATTAGAACCAGAACCCAGAGGAGAACATTCTAACCTGAGAATCATTAGAACCAAGCCAGATGAAAATATTGTAACGTTCTAACCTGAGAATATTTACAACTAACCCTAGAGGAAAACATTCTAACATTCTAACCTGATAATCATTAGAACCAGAACCCAGAGGAGAACATTCTAACCTGAGAATCATTAGAACCAGTACCCAGAGGAGAACATTCTAACATTCTAACCTGAGAATCATTAGAACCAAGCCAGAGGAGAACATTTGTACATTCTACCCTAAAACTGGGCATGTCCCAGATCCTCTAAACTAGTCCTGGAGATGGAGAATGACTGTATTTCATCCAACAACTGGCCCACTGAAATATTCTACCACTGAAATCGCTTACTGAAATGCCTGATATGTTCTGGCCACCTGAAATGTTCTGTCACATCCTAGTTCACAGTGTCGATACTAGGGCTGGGAATTGACAGGGACCTCACGATACGATATTATCACGATATTTAGGTGCCGATACGATATGTATTGCGATTCTCACGATTCTATATGTATTGCGATTCGATACTGCGATTTTAGAGACAAGAGAGTGCATGAAAAAATTAGTTTTGATCAGTCATGGAAATAAAAGTGCTGAAAACATGTCGGCTCACTAATTAAAAAGAAGATGGAGAACAAGCTATAGGAAGAAAAATACTGGAGTTAGGGAGCAGGTACTGTTGACTAGCACTAGCTAACACTACCTAGCTAATTTTTAAAATACAAATAAATAAATACAAATCGATACTTGGAGTCAAAGTATCGATATAATATCATCCAAAATAATATTACGATATGAAACTGTGTAGATTATTCCCCATCACTAGTGGATACTCTGTTCCAATATCCACACTAGCTTACTACCTAGATGAAGCAATGTATTGGCCATTTATTCTATGAAGTATGCTAGTATCGACATTGGAACATACCCAGACACTATGTTGTGTTCACATTAAATAACCAAAACTGAGTCATATCAAATCAATGTCCTGGTATTACAGGATCGTCATGTAGGGTCATGCAGATTCAGATGAAGATGGACTTCTCGTAATTACACATTAACCTTTTCAATATCTGGCTCTGTGCAAGCAATCAAATCCAACTGGCATCAAAGGCCAAGTAATTAAAAAGCTGCACCAATGAGAGTTAATAAGGATGACAGGGCTGCTTGTTTCTTGTTGTGATAGTTTGCTTTGGAGTTGGGGAATTCTTGGTGATCTCTCACTGCATGAAAATATGCACAGATCAAACCCTGGAAGGATAGATTCTAAGATTTAAAGAGAATAAGCGATGAGAATGTCAGTCATTTCCAGGGGTATCCGAATCTGTTGAATCATTTAGACATTTCTCATCCCGCAGGCAATGAAATTAGGTGGAATGGAGAAAAACCATGAAAATGCTACCTATCTGACTTAAAAGACCCGAGATTGGTGCATTGTATTGCATTGCAGTGATTCAATTCAACAGCATTTGTATTCACGTCAGTATTTGGTGTCTTTGTACAAGAGATCCAAATGATAAGGTAGACCTGTAGCTAGATGTCCACCCGCAGCATGAATACAAACCTGGCAGGCTACAGTTGTTGGACAGGCTTTTCCCACCTGTACTCTAAGCCCCTCTTGTCACAAGGCTTATCCAGGGCTTACCTTTCTCCAACCTAACCATTTTCCTCTTGTTTCTTTTCAATCTCACCTCTTCCTTCTGTCTTTCTATCTGATCCTCCCTGATCCTCCCTCGCTCCATCCCCCCTTCATCCCCCCCCTACTTTTCTCTCCTACAGTATTACTTCACTCTTCAGAGCTCCAGAGGGAACTGACCGGTGCTATTATGTCATTATTCACCTGTACTTAAGGCCAGATGGAATTCACTGATGGTTCCGACAGGCTGGGAGAGAGGTGTCTGTCTTGTGCTATCTCTGCCTGGAGAGAGGTGTCTGTCTTGTGCTATCTCTGCCTGGAGAGAGGTGTCTGTCTTGTGCTATCTCTGCCTGGAGAGAGGTGTCTGTCTTGTCCTATCTCTGCCTGGAGAGAGGTGTCTGTCTTGTGCTATCTCTGCCTGGAGAGAGGTGTCTGTCTTGTGCTATCTCTGCCTGGAGAGAGGTGTCTGTCTTGTCCTATCTCTACCTGGAGAGAGGTGTCTGTCTTGTGCTATCTCTGCCTGGAGAGAGGTGTCTGTCTTGTGCTATCTCTGCCTGGAGAGAGGTGTCTGTCTTGTGCTATCTCTGCCTGGAGAGAGGTGTCTGTCTTGTCCTATCTCTGCCTGGAGAGAGGTGTCTGTCTTGTCCTATCTCTACCTGGAGAGAGGTGTCTGTCTTGTGCTATCTCTGCTTGGAGAGAGGTGTCTGTCTTGTGCTATCTCTGCCTGGAGAGAGGTGTCTGTCTTGTGCTATCTCTGCCTGGAGAGAGGTGTCTGTCTTGTGCTATCTCTGCCTGGAGAGAGGTGTCTGTCTTGTCCTATCTCTGCCTGGAGAGAGGTGTCTGTCTTGTCCTATCTCTGCCTGGCTATTGGGGAAATTGCAGAATGAAAAGTCTGTGACATTTATTCAGGGTTCTTGCACAGGGACTTATAGGTTGGACATACTTGTACAAAATAAATGGATATTTTTTCCCAAGCTTCGCTTTCTGCATCCCACGTAGTTGTTGACACATCTTAGATATAGCATGTGTTACTGTCTTATGTATCAAGTGGGCAGTTTTAGCAAACCCTCTCAAATCTTCTTAAAGGATGGAGAAACTGCTCTGGGCTCTTTAATGACACGATTATGTCCACCCACATCATAGGAGACATATTTTCAAACAAAATGCTCCCAAAAAAGATGCCAAAGGACACACAGGTGTGATACTGCAAGGGCAGGACAGTACCATGGGGAGTCTAACTGGTGGTTTGAGTCTGCTGGATCCTCCTCTCCTCTCCTCTCCTCTCTGCTGGATCCTCCTCTCCTCTCCTCTCCTCTCTGCTGGATCCTCCTCTCCTCTCCTCTCCTCTCCTCTCTGCTGGATCCTCCTCTCCTCTCCTCTCCTCTCCTCTCCTCTCCTCTCCTCTCCTCTCCTCTCCTCTCCTCTCCTCTCCTCTCCTCTCCTCTCCTCTCCTCTCCTCTCCTCTCCTCTCCTCTCCTCTCCTCTCCTCTCCCCCCTCCTCCCCCTATCGTCCCCATCCCCTCCTCTCCTATCCTCCCCTCCTCTCCTATCCTCCACCCCTCCCCCTCCTCCCCTTCCCTCCCCTTCCTCTCCTCTCCTCCACCCCCCTTCTCTTCTCTCCTCTCCTCCTCCCCCTCCCCCCTCCTCTCCAACCATTATCACATTGACCCACAGCCCCCTATTCATCATGGCTGACATCTTAGAAGGGTAGGACTCCACCATGCTGCTATTTCCGTAATGACCCACATTCTAAGGTGGAGCCGGATCCAAACTAACGCTATGAGCTTCAGTAGTAATACTCCATGGTAGCCTAACACTTCATGATAGCCTAATGCTATGAGCTTCAGTAGTAATACTCCATGGTAGCCTAATACTTCATGATAGCCTAATGCTATCAGATGCAGTCAAGGAGCTAGCACATTAGGCTCAAAGATAAGATGCTTTTCTAAATATCACATGGTTAAATTCTGACCATCAGGCATACAAAATATCCCTACAGTATATCAAATATGGGTTGTATAGACAGACACACTGTAGTATTCAAAAGACTGGTACAGTACTGTAGAACTAGTGATAAGTGAATTGTAGATCGTGTGGATTACAGAGGCGAGCAGGAGAACCACCATAATGTCTCACATCAATGATGTCCTAAAGGATATGTCATTAGGTTCCACATAGGAAATACCTCATCCTTAAAGTGCCATCAGCGTCAGAGAAAAGAAAACCCTCATTCTCATTTTCCTGAGTAAATGTGTCTGATTAACATCTGATTCATATCTGATCCATTTCCTGGTTCCCACACCCACACACACCAATATGGACCCAGATGGGCTGTGAGTTGGATGGAAATGGAGGAATGTCCCTCAAAGGGAGGGTATGGTGGTGAAGCTATGCCAAACTGTAGACCTATAAATAGAACAGCAGAGACAGAATGAGGAGGCCTAGCCAGCAACAAAATAACCAGCACAGTACAGTTGAAGGATGGGTGTTCCCGTGAAAGAGGATATAACATCTAGCATGATTATTACCCAAACCTTACCATTCCAGTACCCCCTGGTACTACTGTCTGGATTCTAGCATCAAAAATAACCTGAACCTAAGAAACAGCACATCCCAGCACCCCCTGGTACTACTGTCTGGATTCTAGCATCAAAAATAACCTGAACCTAAGAAACAGCACATCCCAGTACCCCCTGGTACTACTGTCTGGATTCTAGCATCAAAAATAACATGAACCCAAGAAACAGCACATCCCAGCACCCCCTGGTACTACTGTCTGGATTCTAGCATCAAAAATAACCTGAACCTAAGAAACAGCACATCACAGTACCCCCTGGTACTACTGTCTGTTGAAGGATGGGTGTTCCAAAGCAGCACCACTGGTTTGAGGAGGAAGCCTGAATACAAGCATAAAAATAACCCAAACCTATGACATATAGAGCACAGTAGCTACCACCATGATATACTGTGTGTTGTTGACATGGTTGAGTGTTCCTGAATGGCAGCACCACTGCTGAGAGGAGGAAGCCTGGATGCTAACATCAAAATAACTCAAACATGAGAAGAATACTGCAGAGAACCACCCTGATACTGTGAGCTGTTGACAAGGTTGAGTATTCCTCAAATGCAGCACCAATTTTAGAGAGACTAACTGAAATGACCGTAAATGTGTCACGATTTAAACTGAATATGAACCCAAATGCAGACAACTACACCGAGCCAGAGAAGGTTTAACAGGTTTATTTCAAAGTTAAATTGTCCAGGTTTCCAAAAATAGGGGAAGAGCAAGTCCAGGTCTACAGGGAGGGTAACAGATCCAGGGTTCTGAGCAGGAGTGGTACCGTAACGTCCTAGTGTCCGTGGTGAGTCCAAATGTGAGGTCCAGTAGTGGAAAGCAGGATGGTGGTGGCAGGAGTGAAGCGGAGGCAGGAGTCAGGTTCCAATAATATGGTCGTCTTGACTATGATCTGACGATGAGTGGCAAGTTTGACCGGGTCTTTAAGGCTGAGGTGATTATGGTGAATGAGCTGCAGCTGGAACCCTGACTCCCGCACACCAGACTTCACTCCTGCAATTAAGAACCGACAGAGGGGAGGGGGAGAGCAGAGAGAGAGAGCTACCTAGCAGCAGTAGGCCTAACAGTACCCCCCCCTCTACGTACGCCACCCGGCGGCCGACAGGGTTTATCAGGATGTAACTGATGAAAATCACGGACCAGAGCAGGATCCACAATGAAGCTCCTGGGAACCCAGGAACGTTCCTCAGGACCATAACCCTCCCAATCCACCAGATACTGGAAACCACGACCCCGGCGGCGAACATCCAGAAGTCGCCGGACAGTGTAGACAGGACCCCCACCCACGATCCTGGGCGGAGGAGGGGGACGAGAGGGCGGGCACAGAGGGCTAACAGACACAGGCTTAATCTGGGACACATGAAAAGTGGAATGAACCCGTAGGGAGGCAGGAAGCTGTAGTTTAACCGCGCAGGGGTTAACAATAGACAGTATTTTAAACGGTCCTATAAAACGCGGAGCCATCTTCTTAGATTCCACTTTTAATGGAAGATCACGTGACTTAAGCCATACCTCTTGACCAGGAGAGTAACCGGGAGCCTGGGACCGGTGACGGTTGGCTTGCCTCTGCATGTACGACGAAGCTCGGGACAGAGCTACCCTGGCCTTCCTCCAGACCTTGAAGCAGCGGCGCATGTGGGACTGCACCGAGGGTACCGCCAGTTCCCTCTCTTGAGAAGGGAACAGGGGAGGTTGATAACCAAGAGCACACAGAAAGGGAGACAAACCAGAGGAAGCGTTAGTCAAGGTGTTATGAGCATATTCCACCCAGGGGAGCATGGAGCTCCATGACCCAGGGTTAGACCCTGTGACACAGCGGAGAGCGGTCTCCATCTCCTGGTTCGCTCTCTCGGCTTGCCCGTTGGTCTGGGGGTGATATCCAGAGGACAGGCTGGATGTGATGCCCAAAGCTTTACAGAAAGCTTTCCATACCTGGGAGACAAACTGGGGACCCCTGTCAGAGACAATATCAGTGGGTAGACCATGAGAGCGGAACACATATTCAACCAAAATATCAGCAGTTTCTCTGGCAGTGGGCAGTTTAGGTAGGGCCAAAAAATGAGCAAACTTAGAAAAACTATCAATTACAGTAAGAATGACAGTCTTTCCAGACGAGGGGGGAAGTCCAGTGACAAAATCCAATGCAATGTGGGACCAGGGACGGCTGGGTATTGGCAGAGGTCGTAGATGACCAGCGTTGGCCTGGGTGGAGTTCTTACTTCGTGCACATACCGTACAAGCAGCAATGAAGGCTCAAGTGTCCGCCTCCATCCTGGGCCACCAGAACTTCCGTCGCAAAAAGTCAAGGGTCCGAGTAACTCCAGGGTGACAGGTAAGGGGAGACGAGTGAGCCCACTGAAGTACCTGGGAGCGAACAGACTCAGGGACAAACAACCGGTTAGGAGGACCGCTCCCAGGGTCAGCTTGTAGATGTTGAGCCTGTCTAACAATCCCTTCGATGTCACATGTAATGGCAGCAATACTGCAGGTAGGAGGCAAGATGGGTTCAGGGTTACTACCAGTATCAACAGCAGAATGAACACGAGACAGGGCGTCAGGCTTGACGTTGCGTGACCCAGGACGGTAAGACAGGGAAAAATTGAATCTACCAAAAAATAGTGCCCACCTGGCTTGACGGGGATTGAGCTGCTTCGCTGACTGGATGTATGCAAGATTTTTATGATCCGTCCAAACGATGAAGGGTTGTTCCGCCCCCTCCAACCAATGCCGCCACTCCTCGAGAGCCAGCTTAACGGCGAGCAGTTCACGATTGCCAACATCATAATTCCTCTCTGCCTGAGAAAGTTTTCGTGAAAGAAAAGCACAGGGATGCAGTTTGTTATCTTCAGGTGAACGTTGTGACAACACCGCACCTACCCCAGTGTCAGATGCGTCCACCTCCACGACAAACTGGCGGTCGGGGTCAGGCTGCATCAGAATGGGAGCTGAGGCAAAGCGATGTTTCAGCTCTTTGAACGCTGATTCGGCCCCTTCATTCCAAGCGAACGGTAGTGAGATGGAGGTGAGAGCGGTGAGTGGCGCAGCAATGCGGCTGTAGTCTTTGATGAACCTCCTGTAGAAGTTCGCAAACCCCAGGAATCGTTGAAGTTGTTTGCGGGTGGAGGGGGCTGGCCAGTCCGTGACAGCAGAGATCTTAGCTGGGTCCATCCGCAACTCCCCCTGAGCTATTATGTAACCCAAAAAAGAGGTTTCAGACACATGAAATTCACATTTCTCCATCTTCACAAATAGTTTGTTTTCCAACAACCTTTGCAACACCTGGCGCACATGCAGTTCATGTTCCTGGGAGGACTTTGAGTAAATCAGGATATCATCCAGATAGACAAAAACAAAACGATTCAACATGTCCCGAAGAACATCATTCACTAGTGCCTGAAAAACAGCAGGGACATTAGACAAACCAAAAGGCATAACCAGATACTCAAAATGTCCCACGGGTGTGTTGAAGGCAGTCTTCCATTCATCGCCTTTACGAATGCGCACCAGGTGATACGCATTTCGTAGATCCAGTTTCGTAAAGATAGTTGCACCATGAAGGAGGGGAAAATCAGAATTAATTAAAGGCAGAGAATATTTGTTCTTAATGGTGATGTTGTTAAGTCCACGGAAATCAATACAGGGTCTGAGGGTCTTATCCTTTTTCCCAACAAAAAAGAATCCCGCTCCTACAGGTGACGAGGAAGGACGAATAATACCTGCCGCCAAGGAGTCCCAAATGTAGTTCTCCATAGCCTCCGTCTCCGGGCGGGAGAGATTGTACAGGCGACTGTTAGGGAGAGGGGCTCCTGGCTGGAGGTCAATGGCGCAGTCGTATGGCCGGTGAGGAGGAAGAGAAGTAGCTCTGTGTTTGCAGAAAACGGATGCCAGGTCATGATACACGTCAGGGACAGCAGAGAGATCCATGGACTCCAGTGGAGGTTGAGGAACAGTGCTGGCAGGGGTCTGAGCAGAACACAAACAGTTAACATGACAAAATGTGCTCCATGAAACAATTCTACCTGTCACCCAATCAATGTGTGGATTGTGTCTTATGAGCCAGGGGATACCAAGGACCAGGGGGGTCTGTGGGCAGTCAATTATGTGAAATTGAATGTTCTCCTGATGATTACCCGACACTCTGAGACAAACAGGGACAGTCTAATGAGTAATACGGGTCAACAATTGTCCATTTAGACCCATAGCCTGCAGCGGACGGTCCATAGGTACAGTCTCTAACTCCATTTGTTGAGCCAACTCTCGATCCAAAAAGCTTTCATCGGCACCAGAGTCAACCAGCGCACTAACAGGGAAATTCTGGGACTGCCACTGGAGGGATGCCTGGAGCAGAATGCGGGGAGAAGAGGAAGAATCCGCTGCTCGGCTCACCAAAACTTCTCCCATTAATGATGAGCCGGCCCTTTTCCCGGACGAACTGGGCAGGAAGGAACGAAATGACCAGCTTCTCCACAATACAGGCAGACACGAGCCTGAATTCAACGTGCACGCTCCTCTGAGGACAACCGTGCACGACCCACCTCCAAGGCTTCGGGTTCAGTGCTCCTAGTATTGACTCGGGAAGACTCGGCCTTCTCCGTAGGGAAGAGGCGGGGAGGAGTTGGTTGACGACAGACAGGTTGCTTGGAACTAACACTCCTCTCACGGCGGCGCTCCCGAATCCGATTATCCAACCTGATGGTGAGTGAAATAAGATTATCCAGCGTAGGCGATTCATCATATGACACCAATTAATCTTTCAAAGTCTCAGACAAAGCATTAATGAACACTCCTTGTAATGCCTCGTCATTCCAACCACTCACTGCCGCTAAAGTCCGAAACTCCACTGCCATCTCCGCCACACTGCCAGACCCCTGCCGAAGAGAAAACAACCGTTTAGCAGTCTCCTTGCCCCGTACGGGGTGGTCGAAAACCTTCCTCATCTCAGTGGTGAAGGCAACGTAAGAGTTGCAAACGTCCGACTGACTCTCCCAGACCGCTGATCCCCAAGAACGAGCGGAACCGCTAGTAGAGTTGATAAGGTAGGCAATACGGGATCTTTCTGAGGCGTAGGTGAGTGGCTGTTGTTCAAACACTAACGAGCATTGAGTCAAAAAATCACCACAGGTTCCCATGTTCCCGTCATAGCGCTCTGGAGCAGGAACAAAAGGCTCTCTGATCTGGGCTGGAGGAGCAGGAAAAACAGGCGGAGCGGGAGAAGGAGCAGTTTGTATGCCATGAACGAGGGGTGCAGTATTAACTTGGGTAGTAAGGGCAGACACTTGATTGGTGAGTAATTGAACCTGATTAAGCATCATCTGACTGTTCTCAGAAATAGTCTTAAACAAAGTATCATGTTGGCCAAGTAAAATGCCCTGATTGGCTATGGCAGTCCGAATTTGAGTGAACTCTGGGGTGGTATCTGAGCTACTGTCTGCTGGGTTCATGTTGGGTCAGATCATACTGTCACGATTTAAACTGAATATGAACCCAAATGCAGACAACTACACCGAGCCAGAGAAGGTTTAACAGGTTTATTTAAAAGTTAAATTGTCCAGGTTTCAAAAAATAGGGGAAGAGCAAGTCCAGGTCTACAGGGAGGGTAACAGATCCAGGGTTCTGAGCAGGAGTGGTACCGTAACGTCCTAGTGTCCGTGGTGAGTCCAAATGTGAGGTCCAGTAGTGGAAAGCAGGATGGTGGTGGCAGGAGTGAAGCGGAGGCAGGAGTCAGGTTCCAATAATATGGTCGTCTTGACTATGATCTGACGATGAGTGGCAAGTTTGACCGGGTCTTTAAGGCTGAGGTGATTATGGTGAATGAGCTGCAGCTGGAACCCTGACTCCCACACACCAGACTTCACTCCTGCAATTAAGAACCGACAGAGGGGAGGGGGAGAGCAGAGAGAGAGAGCTACCTAGGAGCAGTAGGCCTAACAAAATGTCCGTAATGAAATGAGAGTACATGAGTCATACTGAAATGCTCGTAATGTTCATAGTACTGAAATAACGGCGAGAGCATTAGAGCTTTACTTAGAGTCTTAGAGGCTTGTTATGAACGAGGAGTCATTTGGTTAGAAAGGAATAATGTGTTTCTAAAGCAGCGGCTTAGAGCTCAGGCAGCCAAACAAACAAACACACACACACACACACACACACACACACACACACACACACACACACACACACACACACACACACACACACACACACACACACACACACACACACACACACACACACACACACTGCCAGTTCTTAGGCAGCCAAACATATTAAAATAATTTGCCATTCATATACATCACCATCAACAACACAACCAGCAGCATAGCCTGACCTAGTAACACACTCCGAACACAAACAATAATTACCATCATCTTTTGACTCATATGAAATTATTATTTGCACTCCAATTCCAGAGAGCTCTCCATCCTCTGAATACTGTGAATTTCTCAATTATCTCTCCTACCTCCCAAAGTGTACACTTGTTCACTCCACCAATCCTATGCTTTTAGATTTGTGGAAAGTAGTGAACGAGTGTACACTTCTGGAAAAAGGAGAGATTTTGGGACTCACACTGTGACTGTGAGTGACTTCACATTGTGATTGTGAGGAATGAGCTCAGATATAACCAAGACGAAGATAGAGGATGGATGTGAGAACTGGATGTCCTAGGGTAAAATGTGAAAGGTACTGTTATATAACAGAGATCCTGATAAGACGCGTCAGTCCTATAACCTCTCCATTACACACATACATACACAGGAAGGAGGGAGGGAGGGAGGGAGGGAGGGAGGGAGAGAGAGAGAGAGAGAGAGAGAGAGAGAGAGAGAGAGAGAGAGAGAGGGAGAGAGAGAGAGAGAGAGAGAGAGAGAGAGAGAGAGAGAGAGAGAGAGAGAGAGAGAGAGAGAGAGAGAGAGAGAGCGAGAGAGAGAGAGAGAGAGAGAGAGAGAGAGAGAGAGAGAGAGAGAGAGAGAGAGAGAGAGAGAGAGAGAATACATGTGTCAGCAACATCAGTAACAGCAGTAACATCAGTAACATCACCAGCAACATCAGTAACATCAGTAACATCAGCAACATCAGCAACATCAGCAACATCAGCAACATCAGTAACATCAGTAACAGCAGTAACATCAATAACATCAGTAACATCATTAACATCAGTAACATCAGCAACATCAGTAACATCAGTAACATCAGTAACATCGGTAACATCGGTAACATCGGTAACATCGGTAACATCAGTAACATCAGTAACATCAGCAACATCAGTAACATCAGTAACATCAGCAACATCAGTAACATCAAGGTATTGCAGATTGAATGATGGCGCCGACTGAGAGAGCTGCCTCGCTTCTAGTCCTTAGGAAACTTTTTGCTAGATATTGCTGCACTGTCAGTACTAGAAGCACAAGCATTTCGCTACACTAGCTATAACATCTGCTAACCATGTCTATGTGACCAATACATTTGATTTGATTTGATACACTGCATGGCATTTGTGCTAGCCGTATGTCAGCATTAATCCATAAAAAAGTCATGTGTTTTTGTGTGTGTGTGTCAAATCAAATCTAATTGTATTTGTCACATGCTTAGTAAACAACAGGTGTAAACTAACAGTGAAATGCTTACTTATGGGTCCTTTCCCAACAATGCAGAGATAAAGATAAAAAAAAGATAAAATAGTGAAACAAGAAAAAAATACACAGTGAATAGAAAATAACAATAACGAGTAAAAATTACATGGCTATATACAGGAAGTAGAAAATAACATGGCTATATACAGGAAGTAGAAAATAACATGGCTATATACAGGGAGTAGAAATAGCATGGCTATATACAGGAAGTAGAAAATAACATGGCTATATACAGGAAGTAGAAAATACATGGCTATATACAGGGAGTAGAAAATAACATGGCTATATACAGGGAGTAGAAAATAACATGGCTATATACAGGAAGTAGAAAATAACATGGCTATCTAAAGGAAGTAGAAAATAACATGTCTATATACAGAGAGTAGAAAATAACATGGCTATATACAGGGAGTAGAAAATAACATGGCTATATACAGGAAGTAGGAAATAACATGGCTATATACAGGGAGTAGAAAATAACATGGCTATATACAGGGACTAGAAAAATAACATGGCTATATCCAGGGAGTACCAGTACTGAGTCTATGTGCAGGGGTACGAGGTAATAACATGGCTATATCCAGGGAGTACCAGTACCGAGTCTATGTGCAGGGATAAGAGGTAATAACATGGCTATATCCAGGGAGTACCAGTACTGAGTCTATGTGCAGGGGTACGAGGTAATAACATGGCTATATCCAGGGAGTACCAGTACTGAGTCTATGTGCAGGGATACGAGGTAATAACATGGCTATATCCAGGGAGTACCAGTACTGAGTCTATGTGCAGGGGTACGAGGTAATAACATGGCTATATCCAGGGAGTACCAGTACTGAGTCTATGTGCAGGGATACGAGGTAATAACATGGCTATATCCAGGGAGTACCAGTACTGAGTCTATGTGCAGGGGTACGAGGTAATAACATGGCTATATCCAGGGAGTACCAGTACTGAGTCTATGTGCAGGGATAAGAGGTAATAACATGGCTATATCCAGGGAGTAGCAGTACTGAGTCTATGTGCAGGGGTACGAGGTAATAACATGGCTATATCCAGGGAGTACCAGTACTGAGTCTATGTGCAGGGGTACGAGGTAATAACATGGCTATATCCAGGGAGTACCAGTACTGAGTCTATGTGCAGGGGTACGAGGTAATTGAGGTAGCTATGTACATATAGGTAGTGGTAAAGTGACTAGGCAACAGGATAGATAATAGACTGAGATGGAGCAGCAGCGTAGGTGGTGAGTGTGAACGTGTGTGTGTGTGTGTGTGTGTGTGTGTGTGTGTGTGTGTGTGTGTGTGTGTGTGTGTGTGTGTGTGTGTGTGTGTGTGTGTGTGTGTGGCGTCAGTATGCATGTGTGCGCATGTTATGTGTGTGTGGGCGTA
Organism: Coregonus lavaretus; assembly: GCF_964263955.1. Taxonomy (NCBI): domain Eukaryota; kingdom Metazoa; phylum Chordata; class Actinopteri; order Salmoniformes; family Salmonidae; genus Coregonus; species Coregonus lavaretus. Next base: position 6,151,269 of record NC_140016.1, read on the forward strand.
TTTAGTGTGTGTGTGTGTGTGTGTGTGTGTGTGTGTGTATATGTGTGTGTTGAGGTGTCAGTGTAAGTATGTGTGATTGTGTGGGAAGAGTCCAGTGTGTCTGGGTAGAGTCCAGTATGTGGGTAGAGTCAGTGCAAGAGTGTTAGTTCA
>NC_140016.1:6151618-6176618 GCF_964263955.1 Coregonus lavaretus
GAAGGGGGAGAAAGAGAGAGAGAGAGAGAGAGAGAGAGAGAGAGAGAGAGAGAGAGAGAGAGAGAGAGAGAGAGAGAGAGAGAGAGAGAGAGAGAGAGGGGGGGGGAGAGAGAGAGAGAGAGGGGAGAGAGAGGAACAAACAAACAGTATAATTAATCACCTCTCCCCAGAAGCCTCCTCTCTAACCCTGCACAGTTAGCTGTGCTCTCTCTCACAGCCTTTCTGGACGTTTGTCAAGTGAGGGCTACACTATTTGCATTTCTCCCACTGAAGCGCTCTGATAAGTCACTCTCCTAAAGTACATCAAGGTCGGGGTATGCAAATACGCTTTTAGTGTTTCAGTCTGACGCAGAAATACACACACACACACACACGCTTCTACGTTCTACGTGATTTCTTTATTAATACCTGACTGAAACACAGTCTGACCTCAAATCAGTAATTTACCATCGGAGGATTCATCAGCAATATACACACATACACATGCACACATGCACGCACATTCGCACACACACACACACATGCACACACACCCGCACACACACAACCTAATCATAACCCTTAGTGGAAGGCCGGCGTGCTCTCCTTCAACAACAGAACTAATGTTACCATATGTTATCTCTCTCTCCCATCTCCCAAGCCAAGTTAGTGACCGTAACGTTCTGCTGTGCTTTGGAACTGAATGCTTTCATTAAAAACAGTTGATTGGGTGTTTCCTCCGTTGCCCTGCAGCTGTTCAGTGTTCAGAGGAAAGCTGAGCACCAGAGTGATCATCTGTGTGTGTGTGTGTGTGTGTGTGTGTGTGTGTGTGTGTGTGTGTGTGTGTATGTGTGTGTGTGTGTGTGTGTGTGTGTGTGCGTTTGTGCAACAAGAGCTCACCAATTTGTCTTCAGATTGCTTCAGTTTCTCCACTTCTCCAAACATCAAATTTTGAAGTTGCTCCAAACGTCATATTTTGAGGCGTCTCCTCATGCCAGTGCCTCGTGGCTGGTTAAGTTCAGGCATTAATTGTGAATGGTTAAGTTAAATGTTAAGGTCTGGGATAGAAACAAGTGCCTATAACTGTGATTGAACATGCAACAGTAGGAGCCGGAGCTCGTGGCTCACTACGACCACTACTCCTGGACATGGGAGGAGATCCTGGACGGAAAGGGATCCTGGACATGGGAGGAGATCCTGGACAGAAAGGGATCCTGGACATGGGAGGAGATCCTGGACGGAAAGGGATCCTGGACATGGGAGGAGATCCTGGACGGAAAGGGATCCTGGACATGGGAGGAGATCCTGGACAGAAAGGGATCCTAGACATGGGAGGAGATCCTGGACGGAAAGGGATCCTGGACATGGGAGGAGATCCTGGACGGAAAGGGATCCTGGACATGGGAGGAGATTCAGGCTGGGATGGATTGCCGTCCTTGGGAGGAGACAGTGGAGGCCCGATTTAGAGAGGAGCAACGGCAACATAGAAGGCGCCGGCCGAGGAGGAAGCCCGAGAGACAGCCTCAAGAAAAAAAAATTGGGGGACTAAAAGGGTGGTCGGGGTTCGATGGAGAAGAGCCCCGACTACTGCACTCGTGGGGGCTCAGGGAGGAGTCCTCACGGGAGGAGGACTGGGCACGGAGAGTGAAAGACTGGTACAGTCGGAGATCTCTAACGTCAGTTCCCAGTCCGGTACACCTCGTGCCTGCATCTCGCACCAAGCTAGTGGTGCATGTGCCCAGTCCGGCCTGGCCCGTTCCTGCTCCTCGCACCAGACTAGTGGTGCGTGTCGCCAGTCCGGCCCGGCCCATTCCTGCTCCTCGCACCAGACCAGTGGTGAGTGTCGCCAGTCCGGCCCGGCCCATTCCTGCTCCTCGCACCAGACCAGTTGTGCGTGTTCCCAGTCCGGCCCGGCCCGTTCCTGTTCCTCGCACCAGGCCAGTGGTGCATGTTCCCAGTCCGGCCCGGCCCGTTCCTGCTCCTCGCACCAGACCAGTGGTGCGTGTTCCCGGTCCAGTCCAGTCCGGCCCGTGCCTGCTCCCCGCACCAAGCCAGTGGTGTCCGGCCTGGCCCGTTCGCCTAAAAAAAATAGCTACTCAATAATTTACCAGACTATTTGTGTCGTAACTTGTAAATTACATTCCCCAATTATAATGATCTATTAGAATACATAGGTCAGTTAATTTGATGGCCCCATAGACTAAGGTGACATTAATTTGTAAAGGGGAAACCTGTATGTAATGACAATCGTAACCTTGATAGACTGGACTCCAGCTCCAATTAGACCTTATGTGATTGGCTCGCCACTCCAATTAAAGCTAATGTAATTGGCTCCTTACACAGCTTTTCAATGGCTCCAACTCAACCTCTAAGGCAAATGGAGACATGTGTTGTAACTGCAGGCAACAGAGATTCCAGTCTGTAGAGTATGGAGTGTTGCCATTTTAATTCCAGAGTGTTGTTGCTGTCTGTTAGCTGTCAGTCAAACTGTGTGAAACCTAAACTAATCTCAACGTTAAGTTTAGGCATTCATATTCTATATTTTTTGTTAACTTCAGGCATTAGGGTTTAATTTAGGTTAAGGTTAGGGTTAAGGTTTGGGTTAAAACTGAAAAATGTAAAAATGTCCAAATGTGCGCCTAGCACTGGGTTTGGACCCGCGATGTTCAGAGCTGTAGCTTTGCGGTTTTAGCCCATCCTCACCCCAATCCCCAACACCCTAGCTCAGGGGTGCCAAGAGTGTGCAAAGCTGTCATCAAGGCAAAGGGTGGCTACTTTGAAGAATCTCAAATATAACATATTTTTTGATTTGTTTAACACTTTTCTGGTTACTGCATGATTCCATATGTGTTATTTCATAGTTTTGATGTCTTCACTATTATTCTACAATGTAGAAAATAGTAAAAATAAAGAAAGACCCTTGAATGAGTAGGTGTGTCCAAACTTTTGACTGGCACTGTACACTTTCACATACTGTGTCAGGCACTTGGGAAACTACATTGTTTATTATAAGGAAACAATATTATAAGGAAACAGCTCCCTTATCAATGGTATACTTAACTAACTTCACTTGCCTCAACAGCCCCTTAACCCTCAATGTTAGTATTTGGTATTCTGACTGGCACTGATGACAGCCATGTTGGGGTAATGAGCTACACTCTACCTGTAAAGTCCCTGTCACGCACACACACACACACAAACACACACACACACACACACACACAACACACACACACACACACACACACACACACACACACACACACACACACACACACACACGTAAGCGTACATACACAAACATGCACACACACACACACACACACACACACACACTTCGTCTACCTCATATTACAACATCTCTCCCTGATTTTAGATGTCTCCGTCCCCTCTCCTGTGAACTAAGCCTGAAGACAAGGCTGGTGGGATGGTTTGAATCCATCACAGCAGATCTGATCATGTAACCTATCAGTCATGTAGTTATAGAATTTGGCAGCCTGTGACCTACCAGACTACAACCTAATATATATATAGATAATATTCATAGGTCATAATTGAGATGACTCAGAAACAGACCAGTAAAGGACTCTTGAAAAGTAATTTGATCTGGTAACTTTCGTCTCTACATGATTAAACTCAGACAGCGTACGCTAATTAAAAGGAAGACTTTTAATAAATTAGGCATGATTGGTGTAATTGAACACTCTTTATCCTTGATTGCAGTTGTGGTCATTGTCCTTGAAAATGTACACTACAGTTATTAAGCAATGCATTTTTAGATTGAAAACCCAGACAGACAGAGTTTCAACCCAGGGGAGCTTCAAACTCATGCTGTTAAAGACAGTGTCATGTCAAAATGAATTCCCTTGTTTCATGTTGTCATGTCAGTGTTGAACCATGAGACGCCACACACTAGTAAGATGTACAGATAGAATACACATCACCATACATACATATAGAATACATACAGTAGAATACACATCACCATACATACATATAGAATACTGTCACGAACGTTGACTGATGACTCGTGGAACCAAGGCGCAGCGTGATAAGCGTACATTTTATTTCGTACACAACACACGAACAAAACAACAAAACGAAACGATACGTGAAGTCCTGAGGTTACACACACCAAACCTTTACGGATCAAGATCCCACAAACTAACTGGTGCCAACAGGCTGCCTAAGTATGGTCCCCAATCAGAGACAACGAGCTACAGCTGCCTCTGATTGGGAACCACCCTGGCCAACATAGATCTAAACGATATAGAACAAAAAACAGTCCGCGCCATTGGGGGGGAGTACTGTCACGCCCTGGCTCTGGGGACTCTTATATGTTGAGCCAGGGTGTTAGTTTATATGTGTAGTGTCTATGTTTTGTTTTCTATGTGTTCTTTTCTAGATCGTGTGTTTCTGGGTTGGCCGGGGTGGTTCCCAATCGGAGGCAGCTGTGTCTTGTTGTCTCTGATTGGGAACCATACTTAGGCAGCCTGTTGTGCACTTGTCATTTGTGGGATCTTGTTCCGTGTAGGTTTGTGTTTATGACCGAGGACTTCACGTTTCGTTTTGTTGTTTTGTTATTGTTAATAGTACTCAATAAAAGATGTACGCATTTCACGCTGCGCTTTGGTCCACTCATTACGACGATCGTGACATACCGTTCAGGAAGGAGACGCATTCTGTCCCCTAGAGATTAACGTACTTTGGTGCGAAAAGTGCAAATCAATCCCAGAACAACAGCAAAGGACCTTGTGAAGATGCTGGAGGAAACAGGTATAAAGTATCTATATCCACAGTAAAACGAGTCCTATATCAACATAACCTGAAAGGCCGCTCAGCAAGGAAAAGCCACTGCTCCAAAACCGCCATAAAAAGCCAGACTACGGTTTGCAACTGCACATGGGGACAAAGATTGTACGTTTTGGAGAAATGTCCTCTGGTCTGATGAAACAAAAATAGAACTGTTTGGCCATAATGACCATCGTTATGTTTGGAGGAAAAAGGGGGTGCTTGCAAGCCGAAGAACACTATCCCAACCGTAAAGCACGGAGGTGGCAGCATCATGCTGTGGGGGTGCTTTGCTGCAGGAGAGACTGGTGCACTTCACAAAATAGATGGCATCATGAGGAAGGAAAATTATGTGGATATATTGAAGCAAAATCTCAAGACATCAGTCAGGAAGTTAAAGCTTGGTCACAAATGGGTCTTCCGATTGGACAATGACTCCAAGCATACTTCCAAAGTTGTGGCAAAATGGCTTAAGGACAACAAAGTCAAGGTATTGGAGTGGCCATCACAAAGCCCTGACCTCAATCCTATAGAAAATGTTTGGGCAGAACTGAAAAAGCGTGTGGGAGCAAGGAGGCCTACAAACCTGACTCAGTTACACCAGCTCTGTCAGGAGGAATGGGCCAAAATTCACCCAACTTATTGTGGGAAGCTTGTGGAAGGCTACCCGAAACGTTTGACCCAAGTTAAACAATTTAAAGGCAATGCTACCAAATACTAATTGAGTGTATGTAAACTTCTGACCCACTGGGAATGTGATGAAAGAAATAAAAGATGAAATAAATAATTCTCTCTACTATTATTCTGACATTTCACATTCTTAAAATTAAGTGGTGATCCTAACTGACCTAAGACAGGGAATTTGTACTAGGATTAAATGTCAGGAATTGTGAAAAACTGAGTTTAAATGTATTTGGCTAAGGTGTATGTATACTTCCGACTTCAACTGTATATCCAAGTAACAATGGTGTGTGTAGTCAGTAGTCTAAGTGAGTGGATGCGTGCATAGATGGTGATTAAGAGGGGTGTTGAGAGGTGCCAAAAATAAATGAACAAAAAGAAGCCCCAAAATGCCACAATAAAAAAACAACAGTGTGTCTGCGTGGATTGAGTCTCCTCGATGTATGGGGGAAAGGTGTATTTATCCCCGGGACACACCCGAGTCCAGATGTGTCCCATTTCGCTGACGAACCCTCCCGGCTCCACCCACCGACAAGGAAAACAAGCGCAAAGAGACAAATTCGGCAGACAGAGTGGGAGGGTCTTCACACAGTCATGTGTCAAAGGTCTTTACAATTCTAGACCATGAGGAGGAACACCTTTATCTCTCTGCACTCCTGTAGCTGTTCCTGTTGTTTTTGCCTGATTCTGTTGATTATTTTCATCAAGGACGTGGATCAAGGACGTGGTCATTGTCAAGGGAATAAATTGACCTGTCATTCTTACTGAGTCCACCTGTTAGGACCTCAAACATCAATGGAACACACTGATCTCTTACCCCTTCTGTCTGGTCCTCTTTTTAAAGGAATGTTTCAAAAAATATATACATTTTAAGGCTTTTTGTGGGGGGTTTACGCCTCAATTCTTTGAGTATTCTTTGGCAGTGTGTCACAACCTGTCGTGGATGCGGTGGAGGAGTCAAGCGCAGGAAGCAGAGGTAGTCCAACAAGACTTTTAATAATGTCCCAAACAAGTGTACAAACCCCGACCTCGAAAACACAAGAGGTGAGGACCATTACGCACACGCGTAAAACACTTCAAAAGGGAAAAATGACACGGAAAGAAAAACACGTATCAAAACCACGTAACAACAAATAACCACACACAACTACCCTAGAAACAACATGGAACTTATAAGACACGTAATCAACTCTAAAACAACCACAGGTGTGACAGACAGACAAAAGCAATAGAACACAGAAACATAGAGCGGTGGCAGCTAGTACTCCGGGGACGGCGAACGCCGAAGCCTGCCCGAACCAGGAGGAGGAGCAGCCTCGGCCGAAACCGTGACAGTACCCCCCCCTTGACGCGCGGCTCCAGCCGCGCGCCGACCCCGGCCTCGGGGACGGCCAGGAGGACGCGGACCCGGGCGCGTGGGATGCCCATGGTGAAACTCAGTCAGGAGGGATAGATCAAGTATGTCCCTCCTGGGCACCCAGCACCGTTCCTCCGGACCGTACCCCTCCCACTCCACGAGATACTGGAGACCACTCCTCCGGCGTCTCGAGTCCAAGATGGTCCGGACTCTGTACGCCGGGACCCCCTCGATGTCCAAAGGGGGCGGAGGGGTCTCTCCTATCTCCTCCTCTTGGAGTGGGCCAGCTACCACCGGCCTGAGAAGAGACACATGGAACGAGGGGTTAATATTTTTATACTCTATAGGCAGTTGTAATCTGTAACACACCTCGTTCAATCTTCTCAGGACTTTGAAGGGCCCCACAAACCGCCGACCCAGCTTCCGGCAGGGCAGGCGGAGGGGCAGGTTTCGAGTCGAGAGCCAGACTCGATCTCCCGGTGCGTACACCGGTGCCTCACTGCGGTGACGGTCGGCGCTCGCCTTTTGGTGACGGATGGCACGCTGCAGATGGACATGGGCAGCGTCCCACGTCTCTTCCGAGCGCCGAATCCACTCGTCCACCGCAGGGGCCTCGATCTGGCTCTCGTGCCACGGAGCCAGGACCGGCTGATAACCTAAAACACACTGGAAAGGTGTTAAGTTGGTGGAGGAGTGGCGGAGAGAGTTCTGGGCCATCTCGGCCCAGGGGATGAACCTCGACCACTCCTCCGGCCGGTCCCGGCAATAGGACCTCAAAAACCTACCCACATCCTGGTTAACTCGTTCCACCTGCCCATTACTCTCTGGGTGATACCCCGAGGTAAGGCTTACCGAGACCCCCAACCGTTCCATGAACGCTCCCCAAACTCTGGAAGTGAACTGGGGACCTCGGTCAGACACAATATCCTCGGGGACCCCATAGTGCCGGAACACATGGGTAAAGAGAGCCTCAGCGGTTTGTAGGGCAGTAGGGAGACCCGGCATGGGAAGGAGACGACAGGCTTTAGAAAACCGATCCACAACGACCAATATGGTGGTATTCCCCTGGGAGGGAGGTAGGTCAGTTACGAAATCTACCGAGAGGTGGGACCATGGTCGTTGTGGAACGGGCAGGGGATGTAGCTTACCCCTGGGCAAATGTCTAGGCGCCTTATACTGGGCACACACAGAGCAGGAGGAGACATAAACCCTCACATCCCTAGCTAACGTTGGCCACCAGTATTTCATGCTAAGACAGTGCACGGTCCGGCCAATACCTGGATGTCCAGAGGAGGGTGATGTATGAGCCCAATAGATAAGACGATCGCGGACCTCGAGCGGAACGTACGTCCGCCCCACAGGACACTCGGGGGGAGTAGGGTCGGTACGCAGTGCCCGCTCGATTTCCGTATCGACCTCCCATACTACCGGAGCCACCAAACAAGATTCCGGCAATATGGAAGTAGGCTCGTTGGACCTCTCCTCCGTGTCATACCGCCGGGACAGTGCGTCTGCCTTAACATTCTGGGACCCTGGGATGTATGTGATTTTAAAGACGAACCGGGTTAGGAACATATTCCACCTAGCCTGACGAGGGTTCAATCTCCTAGCTGCCCGGATGTACTCCAGGTTACGGTGATCAGTCAGAATGAGAAAAGGGTGTTGAGCCCCCTCAAGCCAATGCCTCCACACCTTTAGGGCTTGGACTACGGCTAACAACTCCCTGTCCCCGACATCATAGTTACACTCCGCCGAGCTGAGCTTCTTCGAGTAGAAAGCACAGGGGCGGAGTTTAGGTGGCGCGCCGGACCGCTGTGAGAGGACTGCCCCAATACCGGTCTCGGACGCGTCTACCTCAACCTGGAATGGTAAAGAGGGATCCGGATGCGCCAGCACCGGAGCCGAGGTGAACAGGTTCTTAAGCTTGATAAATGCCCTGTCCGCCTCAGCCGACCAACGCAAGCGAACCGGACCCCCCTTTAGCAAGGACGTAATGGGAGCTGCAACCTGTCCAAAACCCCGAATAAACCTCCGGTAGTAATTAGCAAAACCCAAGAACTGCTGCACCTCTTTTACAGTGGTTGGAGTTTGCCAATTACGCACGGCCGATACCCGGTCTACCTCTATCTCCACACCAGCTGAAGACAACCGATAACCCAAAAAGGAGACGGACTCCTGGAAGAACAGGCATTTCTCTGCCTTGACATACAAGTCATGCTCCAACAGTCGTCTCAATACTCGGCGCACCTGGGCTACATGCTCGGCTCGGGTAGAAGAGTACACCAGGATGTCGTCGATGTAAACTACTACACCCTGCCCATGCATGTCCCGGAAAATCTCGTCAACAAAGGATTGGAAGACTGACGGAGCATTCATTAACCCGTATGGCATGACGAGATACTCGTAATGACCCGAGGTTGTGCTAAATGCTGTCTTCCATTCATCCCCCCCCCTAATGCGCACCAGATTGTACGCGCTCCTGAGATCCAACTTTGTGAAGAATCGCGCTCCGCGTAATGATTCCGTCATCGTCGCAATCAGTGGCAGTGGGTAGCTGTATTTAACTGTAATCTGATTGAGACTACGATAATCAATACACGGGCGCAATCCCCCGTCCTTCTTCTTCACAAAGAAGAAACTCGAGGAGACTGGGGAAGTAGAGGGCCGTATGTATCCCTGTGCCAAGGACTCGGCTATGTATGTCTCCATAGCCGCTGTCTCCTCTTGAGACAGGGGATACACATGACTCCGAGGAAGAGCCGCTCCTGTTTGGAGATTTATCGCACAGTCCCCCTGTCTATGAGGAGGTAGCCGTGCTGCCCTCGATTTACTAAACACGAGTGCTAAATCCTCATACTCAGGGGGAATGCGCAGTGCGGGCACTTGGTTCGGACTCTCTACCGAGGTCGCCCCTACGGAAACACCTAGACATCTCCCTACACACTGAGCAGACCACTCCATAAGAGCCCTCTGTTGCCACGCTATAGTAGGATCATGGGTGCTTAACCAGGGAAGTCCCAACACCACGGGATACGCAGGAGAGTCAATCAGATAAAACTGAATGCTCTCCTCATGACCCCCCTGCGTCGTCATAGTCAGTGGTGCTGTGACCTCCCTGATCAGACCCGACCCCAACGGCCGGCTGTCTAGTGCGTGGACAGGAAATGGATTGTCTACCGGCCGAAGGGGAATCCTTAACCTATTACAAAATGCCCGATCAATAAAGTTCCCGGCTGCGCCTGAATCTACTAGCGCCTTATGCTGGGAATGAGGTGCCACCTGTGGAAACCTCACAGGAATACTCATGTGACCAACAGAGAGCTCTGGGTGAGTGGGGCGTCTACTCACCTGAAATGACTCCCCAGTGCGTTGCCTGTTGTCACCTCCCCTAGGAGACCCTCCCCAGCACCTGGCCGCAGTGTGTCCTCCACGACCGCAGGTGGTGCAGTGGATGGCCCCCCTCGGGTTCCCCCTCCTCCTCTCTCTAGCGCCAGCACCCCCTAGCTCCATGGGAATCGGCTCGGGGGTGCTGGAGGGTGGACTGGACGACCCCCACTCGGGACGTCCGCGGGTAGCCAGCAGGGTATCCAGACGGATGGAAACGTCCACCAACTGGTCAAACGTTAGGTTGGTGTCCCTGCAGGCCAGCTCCCTACGAACGTCCTCGTGTAGACTACACCGGTACTGGTCGATGAGGGCCCTCTCATTCCACCCCGCATCCGCTGCTAGTGTCCGGAACTCCAGTGAGAACTCCTGTGCGCTCCTCTTCCCCTGTCGGAGGTGGAATAGACGCTCTCCCGCCGCTCTCCCCTCAGGAGGATGATCGAAAACAGTCCGGAAGCGGCGAGAGAACTCCGCGTAGGTGATGGTAGCGGCGTCTATTCCCCTCCATTCAGCGTTGGCCCATTCTAACGCTTTGCCGGAGAGACAGGAGATGAGGGCGGAGACGCTCTCGTATCCCGAGGGCGCCGGGTGTATAGTGGCAAGGTACAGTTCTACCTGCAGGAGAAATCCCTGACACCCGGCTGCAGAACCGTCATATGCCCTCGGGAGTGAGAGCCGAATGCCACTGGGTTCCGGTACTGAGAGAGGAGGACTGGCCGTTGGTGATGTGATGTTGTAAAAGTCCTCAGTGTTCACCAAACGGCGCAGGGTGTTGGACACCTTGTCCATAGTGGTCCCGATTTGCTGGATCATGGCGTCCTGGAAGTTGAGCCGTTCCAGCAGTGATTCGGGAGACGCCGCGGATCCTGCTGACTCCATGATGGTGTGTGGTTCTGTCACAACCTGTCGTGGATGCGGTGGAGGAGTCAAGCGCAGGAAGCAGAGGTAGTCCAACAAGACTTTTAATAATGTCCCAAACAAGTGTACAAACCCCGACCTCGAAAACACAAGAGGTGAGGACCATTACGCACACGCGTAAAACACTTCAAAAGGGAAAAATGACACGGAAAGAAAAACACGTATCAAAACCACGTAACAACAAATAACCACACACAACTACCCTAGAAACAACATGGAACTTATAAGACACGTAATCAACTCTAAAACAACCACAGGTGTGACAGACAGACAAAAGCAATAGAACACAGAAACATAGAGCGGTGGCAGCTAGTACTCCGGGGACGGCGAACGCCGAAGCCTGCCCGAACCAGGAGGAGGAGCAGCCTCGGCCGAAACCGTGACACAGTGCTCATGTAAGGTACTTTTTCACATAATGTCTGTGGGGAGATGGACGTTTATACTCCAAGGTACATGATATATACATTCTGAATAAAAGCCTTCTAAATTGTATTCATTTGAGATGAGCTTTACTACTATAACACAAGGAGGTATAATTCAATGCCCACTATCCATAGTATTTGCAGAAGCTGGAGTGAAGAGGCAATGTAATGTGAAATGTGATTTGGACACATACTGGTGTGTGAGCTGTCTGTGGGTGGCCAATGCTCCTCACTGATTTCCATTCCGTTCCAAACGGTTCAGCTCAGTGGGAAAACGCTCCTGTAGGCCACCTCTCATGTAAGTGTATAATGAACGTAGGTGGATAGGCTGTTTTTAAAGCAGACGCTCCTTTATATCAGCAGAACACTGCCACCCTGTGGCGTTATACAGCAATTATTTAGTTAACGCCAGAGTTCATTTTCTTGAAGCGTTTCACAGTGTGTTGTCTATCTATCAATCTGTCCTCTCTGATTATTCTCCGATGAGGGTTATCAGTGATAAACACCATTAAACACAAAGGATATGTCCCAAATGGCACCCTATTCCCTGTATAGGGCACTACTTTTGACCAGAGCTCAATGGGCCCTGGTCAGAAGTAGTGCCTTGTCAAGGGAATAGGGTACGCAGACAAAGATGAAAATGACAGCAATGATCTCAATCTGCTACACACCGTTGCATTAAACACCATATAGCTCGATTCAATAGCTCCTGCTTTCAATATATACCAAGACAGAACAAATAATGAACGAGATAGATCAGTCCCAGAGATGTATACGGCCTGAATACGGTAGTGGGGGATAATTGACTACAGCTTAATGGGCAGGTTGAATCTGAGCTCTTTTAATGACATGTGTTGGTTTGGTTTTCCTGGATCAAAGCCAGAGTTTTAAATGATCAATTATGCAACTTTTTAAATGATCAGTGTGTTTGTCTGGTAGAACTTGCAGTTATGGACTTTGCGATCAGTTCCTGTTCTAAAACCTTTTTTCATCATTCTTCCCTTTTATTCCCATTATTGTCATAGCAACAACTATGGGCTATAATATGAAGCTCTGACTCTGATGCTTTTCAGGTATCCTGCATCTACCACACAGGTCAGTGTTATGCTGTACATCGTACTGTACGTTGTTATGGTTTATGACAGTGTGCTGCTTTACGGATGAATGGGTTGTCAGAATGAGTGGCACATGTCATTAAACGACAGAGTGATGTACAATGTGAAACTGTGCAGATGTGCGTTCTTCCACAGCTAGGCTAGATATAACATTGGCACCGAAGATGGCTGAATTCAGTTTACCACCGCCAGCACCATTCCTCGCCGTGCCTGGCGAACCTCCAGTCCCGTGGAATAACTGGCTTGACAGTTTTAACACTTATCTCGACGCTATGGACTTTTCTACAATCTCAAACAAGCGGAGGACAGCACTGCTCCGTCACTGCCTTGGTACAGAGGGACATAGGATTTTCAGAGTGCTTGGATCGGCTCCTACATTCACTGCTGCAGTCAGCCTCCTACGGAACCACTTCGCTGGGAAAGAGCGAGTGCTCCTCCGCTACGGGCTACGGAAGAGACACCAACGGCCGGGTGAGTCCATTCAAAGCTACGTGGCTAATCTGAGGGATTTGGCTAGCTCTTGTAACTACGGGACACTTCAGGACGAGATCATCAGGGATCAGTTGATAGAGGGGACGTTATGTGAAAAGACAAGGGAGAAACTGATTTTGGAATCTGATAATTTACAACTAGATGGAGCTATTAAAATAGCACTCCAGGTTGAAGCGGCATTGGAATGCTCTACTATGCTAACAGACAGCTCTGCAGCATACACTCGGCCCCCAGCCATTCTCACACAGCAGCTTCAGCCCGAGCAGGCGCACTACAACGATCACGCGCTGCGCACGCCCTCCCACGTCGATAGCTACATGGACACAGAAACCGGCATGCCCGTGCAGCAGGCACACAGACAAACAAACAGAAGTAGCTGTGGCAACTGTGGGGCTAGCTCTCACAATTCAAGGGCATCAAACTGCCCAGCCCGAGGGAAAATATGCAAGAACTGTTCAAAATACAATCACTTTGCGAAAGTGTGTCGTTCTGCCCCAGCTACTAGCTCCACCCAGAACAGGCCCTTAGTTTAATCGTGTCGTTGCTCAACCTTGCCACTTACTACAAGTTTTTCAGTCACCTACCACTCCAACAGCCCTCCACTGCCCTGTGTGGGTACGGTAGATCCAAGATAGACATTGTAGGCACCCTCCAGGTCCCAGTACACTACGGCACCAAGCATCTGCCATCATTCACATTTCATGTTGCAAAGCGGGGTGCCAACCTCCTGGGCCTCGACCTCTTCACAGGCTTGGGATTCACACTGAGAGATGACAGTGGGTCAGTTATCCACCAGGTTACCTGCACATGGCAACAGAACTGGCCAACTCTGTTTGATGGACTGGGCTGCCTCACAGCCTTTACTCACAGGCCCCTAGTGAATCCGGAAGTGACCCCCAGTCATGCAGCCCCTGCGGCGCATTCCCTTTGCACTGTGTGATGATGTCACAAAAGATCTCCAGTCACAGTTGGATGCAGGCATCATTGAGCCAGTCAACGCTGCCCCCTGGATTTCAAACTTGGTCATTGCAACCAAAAAAAGTCAGGTGGAATCCGGACCTGTGTGGCTCTCCGTGCTGTGAACAAGGCCGTTGTCCCGGATAAGTACCCCTTTCCTACAGCTGAGGAGCTGACAGCACAATTTCATGGCTCCACGATCTTCACGAAGCTTGACCTTCGTCAGGGTTATCTTCAGGTACCCCTCCATGCAGCCAGCAGAGACCTCACAGCCTTTGTCACACATGCTGGCGTGTTCAGATATACACGCATGCCTTTTGGACTTAGCTCCGCCCCCAGCTGCCTCCAGAAGGTGATGAGCACCATCCTCGCTGGAATACCTGGGGTGGCGGTCTATCTGGATGACATCGTGGTCCACGGCCCTGACCTCCACATCCATGATTATCGACTCCACAGAGTGTTCAGTGCTCTACTGCGGAACAACCTGACCCTTAACGGTGGAAAGTGCACCTTTGCAGCTCCAGCCGTCGAGTTTGTGGGGTTCCGCCTGTCGGCCAAAGGCATTGCCACACTCATGTCGAACATTGAAGCCGTCCACCGGATCCCGGAACCGACCTCAGCCTCTCAGGTGGCCTCATTCTTGGGCATGACAGCTTACTACCTCCGGTTTCTGCCCCACTACTCTCAGACCACAGCACCCCCTTCGCCAGCTCCTCAAGAAGGATGAGCCATGGGCCTGGACGGCGGCCTGCTCAGACGCGGTCCGCTCACTGAAGAGTCAGCTCACCACAGCCCCAGTCTTAGCTCACTTTGACCCCGTCTGCCCCACCATTGTCACGTGTGACGCCTCAGCTGGAGCACTAGGAGCTGTCCTCTCACAGCTGCAGAATGGCATTGAGAGGCCCGTCGCCTTCGCCTCAAGGGCCCTGAGCCCCACAGAACAACGGTACTCTGTGGGCGAACGAGAAGCACTGGCCTGTGTCTGGGCGTGCGAAAGGTGGCACCTCTACCTATGTGGCCGTCTGTTCACGCTGCGAACCGACCACCAGTCCCTCACAACGCTACTGTCGGCATCAGGAACTGGCCACAAGCCACTTCGGCTGCACAGAACGCCTCAGACAGTATGACTATCAGCTGAAGTTCACTCCGGGGAGGGATAACGTGGTGGCAGACCTCCTCTCACGCTCCTTTGACACTCCTACTCCGACCGTCTTGCCAGACCACAACGAAACAGAGCTTGTACAAATGCTCTACGCTCCTCTTCAGTCAGTCGTCTCACTGTAGGAGCTGAAGCAAGCATCGGAACAGGATCCCACACTGTCTACCCTGCGCACCTACATATGCACTGGATGGCCAGCACATGTGCCGGAAGAGCTGGCGACTTTCGCCAGGGTGAAGCACAAACTTTCTTGCTGGGAAGAAGTCTGTGTCTCTCGAGGGTTTTGTACTGTGGTCCCGAGTGGTCTGCGTGCGCGTGTTCTATCCATGGCGCACAAGGGTCACTTGGGCATAGTGAAGGTCAAACAGCGATGTCGAGACCTCGTGTGGTGGCCAGGCATCGACCACAACATTGAAGCCCTGGTCAGGGATTGTGCTGCATGCCTCCTCAGTGGGAAAACAGGACAGTCCACCCCACCCCCCCTGCAGCCTCTCGCATTGCCGTCCCGCCCCTGGGAGCACATCCAACTGGACATCTGTGGCGAGATCCATGGACACGCAGTCCCTCACCATCAGCGCTTCCTGGTGGTGGTGTATGACCTCCACTCTAAGTGGCCAGAAGTGGTTCCTGTCAGAACTGTCACAGCACAGGCCATCGTGGACATCCTAGACAGCCTGTTCACAAGGTGGGGCCTACCCCTCACCCTTACCACGGACAATGGGCCCCAGCTAATCTCTGCCGAGTTCTCCTCATATCGCAGCAACAAGGGAATCAAACACATCCGCACGGCCTACTACAACTCACAAGCTAACGGAGGGGTGGAACGCTTCAACCAAACGTTGAAGAATGGCATCAGAGAGCACCTGGTCCAGGGGTGCACGTTCCAAACTGCTTTGAATCAAACGATAATGCACTACAGAGCAAGCAAACACACAACAACACAGGTCTCCCCGGCATCCCTCATGCTAGGTTGTGAGATGGAACTGCCACTGGACAGATTCAGAACAGAGAGTAGCAGAACCGGCGACTAGGCGCACCCAAGAACAGCAGGCAGTGACCAGGCACCAAAGAGCAATGAAACAGCGTTTTGACAAGGCACACAGGGTGAAGAAGTCGATCATCCAAGTGTCAGACTGGGTCCGAACCCGACGGCCTCAGCGGTGCAACAAAATGGCCTCATTCTGGTCGGACCCCTTGCAGGTCAGTCGACAACTGGGGCCCGCCACATTCATGATGAGCAATGGATCACGCTGGCACGCCAGCCGCCTCAGAAAAGTCCCTGCCCCTCAAGGAATACAAATGCACACAAAACAGACATGCAGGCCAGAGACGCCACCGGATGGACCTCCTCCACCACTACCACCCGAGCCCCAGCCTCTGTGGGCTCCCCAAGGGCCAGATCCACAAGCGGTGGCGGTTGAAGAAAGGCCTATTCGGGCACAAACTCGCCCTGCTCATCTGGGGGACTACTTAACCTCTTTTCATTCTTAGGCTCCGTTAGGTGTCTTAGTCAACAGTGTGCTGCTTTACGGATGAATGGGTTGTCAGAATGAGTGGCACATGTCATTAAACAACAGAGTGATGTACAATGTGAAACTGTGCAGATGTGCGTTCTTCTACATCTAGGCTAGACATAACAGTCAGTACCTCTGGTATCTGGTTTATAAGAGCTTAGTAAAAACAAGAGTACCACTTAGTGTCTGAAAGCATCGTTGACGTCGAGGAAAGACGGCAGTATCACAAAAACACACAAGGCTTTGATTTCAGTAGCATCACTCAAAACAAGTAGCATCTTACAGATGGTATACCTTTGATGCTTTGAAGCCTCAGACCACTACACACACACATGCACACACACACACTCACACACTCCTTACATGTGAAATAATTGGCTTGATGTGTTTTAATGATGGTGAATATTTGTGAAGTCAGCAAACTCCTCAGCCAGTGACTCAGCAGGGTCATTATTTTGTTGGGACTGCAGAAGGGACTCCACAGAACAGCTACCTGTGTATCACATACACGCAAGAACACACACGCACACACACACGCAAGAAAACACACACACACTGAAACACACACTGAAACACAAACACAACAAAGCTGTTAATAAATCAGATTAGATCAGAACATTTGAACATCAGAACATCAGAACATTAGAACATCAGAACATTAGAACAATAGAACATTAGAACATCAGAACATTAGAACATCAGAACATCAGAACATTAGAACATCATAACATCAGAACATTAGAACATCAGAACATTAGAACATTAGAACATTAGAACATCAGAACATTAGAACATTAGAACATCAGAAAATTAGAACATTAGATCAGAACATCAGAACATTAGAACATCCGAACATTAGAACATTAGAACAATAGAACATTAGAACATCAGAACATTAGAACATCAGAACATCAGAACATTAGAACATCATAACATCAGAACATTAGAACATCAGAACTTTAGAACATTAGAACATTAGAACATTAGAACATCAGAACATTAGAACATTAGAACATCAGAAAATTAGAACATTAGATCAGAACATCAGAACATTAGAACATCCGAACATTAGAACATTAGAACATTAGAACATACTACATATAGATGGGAGATGTTGAATGAAGTTGAAGGATGGGACTAACAACAACTAATAACAACAAGATAACTAATGTAAAGCATACTGTGTCCATAATAAGTATATGGGTTATAGGTTGAGAGCTTTTGTGAAAGAGCACAGTTAGAAAGATATGGCATATAGAAGCAAACCGGTTGGACATCATGAAAATGATCGGAGAGGTTGAGGGTAGAGGAAGTTCAGGAGTAAAAACAAACAAAATTGAATTATTGTAAAATTGACTGTGTCCATAAAATGTATATAGTATGTATAACCTGGAAGTAGAGGCCTAAGCATTGTTGTTCACTAGTTTACTCCAATTAGGGTGTCACGCCCTGGCTCTGGGGACTCTGTTATGTTGAGCCAGGGTGTGTAGAGTCTATGTTTTGTGTTTCTATGTTCAGGATCTAGTTCATTGTGTTTCTATGTTGGCCGGGGTGGTTCTCAATCAGAGGCAACGAGAATCAGCTGTTGCTTGTTGTCTCTGATTGAGAACCATACTTAGGCAGCCGTTTGGGCATTTGTGTTTGTGGGATCTTGTTCCGTGTATGGTTTGTGTATGTACCCAAGGACTTCATGTATCGTTTTGTTGTTTTTGTTCGTGTGGTGAATTATAATAAAAGTATGTTCGCATTCCACGCTGCGCATTGGTCCACTCCTTTCAACGATCGTGACATAGGGAAGGGGTGGTGGGGTTGGAAAGTAAGAAAGGGAAATATATATATTTTTAAAGGATATGTATATATATGTATGTATATGTATTTATATGTATGTATGTATGTATGTGTATATATATATATATATATATATATATATATATATATATATATATATATATATATATATATATATATATTTATATTTGTGTGGAAAATAAACATATGGGGGATTGGAAGTGATGCAGACAATTACATTGATGGAAGTTATAATCTATCTGCAATATTAAAGCTGATCTACCCCCCTCCAAAAAAAAAAGAACATCAGAACATTAGAACATCAGAACATTAGTACATTAGTACATTAGAACATTAGAACATTAGAACATCAGAACATTAGTACATTAGAACATTAGAACATCAGAACATTAGAACATTAGTACATTACAAAATTAGAACATTAGAACATCAGAACATTAGTACATTAGAACATTACAACATTAGAACACATGCTTATGTATTTGTGTTTTGTTTCAGTTTCGGTCATATTGCAGCTGTATGGAGATGAGTTTGCCTCAGATGGGAATGTTGTGCTAGAGCCACTCAATCAATCTTCAATGTAATATGGAAAACAAACATTTTGTTTGAAAACAAACATTTACATTTAATTGAATTTAAATGTATTACATTTATTTAACAGGGTCAATCAACGCACAACTTCCAATCAACAATGCAAATCAATATCATTTCAGAGTGATATACTGTATTTGAGGCCGTGCTTTTAATGTGTACTGCTCTCCTCTGAATAAATGCACTGTGTCTGTAAACGATGCTGTTGTAATACTTGACAAATTGAATCTACCTTGACTAGCATTTAATGTAAAATGTCAGTGATAAATTGTAACTATTACCAATTTTTCAAATGAATTGTGTTCTGGAGAGACTGGGAGTCTGGGTGATGTGTGTCTGAGGGAGTAAACATCTTTGATAAATGCACCCAGATTTGTTTGTCGTCCCTTTTGCTCTATCATTTTCATGGTTAAATGAAGCAATTTGTTTCTCCGTAGCGCAATCTGGTCGGGGTTGATTATCCAAGCTGGTGATGTCCGCGTACGATAAAAATAGAAAGCCATAGTCTGCTTCCCAAATGGCACCCTACTCCCTACATAGATCACTACTTTTGAGCAGGGCCCATAGGGTGCTATGTAGGGAATAGTCTTCCCTTTTGGATGCAGCTGTAGAAAGGCTAGCCACCCACTTCATCTGCCAATAGTAGACTTTTGTATTCTGCCTGGATAATTGCAAAATGTGACTTTTGTGGGAGAATGTGAGAATGTGAGACAGTTTTAATGACAGTAATTCATCTTGTTGGAGAGGCATTGAACTGTGGCATTCATACGGTTCCAAACAGGGGCCATTTTCACTCATCAATCATCAGCCAGTGTTAATTTCGTCAACAAAAATAGTGACTAAAATATTCGTCAAACACCTACAGTATTTTTCAGTGGCAATTAAGAGACTAGAACTGACTAAATAGACCCAGAAAAAAAACAGAAATACCTTATTTACATAAGTATTAAGACCCTTTGCTATGAGACTCAAAATTGAGCTCAGGTGCATCCAGATTCCACTGATCATCCTTGATATGTTTCTACAACTTGATTGGAGTCCACCTGTGGTAAATTACATTGATTGGACATGATTTGGAAAGGCACACACCTGTCTATATAAGGTCCCACAGTTGACAGTGCATGTTGGAGCAAAAACCAAGCCATGATGTCCAAGGAACGTTCTGTAGAGCTCTGAGACAGGATTGTGTTGAGGCACAGATCTGGGGAAAGGTACCAAAACATTTCTGCAGCATTGAAGGTCCTCAAGAACACAGTGGCCTCCATCATTATTAATTGGAAGCTGTTTGGAACCACCAAGACTCTTCCTAGAGCTGGCCGCCCGGCCAAACTGAGCAATCGGGGGAGAAGGGCATTGGTCAGGGAGGTGTCCAAGTACCTGATGGTCACTCTGACAGAACTCCAGAGTTCCTCTGTGGAGATGGGAGAAACTTCCAGAAGGACAACCATTTCTGCAGCACTCCACCAATCAGGCCTTTATTGTAGAGTGGCCAGACGGAAGCCACTCCTCAGTAAAAGGCACATGACAGCCCACTTGGAGTTTGCCAAAAGGCACCTAAAGGACTCTCAGACCATGAGAAACAAGATTCTCTGGTCTGATGAAACCAAGACTGAACTCTTTGCCCTGACTGCCAAGTGTCACGTCTGGAGGAAACCTGTCACCATCCCTACGGTGAAGCATGGTGGTGGCAGCATCATGCTGTGGGGATGTTTTTCAGCGGCAGGGAGACTAGTCAGGTTCGAGGCAAAGATGAACGGAGCAAAGTACAGAGAGATCCTTGATGAAAATCTGCTCCAGAGTGCTCAGGACCTCAGACTGGGGCGAAGGTTCACCTTCCAACAGGACAACGACCCTAAGCACACAGCCAAGACAACGCAGGAGTGGCTTCGGGACAAGTTTCTGAATGTCCTTGAGTGGCCCACCCAGAGCCCGGTCTTGAACCTGATCGAACATCTTTGGAGAGACCTGAAAATAGTTGTGCAGCGACGCTCCCCATCCAATCTGACAGAGCTTGATAGGATCTGCAGAGAAGAATGGGAGAAACTCCCCAAATACAGGTGTGCCAAGTTTGTAGCGTCATAACCAAGAAGACTCGAGGCTGTAATCGCTGCCAAAGGTGCTTCAACAAAGTACTGAGTAAAATGTCTGAATACTTATGTAAAGTCATATTTAAGTTTTTTATTTTTAATACACTTGCAAACATTTCTGAAAACATTATTTTGCTTTGTCATTATAGGGTATTGTTTTATATATTGTTTTATATATTGTTTATATACTGTTTTATATATTGCTTAATATACTGTTTTATATATTGTTTTATATGCTGTATTTTTATGTGAGACCAAGGCCCCAATTGAATCAATGGCAGATAAACGTTTGCCAAACCTGATCTCATCAACTCAATGTATTATTTAAGATTTTTCCAAAATAACAAATTATGGACATGCCTCATAAAAATTATCCGTGGAGGCTGGGTTTACTACACTGTGGGTTCATTCTGAAATGTTGTGTGGTGTCTGGACTGTATTTTTTCAACCATCAAGTAAAAAACCTCAGCATTTTGAATTTGCATTTTCTGAAGAATATGTTCTGGAAAAAAAAGTATTCTTTGACTACAAAAGGAAAGGGATGATTAATGCACTGCCCACATTCAAGTACACTTGGAACAACATCTCACTGCTGTAGTAAACTATTTTGTTGTTCGTGAGTTGTTGTGAAGGAGTTCCAACTTCTGCTTCAATGAGATTCCAAACAAAACGTCTGCATTTTTTTTTTTTAAGCTTCGGAACTTGGCAAGGAGATCAAACACGAAAGTCTGTGTTTCGCAGGTTAGCGTCTATGCATGAGAGATTTCATGAGAGAAGTCTTTTCATTTCCCATGGAAGGAAGGGAGTCAAATCCTACCCGGCAAGGCCGACCATATTTCTTGGATTTTCATCCAAACAAAAATTGGGACGGAGCCCACTTTTTAACCATCATCAGAGTTCATTGGATTACAGCCACGGAATGTTAAATTGGCTGATAATAATCTTCCCATCAAAATGAGATGCATTGTTTTGAACCCCAGATGGCTCTAGAGTCATACTACACCAGTCCTACAGTGGTAACCTAGCGATGCATATTTTCCCCACAGCGTCTTTTGCCTTTGGGTTCCAACGAGGCTTCTGAGCGGATTTAGATGACAATTATTTTATGAGGAATATTTATAAACACCCTCCTGTGGAACTAACTTTTTTTGTGAAGTTTTAGAAGAACTTTAGAAAACAGAGGCTGTAATGACAGATTTATCACAGACTCATTACTTTACCTGAGATCAATGTACATTTCCCATAATATTGACAGTGGAAACCACAATAGACTGATATACACTACCAGTCAAAGGTTTGGACACACCTCCTCATTCAAGGGTTTTTATTTATTTTCACTATTTTTTACATTGTAGAATAATAGTGAAGACATCAAAACTATGAAATAACACATATGGAATCATGTAGTAACCAAAAAAGTGTTAAACAAATCAAAATATATTTTATGTTTGAGATTCTTCAAATAGCCACCCTTTGCCTTGATGACAGCTTTGCACTCTCTTGGCATTCTCTCAACCAGCTTCATGAGGTAGTTCCAACTTCTGCTTCAATGAGATTCCAAGCATCATGTCTGCATTCTTTTTTTTTTTTTTTTAAAGCTTAGGTACTTGGCAAGGAGATCAAACGCAAAAGTCTGTGATTAGGGCTATCTTCTGTATACCCCCCCCCCCTACCTTGTCACAATAAAACCGATTGGCTCAAAGGCATTACGAAGGACATAAATTCCACAAATTAACTTTTAAGAAGGCACACCTGTTAATTCAAATCAAATCAAATCAAATTGTATTTGTCACATACACGTGTTTAGCAGATGTTATAGCAGGTGTAGCGAAATACTTATGCTTCTAGCTCAGACAGTGCAGTAATATCTAACAATTACACAACATATACCCAATACACACAAAAAAGTAAGGAATGGGATTTAAGAATATATACATATATGGACAAGCAATGACAGAGCGGCATGGACTAAGATACAGTAGAATATTATAGAATAGAATGCAGTATATACATATGAGACGAGTAGTGTAAGATATGTAAACATTATTAAAGTCACTAGTGTTCCATTTCTTAAAGTGGCCAGTGATTTCAATAGGCAGCAGCAGCCTCAAATGTGCTAGTGATGGCTATTTAACAGTCTGATGGCCTTGAGATAGAAGCTGTTTTTCATTCTCTCGGTCCCAGCTTTGATGCACCTGTACTGACCTCGCCTTCTGGATGATAGCGGGGTGAACAGGCAGTGGCTCGGGTGGTTGATGTCCTTGATGATCTTTTTAGCCTTCCTGTGACATCAGGTGCTGTAGGTGTCCTGGAGGGCGGGTAGTTCGCCCTCTGTAATGCGTTCGGCAGACCGCACCACCCTCTGGAGAGCCCTGCGGTTGTGGGCAGTGCAGTTGCCGTACCAGGCGGTGATACAGCCCGACAGGATGCTCTCAATTGTGCATCTATAAAAGCTTGTGAGGGTTTTAGGTGATAAGCCAAATTTCTTCAGCCTCCTGAGGTTGAAGAGGCTCTGTTGCGCCTTCTTCAACACACTGTCTGCGTGGGTGGACCATTTCAGTTTGTCGGTGATGTGTACGCCAAGGAACTTGAAGCTTTCCACCTTCTCCACTGCAGTCCCGTCGATGTGGATGGGGTGTGCACCCTCTGCTGTTTCCTGAAGTCCACGATCATCTCCTTTGTTTTGTTGATGTTGAGTGAGAGGTTAATTTCCTGGCACCACACTCCCAGAGCCCTCACCTCCTCCCTGTAGGCAGTCTCGTCATTGTTGGCAATCAAGCCTACTACTGTTGTGTCTTCTGCAAACTTGATGATTGAGTTGGAGCTGTGCTTGGCCACGCAGTCATGGATGAACAGGGAGTACAGGAGGGGGCTGAGCACGCACCCTTGTGGGGCCCCAGTGTTGAGGATCAGCGAAGTGGAGATGTTGTTTCCTACCTTCACCACCTGGGGGCGGCCCGTCAGGAAGTCCAGGACCCAGTTGCACAGGGTGGGGTTCAGACCCAGGGCCTCGAGCTTAATGATGAGCTTGGAGGTCACTATGGTGTTGAATGCTGAGCTATAGTCAATGAACAGCATTCTTACATAGGTATTCCTCTTGTCCAGATGGGATAGGGCAGTGTCTAACCCTAACCCTAACCCTAACCCTAACCCAATCTTGAAGCGTGGATTCCGATTGGTCAGACCAGCGTTGAATAGTCCTTAGCACGGGTACTTTGTGTTTGAGTTTCTGCCTATAGGAAGGGAGAAGCAAAATGGAGTCGTGGTCAGATTTGCCAAAAGGAGGGCGGGGGAGGGCCTTTTTACCATCCCGGAAGTTTGAATAGCAATGGTCGAGGATTTTAGCAGCGCGAGTACAACAGTCGATATGTTGATAGAACTTCGGCAGCCTAGTCCTCAAATTTGCTTTGTTAAAATCCCTGGCTACAATAAATGCAGCCTCAGGATATGTGGTTTCCAGTTTGCATAAGGTCCAGTGAAGTTCTTTGAGGGCCGTCGTGGTATCGGCTTGAGGGGGGATATACACGGCCGTGACTATAACCGAATAAAATTATCTTGGGAGATAATACGGTCGGTATTTGATTGTGAGATATTCTAGGTCGGGTGAACAGAAGGACTCGAGTTCCTCTATGTTACTACAATTACACCATGAGTCGTTAATCATGAAACACACACCTCCGCCCTTCTGCTTCCCGGAGAGATATTTACTCCTGTCTGCGCGATGAACTGAGAACCCATCTGGCT
>NC_140016.1:6179118-6201618 GCF_964263955.1 Coregonus lavaretus
AACTTAATCAGCCTGTGTCTGTGTCACAAATAGCCTACATCCCAAATGTCACCCTATTCCCTATATAGTGCACTACTTTTGACCAGGGCCCATAGTAGTAGCCCAAAGTAGTGCACTATATAGGGAATAGGGTGCCATTTGGGACATACACATAAAACACACCGGCTGCATAGCGAAGTAAACAAAGAGGTTTTAAGTGTCATTAGCAGTGACTTCCTGAGAGAGAGCGAGAGAGAGGGAGTGAGTGAGGGAGGGAGGGAGGGAGGGAGGGAGGGAGGGAGGGAGGGAGGGAGGGAGGGAGATCACAGACTGATTAATCAGATACACCTACAGTGAGGGAAAAAAGTATTTGATCCCCTGCTGATTTTGTACATTTGCCCATTGACAAAGACATGATCAGTCTATAATTTTAATGGTAGGTTTATTTGAACAGTGAGAGACAGAATAACAACAAAACAATCCAGAAAAACGCATGTCAAAAATGTTATTTTTGACCCCTCTGCAAAACATGACGTAGTACTTGGTGGCAAAACCCTTGTTGGCAATCACAGAGGTCAGACGTTTCTTGTAGTTGGCCACCAGGTTTGCACACATCTCAGGAGGGATTTTGTCCCACTCCTCTTTGCAGATCTTCTCCAAGTCATTAAGGTTTCGAGGCTGATGTTTGGCAACTCGAACCTTCAGCTCCCTCCACAAATTTTCTATGGGATTAAGGTCTGGAGACTGGCTAGGCCACTCCAGGACCTTAATGTGCTTCATCTTGAGCCACTCCTTTGTTGACTTGGCCGCAGAATGTTTCCACCTCCATGTTTGATGGTGGAGATAGTGTTCTTGGGGTCATAGGCAGCATTCCCCCTCCTCCAAACACAGCAATTTGAGTTGATGCCAAAGAGCTCGATTTTGGTCTCATCTGACCACAACACTTTCACCCAGTTCTCCTCTGAATCATTCAGATGTTCATTGGCAAACTTCAGACGGGCCTGTATATGTGCTATCTTGAGCAGGGGGACCTTGCGGGCGCTGCAGGATTTCAGTCCTTCACGGCGTAGTGTGTTACCAATTGTTTTCTTGGTGACTATGGTCCCAGCTGCCTTGAGATCATTGACAAGATCCTCCTGTACAGTTCTGGGCTGATTCCTCACTGTTCTCATGATCATTGCAACTCCACAAGGTGAGATCTTGCATGGTGCCCCAGGCCGAGGGAGATTGACAGTTATTTTGTGTTTCTTCCATTTGCGAATAATCGCATCAACTGTTGTCACCTTCTCACCAAGCTGCTTGGCGATGGTCTTGTAGCCCATTCCAGCCTTGTGTAAGTCTACAATCTTGTCCCTGACATCCTTGGAGAGCTCTTTGGTCTTGGCCATGGTGGAGAGTTTGGAATCTGATTGATTGATTGCTTCTGTGGACAGGTGTCTTTTATACAGGTAACAAACTGAGATTAGGAGCACTCCCTTTAAGAGTGTGCTCCTAATCTCAGCTCGTTACCTGTATAAAAGACACCTGGGAGCATGTATTTCCATAAAATACTGTATGTAAAGTTTGTCCTTCCAATTTGTTCAGTTCAAAGCATTAAACATCAATAGTGATGAAAACCTTGTTTCATTTATATTTGTTCAAGATTAACATGATTTATTCCACCCATGTCTTTAATATAATTTTATTTTAAAAAACGAATAACGCTTTTATTGATAAATGTGATCTAACAGAGGTAAATGGCAAATATTAACCATGTGTGAGGTCTTTATTGCTTGTATTAAGTATTTTTACGTAAATTGTTATGACTGTATTGTTTTAAATTCCCAATAATGGTAGGAACAGTATGAAAAAAACAAGCCAGAGCTCCCACCTCAACTGTTGAATACACGGAACAGGCCTATCCATTCCTCTAAGTTTGTGTTCACGGCCGACACATCCCTAGTATCCTACGTGCCAAAGAAAGGCAAAAATGTGGTACTCATGAGTACGCTGCATAGGGATGGGAGAATATGTGGCCAGGAGCATCAAAAACCAGAAATCATAATGGATTAAATTGCCACAAAAGGAGGGGTGGACAATTTAGACAAGCTGGTGACTGTCTACAGCTGAAAAATAACCCTACGCTGGCCACTTGTGATATTCTTCAACATCTTGGACATCTCGGCGTACAACACGTTTGTCATCTGGATGGCGTTGAACCCAGATTGGAACAGGGGGACGCTCCAGAGGATATGGCTCTTTCTCGAGGAGCTGGGCAAGGCATTGGCAAGACCTCAAATCCAGAGGAGGCAACATATCCCAAGGACCCCAGTTTCTGACAGCCATCGTGAGGAGTATTCAGGAGGAGGATGCTGGTGCCCCATCCACCCGACCCACAGAACCAACAACTCTAATACAGGAAGTAAGTGTGAGTGATGTTGTTGCATGTGTGTGTGTCTGACTCTCCTACCTTGGCCTGCTGTAACTATATCTGTGAGTGAGTGAGATGAATGCAAAATTCCTGAACCAAGTGTTTTCATCATTCTAGATTGCAGCCGATGTGTGTGAACCCAGGAAGAACATGAAGACACAGTACACATGCATCAAGTGGAAGAAATACATTTGCAAACACACACACAGTAAAACTCTGTCCCACATGTGGTGTGTAGATCGGCCTTAATTTGTGTTCAATGGGGCTCATTTATCATTTCCATAAAATACTGTATGTAAAGTTTGTCCTTCCAATTTGTTCAGTTCAAAGCATTAAACATCAATAGTGATGAAAACCTTGTTTCATTTATATTTGTTCAAGATTAACATGATTTATTCCACCCATGTCTTTAATATTATTTTATTTTAAAAAACGAATAACGCTTTTATTGATAAATGTGATCTAGCAGAGGTAAATGGCAAATATTAACCATGTGTGAGGTCTATATTGCTTGTATTAAGTATTTTTACGTAAATTGTTATGACTGTATTGTTTTAAAATCCCAATAATGTTGTGGGTCCATCAGACCCATCAGGGTGAATAACAAAAACATGAACACCACACAAGGGTTAAAGGGACACTTCCGGATTTTGGCAAGTTTTATTTGCTTCCCCAGAGTCAGATGGACTCATGGATACCATTTTTATGTCTCTGTATCCAGTATTAAGGAAGCTAACTAGCATTAGCGCAATGACTGAGACAGCAATTGTGCTAATGCTAGTTAGCAACTTCCTTCAAACTGCATGCAGAGACATAAAAATGATATCCACGAGTTAATCTGACTCTGGGGAATTAGGTAAAGGGCTTAACTGCCAACATCCTGAAGTAGCCTTTTAACCTCTACGGGATCGGTGTCCCATATACAGGATGGTTGAGCTAACATGCGCTAATGTGATTAGCATGACTGTTGTAAGTAACAGCAAACTTTCCAGGACATAGACATGTCTTATATGGGCAGAAAGCTTAAATTCTTGTTAATCTAACTGCACTGTCCAATTTACAGTAGCTGTTACAGTGAAAAAAATACCATGCTATTGAGGAGAGTGCACAACAACAAAAAACATATCACGGCAACTGGTTTGATACATTCACCTCTGAAGGTAAATAATGTACTTACATTCAGTAATCTTGCTGTGATTTGTCATCCAGAGATAAATTGTAGCATAGTTTTGTTTGATAAATTCAATTTTTATATTCAAATGTAGGAACTGGGTTCTACAGTTTGAACCCCTTTAGTCTCTGGCTCCACACCCACCCCGCCCAGCCATCTATATGTGTGAAAGTTAGTGCATAAGCTAATGATACATCATGTATGACATTCCTGGGAGTGTGTAAACTTACATTTTGTATTACCATATAATTTTTGTATGTTCTCTATAGTTATGTACTTGAAAATGTATCAATTGACCAATTCGGCACATTTGGGCCGATAGTCCACTATTGCAATGCTTCACTGGATTAATCTGAAGCTTTGCACACACACTGCTGCCATCTAGTGGCCAAAATCTAA
The DNA here is from genome assembly GCF_964263955.1 of Coregonus lavaretus. Taxonomy (NCBI): domain Eukaryota; kingdom Metazoa; phylum Chordata; class Actinopteri; order Salmoniformes; family Salmonidae; genus Coregonus; species Coregonus lavaretus. The sequence goes on from NC_140016.1 coordinate 6,183,078, forward strand.
ATTGCGCCTAAACTGCAATGTTCAAATCAAATCAAATCAAATCAAATTTTATTGGCCACATGCGCCGAATACAACAGGTGCAGACATTACAGTGAAATGCTTACTTACAGCCCTTAACGAACAATGCATTTATTTTAAATAAAAAAATGTAAAATAAAACAACAACAAAAAAGTGTTGAGAAAAAAGAGCAGAAGTAAAATAAAATAACAGTAGGGAGGCTATATATACAGGGGGGTACTGGTGCAGAGTCAATGTGCGGGGGCACCGGCTAGTTGAGGTAGTTGAAGTAATATGTACATGTGGGTAGAGTTAAAGTGACTATGCATAAATAATTAACAGAGTAGCAGCACACGTAAAAAGATGGGGTGGGGGTGGGGTGGGGGGGGGCAGTGCAAATAGTCCGGGTAGCCATGATTAGCTGTTCAGGAGTCTTATGGCTTGGGGGTAGAAGCTGTTGAGAAGTCTTTTGGACCTAGACTTGGCACTCCGGTACCGCTTGCCGTGCGGTAGCAGAGAGAACAGTCTATGACTAGGGTGGCTGGAGTCTTTGACAATTTTGAGGGCCTTCCTCTGACACCGCCTGGTATAGAGGTCCTGGATGTCAGGAAGCTTGGCCCCAGTGATGTACTGGGCCATACGCACTACCCTCTATAGTGCCTTGCGGTCGGAGGCCGAGCAGTTGCCATACCAGGCGGTGATGCAACCAGTCAGGATGCTCTCGATGGTGCAGCTGTAGAATTTTTTGAGGATCTGAGGACCCATATCAAATATTTTCAGTCTCCTGAGGGGGAATAGGCTTTGTTGTTATATTTACATTTACATTTATGTCATTTAGCAGACGCTCTTATCCAGAGCGACTTACAAATTGGTGCATTCAACTTATGATAGCCAGTGGGACAACCACTTTTTTTCTTCATTTTTTTTATATGGGGGGGTGGGGGAGGTAGAAGGATTACTTTATACTATTCCAGGTATTCCTGGGTTTCAAGTGTCTCCCGAAGGTGGTCAGTGACTCCGCTGTCCTGGCGTCGTGGGGGAGCTTGTTCCACCATTGGGGTGCCAGAGCAGCAAATAGCTTTGACTGGGCTGAGTGGGAACTGTGCTTCCGTAGAGGTAGGGGAGCTAGCAGGCCAGAGGTGGATGAACGTAGTGCCCTCGTTTGGGTGTAGGGTCTGATCAGAGCCTGAAGGTAAGGAGGTGCCGTTCCCCTCACAGCTCCGTAGGCAAGCACTATGGTCTTGTAGTAGATGCAAGCATCAACTGGAAGCCAGTGGAGTGTGCGGAGGAGCGGGGTGACATGAGAATATTGTGGCCTTTCTCTTGCATTTCAAAGATGATGAAAAATAAATAAAAAGATAACGCATGTTTTTTTGTTTGTATTATCTTTTACCAAATCTAATGTGTTATATTCTCCTACATTAATTTCACATTTCCACAAACTTCAAAGTGTTTCCTTTCAAATGGAATCAAGAATATGCATATCCTTGCTTCAGGTCCTGAGCTACAGGCAGTTAGATTTGGGTATGTCATTTTAGGCGAAAATTGAAAAAAGGGTCAGATCCTTAAGAGGTTAACTCTCCATTGAAATCATGCTGTATAGGCTATAGGCTATAGGCAGATGTAATAAGCCATATTATTGTCTTGGGGAGATGCTAATTTGCCAATTAACTCAACATGTAAGGTTTATAAGGAGAGGAAGGATTAGGGCCCAGATCCTTTGTAATTGGCTCCGTTGGGCCAAAGTCTTAGAAACAAACAGGGTTGAGTTCCAAATGGCACCTTATTCCATATAGAGTGCACTACGTTTGACCAGAGCCCCATAGGGAATAGGCTGTCATTTGGGACGCAACCTTAGAAATAACAGGCTTCAGAAACAAGACAGACTTCATTAAGGGTAACTTGAAATTCAAGGGTGGGGGCCTGGGTAAGAAAGAAAACATGTTATCCAATACAGTGCTACATAAGGTGTTGACAACAAAGTGGAAAGCTCACTCTGTGTGCTCGATTAATGCCTGGACAGGCTTTAAAAACCCTGTTCCTTTCCATCAGCCCCAGTCCACGGCCATGTACCTCAACCACACGTCCTCGTTCTACTGCGGAGTCAACACCTACCTGCAGCTATGTGCTTCATCCAAGGTCATCCTCTTGGTCCCCGGCTTCGGTCTCAACATCTTTATCCTGGCCTCGCTCATCTCCTGCCTGCTCAGCCGACGCAGGAAGATACGGAACAACGTGGCCGTCTTCATCCTAGGCAGCACCACCTGCAACCTGGTCAACCTCAGGTGAGTTTCCCCCTTGCTCTGTGAAGAATGTTAGCTGCGTTTACACAGACAGCCCAGTTATGGGCAAAATATCTGATCTGATTGATCAAAACACCAATTAGAGGCAAAAAATGATCAGAATTGGGCTGCCTGTGTGAATGCAGCCTTTAAGCTACTGGAAAAGCGCTATATAAACCCAATCAATTATTGCTATTTTTATTTGTTAGCCTTTGGCCCCTGATTATCCACTGGAGGACCCATGGACGTTGGGCTCTGGGCGAGGGGCTCTGTGAAGTCATGGTCAGCGCCAAGCAACTGACTTCCTCAGGTATGCCTTAGATGTGATGTGTGTTATCATTTTTTTGGGAAATGTATAACCACTTTGTACCTTTTTTAAGGAATTAATCCTCACTTTCACTTAAGTCACATTTTCATTTAGTCATGCGTTAATGTCAATGAGAGACAAAGTAAAAATGTGACTGGAAGTTAGGATATGCCCCTTAATATTATAATAATAATAATAATAATAATTATTATTATTATTATTATTATTATTATTATTATTGTTATTATTATTATTATTATTATTATTATTATTTCTGTTGCTGTAGAATGCCAATGATTCTATATTTTGTTCTGTCTGTATTTTGTCATTTTTTGCAATAATTGAATAAAAACGTCTCCTCTTCAGCTTCCTACCACTACGTCTCCTTCATCTCCTTCTCAATCTACCTGACGGTGGTGTGTGACTGTGGTCGTCTGGTGAACAGTAGGGCGTTCCTGGCTCTGGAGCTGCTCTTCCCCCTCCTCCCTGTGGGGTTGAAGGAGCTGACCCAGTGGGTCCTGGGGACCAGGGTGGAACACCTTGACCCAGTCAACCACACATGCTTCTCCTATATCAATGATAGAGTCATAAGGGTTCTCATGCTGGTCAAGGTATTTATCAGTGTTGTTGTATTTGTGGTATTTATTGATGCTACCTGATGCTATGTTGTTGGTCTGGCATGTTTATTGCACCTTTTTATCTATTTATTGTATCTATCTATCTATCTATCTATCTATCTATCTATCTATCTATCTATCTATCTATCTATCTATCTATCTATCTATCTATCCAAGATCGCAGTGTTCCTGCCGTTGAACCTCTATTTCTACGCTCATGTGCTTCATACGATCTTCAGGAGCGCCACGGTGATGCACCGGAGCCAGACGGTCAATAAGAAACTGGCCAAGGTGTTTAGTGTCATATGTCTGATTACATTACTGGCACATCTTCCTGGTGAGTGACTAATAACCAACTAGTCTCTTGTCTTCTCCTTGACCGAGACAAGTTTTTTTTTGTGTGGAGATTTTATCATGTGCATTATGTGCTGCATTGTATTGTTAGTACTATCACTGGCCATATTGTCTGGTATTGGTTAGTACTATCACTGGCCATATTGTCTGGTATTGGTTAGTACTATCACTGGCCATATTGTCTGGTATTGGTTAGTACTATCACTGGCCATATTGTCTGGTATTGGTTAGTACTATCACTGCATTGGACATATTTTCTTGTTGAATACCTTTTTTAGCAGATACTGATATAAAGCTTTATATTACATTCTGAGCATAGCACAAACTTCAAAACTGTTGTCCTCTTTCGTCTCCTCTATCTCCACTCCTCTCTCTCTCTCTCTCTCTCTCTCTCTCTCTCTCTCTCTCTCTCTCTCTCTCTCTCCCTCTCTCTCTCTCCTTTCCTCCTCTCTCTCTCCTTTCCTCCTCTCCTCTCTCCCTCTGTAGGTGGGATATTCACTCTGATGGAGGAACACACAGTGTGCCAGGAGATGGTGAAAGAGTTTCTACTGGACCTTCCTCTCCTCTCCAGCCCCATCATACTGCTATGTATGAATAAAGAGCTGCAGACCCACTGTGTAACACTGCTGAAGTGTAAACCTGAGTGCTACGGTAGGAAAGACGAGACATGGCGTAAGACTGATGAGCAACAAAAGAGTCTGACCGTTGGAGAAACCGTGGTAACCAGTGAGTCTTGTCTGTGAAGAATTGGTATAGTTTTTATCCAAATCTACTTCATGAAAAAAGAATATGAAGGAAAGTAATAGAAAACGAGTGGATTCCTATAATGAATAAATCCATGTGTTTTATTCACTGTTCTAAAAGTGTAAAGTTTGTAGAATGTTTGTAGATTATATTTGTTACATTGTAACATATAATTGGTTAATATTCCATTACAAATGGTGCAACTATACAAAAGACAACCTCTGAGTGATGAGAGAGTGCCTGCCTCTGCAACTGGTTATCTTTCAGTGGTCATACAGAGCACTGTAGTGGAAACAGATAGACTTACAGTCCACAGAAAACCTTGTGGAGGATCATGTTCGTGTTTATTTGATTGATCCGGATGAAGCAACAATATTCCTGTTAGATTGTATCACTGGTTTTATTGCATGGCCTTTTTAAAATGTACTTCAGAAAGGGGCTATGAGAGAAATTATTATAAATACAGATTATTATACTATTCTACCATTAAGCAGCAATAATGGTCTGTTTTGGAGGCTGACAGCAGTGGTGGAAAAAGTATCCAATTGTCATACTTGAGTAAAAGTAAAGATACCTTAATAGAAAATGACTTAAGTATAAGTGAAAGTCACCCAGTAAAATACTACTTGAGTAAAAGTCTAAAAGTATTTGGTTTTAAATCGACTTACTTATCAAAAGTAAAAGTAAAAATATGAATAATTTAAAAGTACTTATATTAAGCAAACCAAACAGCACAAATGTATAGTATTTTATTTTATTTGGGGGGGATTGCCAGGGGTACACTCCAACACTTAGACATAATTTACAATTGAAGCATTTGTGTTAAGTCAGTCCGCCAGATCAGAGGCAGTAGGGTTGACCTGGGATGTTCTCTTGATAAGTGGACCATTTTCCTGTCCTGCTAAGCATTCAAAATGTAACGAGTACTTTTGGGTGTCAGGGAAAATGTATGGAGTAAAAAGTACATTATTTTCTTTAGGAATGTAGTGAAGTAAAAGTAAAAGTTGTCAGAAACCACAAAAAAACGACTTAAGTACTTTAAAGTATTTTTAACAAAACCACTGCTGGCTAGTATTGCTTAGCCAGTTAGAAATATGAAGTTAGACGCTACCTCAGCAGGAGCAAAAAATATGCAAAGTTCTCATCGTAACTTAGCTTTACAGAGAGTTGGCTACTGAGACAAACAGTGATGTGGCGCTCAATGGTGAGGCTGAGGCAGGCTGCAACTTATTTGACATTTTAGTCATTTTAGCAGACGCTCTTATCCAGAGCGACTTACAGTTAGTGAGTGCATACATTTTTTTATTTTTTTATTTTTTCATAATGGCCCCCCGTGGGAATCGAATCCACAACCCTGGCGTTGCAAGCGCCATGCTCTACCAACTGAGCTACATCCCTGCATGAGGAAGCAGCGGAGACAGAGAGAGAGAGGAAGCAAGCAAGTAAAATACCCTCAAAAAGAACTTAATTGTACTTTAAAGTATTTTTACTGAAGTACTTTACACCACTGCCATTAAGCCTGTTTATTAATCAACAGCTAGCTGTTCATTCTGATTGTCCTTACACCTGATCCATAGACACTGATCTAAGGTTGCCTAATGGCGTAGGATAGGATTGGAGGAAGATCAACTGATCCTAGATCTGTACCTAAAGACAGCTTATTTTGCCCAATTCTTCTGATGCATTATTTAATATATACACTAGATGGTGGTGTCTACCTAATATTGAGAATTGCTCATTGTCAAGCTATAGGTATAGTTGCACTGAGTGTATCTGAAACATTAGGAACACATTTTCCAAATATTGAGTTGCACCCTCTTAGGCCCTCAGAACAGCCTAAATTCTTCGGGCATGGACTCTACAAGGTGTTGAAAGTATTCCACAAGGATGCTGGCCCATGCTGACTCAAATGCTTCCCACAGTTGTGTCAAATTGGCTGGATGTCCTTTGGGTGGTGGACCATTCTTGATACGCATGGGAAACTGTTGAGCGTGAAAAACCCAACAGAGTTTCAGTACTTGACACACTCAAACCAGTGCGCCTGGCACCTACTACCATACACCGTTCAAAGGCACTTAAATCTTTTGTCTATTCACCCTCTGAACGGCACACATAAATAAATCCATGTCTCAATTGTCTCAATGATTGAAAATCCTTCTTTAACCTGTCTCCTCCCCTTCATCTACACTGATTGAAGTGATTTAGCAAGTGACATCAATAAGGGATGAAATCTTTCAACTGGATACACCTTGTCAGTCTGTGTAAATGTTGTGGACATAGAAAACTGTGAATTAAATGAATAATTATTTATAAATGATTCTGATATGGATTCAGTCTGAGGGACATTGGTGAAGGAAAATGTATATAAATATCTATATGCTTTCTCACTTGCATTTCATAATACAAATCACACACAAACATATGCACAGACGCAAACACACACACTCCACACACACACTCCACACACACACACACACACACACACACACACACACACACACACACACACACACACACACACACACACACACACACACACACACACACACACACACACACACACACATAGCCAGGACCCTCCCCCCCACACACACGCACCATAGATTCGGCTGGTGGCACATGAACTGGGGAGTGACGGGCTCATAGTAATGACTGGAATGGAATTAATGGAATGGTATCGACACATCAAACACACGGTTTCCATGGTTTCCTTGTGTTTGATACCATTCCATTTACTTAATTCCAGCTATTATTATGAGCCGTCCTCCCCTCACCAGCCTCCTGTGGTGTCTCCAATAGGCCGACACCAGCCTGTGTGACCCTTGACCCTGTTCATTTCCCATGTGACCTCTCTAACACACAGCATATAGAACATGGTAATTACTGACAACTGTGTTGCTGCCTGCATATTATGTCAACTAGATGAACTGCAATTCCAATGCTATGAACGTACTATAGCTGGGCCGAAGTTGGTTTACTGCAGTAGATGATTGGTGCAATACAGCTATGAGAGGGAGAGTGGCCAAATCATCTGAGGGACAGAAAGGGACATGGGGGATAGATACTGTCTTGTCGTGTGTTTGATGAAGTGTCTACTTGTGAGTGGTTTTTATGCTATTCAACACGCCAAAGATGTTTATACACTGAACACAAATATAACATTTAAAGTGTTGGTCCCATGTTTCATGAGCTGAAATAAAAGACCCCAGAAATATTCCATACACACAAAAAGCATATTTCTCTCAAATGTATTTACATCCGTGTTAGGTGACCATTTCTACTTTCCCAAGATAATCCATCCACCTGACAGGTGTGGCATATCAAGAAGCTGATTAAACAGCATGATCATTACACAGGTACACCTTGTGCTGGGGACAATAAAAGGCCACTCTAAAATGTGCAGTTTTGTTACACAACACAATGCCACAGATGTCTCAAGTTTTGAGGGAGCGTGAAATTGGCATGCTGACTGCAGGAATGTCCACCAGAGCTGTTGCCAGATAATTTAATGTTAATTTCTCTACCATAAGCCACCTCAAACGTTGTTTTAGACCACGTGTATGGCGTCCTGTCGGCGAGCGGTTTGCTGATGTCAACGTTGTGAACCGACTGCCCCATGGTGACGGTGGGGTTATGGTATGGGCAGGCATAAGCTACGGACAACAAACACAATTGCATTTTATCGATGGTATTTTGAATGCACAAAATTACCGTGACGAGATCCTAATGCCCGTTGTGAGGCTCATTTAAGGTTTCTGTGACTAACATATCTGTATTCCCAGTCATGTGAAATCGATAGATTACGGCCTAATGAATTTATTTCAATTGACTGATTTAAAATCAAATCAAATCAAATTTTATTTGCCACATGCGCTGAATACAACAGGTGTAGACGTTACAGTGAAATGCTTACTTACAAGCCCTTAACCAACAATGCAAACAGTCCGGGTAGCCATGATTAGCTGTTCAGTAGTCTTATGGCTTGGGGTTAGAAGCTGTTAAGAAGCCTTTTGGACCTAGACTTGGCGCTCCGGTACCGCTTGCCGTGCGGTAGCAGAGAGAACAGTCTATGACTAGGGTGGCTGGAGTCTTTGACAATTTTTAGGGCCTTCCTCTGACACCGCCTGGTATATAGGTCCTGGATGGAAGGAAGCTTGGCCCCAGTGATGTACTGGGCCATACGCACTACCCTCTATAGTGACTTGCGGTCTGAGGCCGAGCAGTTGCCATACCAGGCAGTGGTGCAACCAGTCAGGATGCTCTTGATGGCGCAGCTGTAGAATGTTTGAGGATCTGAGGACCCACACCAAATATTTTCAGTCTCCTGAGGGAGAATAGGCGTTGTCGTGCCCTCTTCACGACTGTCTTGGTGTGTTTGGACCATGATAGTTTGTTGGTGATGTGGACAACAAGGAACTTGAAGCTCTCAACCTGTTCCACTACAGCCCGTCAATGAGAATGGGGGCGTGCTCAGTCCTCTTTTTTTTCTGTAGTCCACAATCATCTCCTTTGTCTTGATCACGTTGAGGGAGAGGTTGTTATCCTGGCACCACACAGCCAGGTCTCTGACCTCCTCCCTATAGGCTGTCTCATTGTTGTCGGTGATCAGGCCTACCACTGTTGCGTCGTCGGCAAACTTAATAATGGTGTTGGAGTTGTGAAGCCCCTGCAGTCATGGGTGAACAGGGAGTACAGGAGGGGATTAAGAACGCACCCCTGAGGGGCCCCCGTGTTGAGGATCAGCGTGGTGGATGTATTGCTACCTACCCTTATCACCTGGGGGCGGCCCATCAGGAAGTCCAGGATCCAGTTGCAGAGGGAGGTGTTCAGTTCCAGGGTCCTTAGCTTAGTGATGAGCTTTGAGGGCACTATGGTGTTGAACACTGAACTGAAGTCAGTGAATAGCGTTCTCACGTAGTTGTTCCTCTTGTCCAGCTGGGAAAGGGCAGTGTGGAGTACAATAGAGATTGCATCATCTGTGGATCTGTTGGGGAGGTATGCAAATTGGAGTGGGTCTAGGGTTTCTGGGATAATGGTGTTGATGTGAGCCATGACCAGCCTTTCAAAGCACTTCATGGCTACAGACGTGAGTGCTACGGGTTGGTAGTCATTTAGGCAGGTTATCTTAGTGTTCTTGGGCACAAGGACTATGGTGGTCTGCTTGAAACATGTTGGTATTACAGACTCAGTCAGGGACATGTTGAAAATGTCAGTGAAGACACTTGCCAGTTGGTCAGCGCATGCTCTGAGTATGCGTCCTGGTAATGCGTCTGACCCTGCGGCCTTGTGAATGTTGATCTGCTTAAAAGTCTTACTCAAATCGGCTACGGAGAGCGTGATCACATAGTCATCCGGAACAGCTGATGCTCTCATGCATGCTTCAGTGTTGCTTGCCTCGAAGCGAGCATAGAAGTGATTATGCTCGTCTGGTAGGTTCGTGTCACTGGGCAGCTCGCGGCTGTGCTTCCCTTTGTAGTCTGTAATAGTTTGCAAGCCCTGCCACATCCGACAAGCATCGGAGCTGGTGTAGTACGATTCAATCTTAGTCCTGTATTGACTTTTTGCCTGTTTGATGGTTCGTCGGAGGGCACAGCGGGATTTCTTATAAGTGTCCGGGTTAGAGTCCCGCTCCTTGAAAGCGGCAGCTCTACCCTTTACCTCAGTGTGGATGTTGCCTTTAATCCATGGCTTCTGGTTGGGGTACGGTCACTGTGGAGACGACGTCATCGATGCACTTATTGATGAAGCCAGTGACTGATGTGGTGTACTCCTCAATGCCATTGGAAGAATCCCGGAACATATTCCAGTCTGTGCTAGCAAAACAGTCCTGTAGCATTACATTTTACATGTGAGTCATTTAGCAGACACTCTTATCCTGAGCGACTTACAGTTAGTGAGTGCATACATTTTCATACTGGCCCCCCGTGGGAATCGAACCCACAACATCTGCTTATTCTGACCACTTCCTTATTAACCGAGTCACTGGTGCTTCCTGCTTTAGTTTTTGCTTATAAGCAGGAATCAGGAGGATAGAGTTATGGTCAGATTTTCCAAATGGAGGGTGAGGAAGAGCTTTGTACGCGTCTCTGTGTGTGGAGTAAAGGTGGTCTAGAGTTTTTTTCCCCTCTGGTTGCACATTTAACATGCTGGTAGATATGAGGTAGAACGGATTTAAGTTTCCCTGCATTAAAGTCTCCGGCCACTAGGAGCGCTGCCTCTGGATGAGCATTTTCCTATTTGCTTATGGCCTTATACAACTCATTGAGTGCAATCTTAGTGCCAGTATCGGTTTGTGGTGGTAAATAGACAGCTACAAAAAATAGAGATTAAAACTTGGTAAATAGTGTGGCCTACAGCTTACCATGAACTGTAACTCTTTAAAATCTTTTAAATTGTTGCATGTTGCGTTTATATTTTTGTTCAGTATAGAAGGCTAGATCCAAGAGAGGATACCAATGCAAGGGCAGCAGATACGTGGGTACACTGCATTAGCTGCCCGGCTGGTCTCTTCTCATTCTCTAGCCTCCTCCCTGTACTGATCTAAGTGTTAGCGAACTTCCTTATTAATAAGTGTAATAATATCTCACTTTTCTGCTGGCTATTTGCTAAGGGAAAATGACATTTCCTGAGAAATACACTACATGACCAAAAGTATATGGACACCTGCTCGTCGAACATCTCATTCCAAAATAATGGCCATTAATATGGAGTTGGTCCCCCCCCCCTTTGCTGCTATAACAGCCTCCACTCTTCTGGGAAGGCTTTCCACTAGATGTTGAAACATTGCTGCGGGGACTTGCTTCCATTCAGCCACAAGTGCATTAGTGAAGTCGGGCACTGATGTTGGACGATTAGGCCTGGCTTGCAGTCGGCATTCCAATTCATCCCAAATATGTTAGATGGGCTTGAGGTCAGGGCTCTGTGCAGGCCAGCCAAGTTCTTCCACACTGATCTCGACAAACCATTTCTGTATGGACCTCACTTTGTGAACGGGGGCATTGTCATGCTGAAACAGGAAAGGGCCTTCCCCAAACTGCTGCCACAAAGTTGGAAGCACAGAATTGTCTAGAATGTCATTGTATGCTGTAGCGTTAAGATTTCCCTTCACTGGAACTAAGGGTCCCGTGTAGCTCAGTTGGTAGAGCATGGCGTTTGCAATGCCAGGGTTGTGGGGTCGATTCCCACGGAGGGCCAGTATGAAAATGTATGCACTCACTAACTGTAAGTTGCTCTGGATAAGAGTGTCTGCTAAATGACTAAAATGTCAAATGTAAGGGGCCTGATCCATGAAACACATCCCCAGACCATTATTCCTCCTCCACCAGATTTTACAGTTGGCACTATGCATTGAGGCAGGTAGTGTTCTCCTAGCATCCGACAAACGTAGATTTGTCAGTCGAACTGCCAGATGGTGAAGCGTTGATTCATCACTCCAGAGAATGCGTTTCCACTGCTCCAGAGTCCAATGGCGGCGAGCTTTACACCACTCCAGCCGACGCTTGGCTTTGCAATCTTAGGCTTGTGTGCGGCTGCTCGGCCATGGAAACCCATATCATGAAGCTCCCAACGAACAGTTATTGTGCTGAAGTTGCTTCCAGAGGCAGTTTGGAACTCAGTAGTGAGTGTTGCAACCGAGGACAGACTATTTCTATCAGCACTTCAGCACTTCGGCGGTCCCGTTCTGTGAGCTTGTGTGGCCTACCACTTCGCGGCTGAGCCATTGTTTTTCCTACACTTTACACTTACATTTTAGTCATTTAGCAGACGCTCATATCCAGAGCAACTTACAGTTTAAGTGAGTGCATACATTTTTCACACTGGCCCCCCGTGGGAATCGAACCCACAACCCTGGCGTTGCAAGCGCCATGCTCTACCAACTGAGCTACAGGAGGCACTTCACAATAATAGTGCTTATAGGGGCTGCTCTAGCAGGGCAGAAATTTGACGACACCGTTCTCTCCTTGCCTTGTGACTGAGATGTTTACACATCTGTCAGAACACCAAATGTTATTTTCTTTTCAATTCAAATTACACTCACAGTTTTATATAATCATGTGAAATGTCTTCCCTGTCAGGGCGTTATATAAAATCTTTCCTCCAATCAAATAATCGTTTTCAGGCTGTCGTTGGCAGCGAGTGTCGTCAGTTGCCTAGCAACTCGGTCTGCGGTGCGGGCTAACTTGGTGAAACTGTCTGGTTGGTTTGAGGTAAATCGGGGGGCAATCTGATTTTAAAATAGGTTGTATGTAGGAGGATGAATTCAAACGTTACAACAGCACAGTATACTCTAGGACAGTTCTCCCAATTAGGGTTTGGATACCTATTGTTAAATAACATACAGATGCTATGTTTGAGATATGCCAAGACATGCATCAAGACAGAATAGAACAGAATACTTGATTGTCAGAGGATGGACATTTTACTTACTACTAGAATAGTATATAGGTCATTGTACACTTTTATCCATCAAGGTATCAAAAGGAAGTTGGCAGTGTAACCGATGTAGCCATCGCTCGAACACACATATTTGCCTGAGATAGATCAAATAGACGTGTCTCAGAGTATACTGCTCATTTGTCAAGCAAGAGAAACACAGAGGATGACAGTGGAACTACAAGAATGATGTTCTCTCCTACATGTAGATGGTAAAACAGACCTTCATATTCATCCTACATGTAGATGGTAAAACAGACCTTCATATTCATCCTACATGTAGATGGTAAAACAGACCTTCATATTCATCCTACATGTAGATGGTAAAACAGACCTTCATATTCATCCTACATGTAGATGGTAAAACAGACCTTCATATTCATCCTACATGTAGATGGTAAAACAGACCTTCATATTCATCCTACATGTAGATGGTAAAACAGACCTTCATATTCATCCTACATCTAGATGGTAAAACAGACCTTCATATTCATCATCTTAGTTTAAACTTCCAAGTCTCAGGCTAGAACTGTAGAAGTTGACCGAGCTTGCTACCTGTTACCATCATGTCCTAAGGCCAGTAACAGTGTCTACCTGTTACCATCATGTCCTAATGCCAGTAACAGTGTCTACCTGTTACCATCATGTCCTAATGCCAGTAACAGTGTCTACCTGTTACCATCATGTCATAATGCCAGTAACAGTGAATCTAGCTGTGTGTGTGAACCACGGAAATGCAGCCATGTCTTCATTTAATGGTATGTATAATTGGGGTATGCAGTGGTTCATATCTGCAACTCAAATGACACCCTAATCCCTATATAGTGCACTAATTTTGGGTCTATAGGGCTCTGGTCAAAAGTAGTGCACTATATAGGGAATAGGGTGCCATTTGGGATATAACCATAGATCCACATTTGAAAGTCACTTAGACACCCATAGTGATTCTTCTTCTTCTTCTTCTTCTTCTTCTTCTTCTTCTTCTTCTTCTTCTTCTTCTTCTTCTTCATCTTCTTCTTCATCTTCTTCTTCTTCTTCTTCTTCTTCTTCTTCTTCTTCTTCTTCTTCTTCTTCTTCTTCTTCTTCTTCTTCTTCTTCTTCTTCTTCTTCTTCTTCTTCTTCTTCTTCTTCTTCTTCTTCTTCTTCTTCTTCTTCTTCTTCTTCTCCTCCTCTCCTGCTTTTCTTCACGCTTCTATAAAACTGTTCCACATGGCTTTCAGCAAATCAACTTCTCCGTGCTGCTCCCCCTCCCTCTCCCTCTCCCCCTCTCCCTTCTTCTCTCACCCTCCCTCTCTCTCTTCCTCTCTTCCTCTCTCTCTCTCTCTCTCTCTCTCTCTCTCTCTCTCTCTCTCTCTCTCTCTCTCTCTCTTCCTCTCTCCCTTCCTCTCACTCTCTTCCTCTCTCTCTTCCTCTCTCTCCATTCCTCTCTCTCTCTTCCGCTCTCCCTTCCTCTCTCTCTCTTCCTCTCGCTCTCTCTCTCTCTCTCTCTCTCTCTCTCTCTCTCTCTCTCTCTCTCTCTCCCTCTCTCGCTCTCGCTCTCTATTCCTATATTCATTAAAGTTTCATGCTTGATGTTTACTTTGATAGGATATGCATATTGAATGGCAGAGGTTGGTGAGGAGCCAGGTAACATCACAGAGCGGAAAAAACTTGAGACCTGAAGGCCACATCCTGTATCATATCAATTCTGTTTCTGAGGCACCATGACAGAGTTTAAAAAATGCTTTTATTGTAAAGTTCACACATACCATACCGTATAGCGAATGATCTGACACATGTTATCAGGAATGCTATTTGAATTTCCATAGAATGGCATGCTTCCCATTCAACATTGGCGGGCTGCCTTAGGAATACAAAAAGTATTTGATCCCCCGCTGATTTTGTACGTTTGCCCACTGACAAAGAAATGATCAGTCTATAATTTTAATGGTAGGTTTATTTGAACAGTGAGAGACAGAATAACAACAAAGAAATCTAGAAAAAACGCATGTCAAAAATGTTATTAATTGATTTGCATTTTAATGAGGGAAATAAGTATTTGACCCCTCTGCAAAACATGACTTAGTACTTGGTGGCAAAACCCTTGTTGGCAATCACAGAGGTCAGACGTTTCTTGTAGTTGGCCACCAGGTTTGCATACATCTCAGGAGGGATTTTGTCCCACTCCTCTTTGCAGATCTTCTCCAAGTCATTAAGGTTTCGAGACTGACGTTTGGCAACTCGAACCTTCAGCTCCCTCCACATATTTTCTATGGGATTAAGGTCTGGAGACTGGCTAGGCCACTCCAGGACCTTAATGTGCTTCTTCTTGAGCCACTCCTTTGTTGCCTTGGCCTTGTGTTTTGGGTCATTGTCATGCTGGAATACCCATCCACGACCCATTTTCAATGCCCTGGCTGAGGGAAGGAGGTTCTCACCCAAGATTTGACGGTACATGGCCCCGTCCATCGTCCCTTTGATGCGGTGAAGTTGTCCTGTCCCCTTAGCAGAAAAACACCCCCAAAGCATAATGTTTCCTCCTCCATGTTTGACGGTGGGGATGGTGTTCTTGGGGTCATAGGCAGCATTCCTCCTCCTCCAAACACGGCGAGTTGAGTTGATGCCAAAGAGCTCCATTTTGGTCTCATCTGACCACAACACTTTCACCCAGTTCTCCTCTGAATCATTCAGATGTTCATTGTCAAACTTCAGACGGGCATGTATATGTGCTTTCTTGAGCAGGGGGACCTTGCGGGCACTGCAGGATTTCAAACCTTCACGGCGTAGTGTGTTACCAATTGTTTTCTTGGTGACTATGGTCCCAGCTGCCTTGAGATCATTGACAAGATCCTACCGTGTAGTTCTGGGCTGATTCCTCACCGATCTCATGATCATTGCAACTCCACGAGGTGAGATCTTGCATGGAGCCCCAGGCCGAGGGAGATTGACAGTTATTTTGTGTTTCTTCCATTTGCGAATAATCGCACCAACTGTTGTCACCTTCTCACCAAGCTGCTTGGCGATGGTCTTGTAGCCCATTCCAGCCTTGTGTAGGTCTACAATCTTGTCCCTGACATCCTTGGAGAGCTCTTTGGTCTTGGCCATGGTGGAGAATTTGGAATCTCACATCAATCAAATCAAATTTTATTGGTCACATGCGCCGAATACAACAGGTGCAGACATTACAGTGAAATGCTTACTTACAGCCCTTAACCAACAGTGCATTTATTTTAAACAAAAAAAGTAAGAATAAAACAACAACAACAAAAGTGTTGAGAAAAAAAGAGCAGAAGTAAAATAAAGTGACAGTAGGGAGGCTATATATACAGGGGGGTACCGTTGCAGAGTCAATGTGCGGGGGCACCGGCTAGTTGAGGTAGTTGAGGTAATATGTACATGTGGGTAGAGTTAAAGTGACTATGCATAAATACTTAACAGAGTAGCAGCAGCGTAAAAAGGATGGGGGTGGGGGGGCAGTGCAAATAGTCCGGGTAGCCATGATTAGCTGTTCAGGAGTCTTATGGCTTGGGGGTAGAAGCTGTTGAGAAGTCTTTTGGACCTAGACTTGGCACTCCGGTACCGCTTGCCGTGCGGTAGCAGAGAGAACAGTTTATGACTAGGGTGGCTGGAGTCTTTGACAATTTTGAGGGCCTTCCTCTGACACCGCCTGGTATAGAGGTCCTGGATGGCAGGAAGCTTTGCCCCAGTGATGTACTGGGCCGTACGCACTACCCTCTGTAGTGCCTTGCGGTCAGAGGCCAAGCAGTTGCCATACCAGGCGGTGATGCAACCAGTCAGGATGCTCTCGATGGTGCAGCTGTAGAATTTTTTGAGGATCTGAGGACCCATGCCAAATCTTTTTAGTCTCCTGAGGGGGAATAGGTTTTGTCGTGCCCTCTTCACGACTGTCTTGGTGTGTTTGGACCAATCTGATCGATTGCTTCTGTGGACAGGTGTCTTTTATACAGGTAACACGCTGAAATCTTTCTGATTGAGAGGGGGTCAAATACTTATTTCCCACATTAAAATGCAAATCAATTTATAACATTTTTTACATGCATTTTTCTGGATTTTATTGTTGTTATTCTATCTCTCACTGTTCAAATAAACCTACCATTAAAATGATAGACTGATCATTTCTTTGTCAGTGGGCAAACGTACAAAATCAGCCGGGGATCAAATACTTTTTTCCCTCACTGTACAATCTGTGAGACGTGCCATGTCGTGGTTGATGGTAGATGATGGGAATAGAAGAAGAGCAATTCCACATTCAGACCAAACCTGGGTTCAAATACTATTAGAAATCTTTCAAATATTTTTAGCATTTGCCTTAGCCTGCCTGGAGTGTCAGATGTGTGGGGTTCGCAGGCAAGCTCAATCAAGAACATCCAAAGTATTGTAAATGATTTAAAATAGTATTTGAAACGATGGGTGCGCTCTTTAAAGGTTATGTATATCAAATAGAGTATGTTACAGGTGCGTACCTTTCAAAATACGAATACCAGGAGAGATGGAGACCCATTCAAATAATATTTACTAATATGTCATGTTTGGGATGATTGGAATAAAATAATATATAATGCTACATTCCAATAGAACATGGAACTCAATCTTCATGTTCTACATGTTCCACTGCTCAAGTCTGTTTTCTCCCATTGATTTCTAATCAGGAACTACATTTAGATTTTTGCAGATGGTGGGACTGTCTGTCGAATGTCATACAAAAGAGGTTGCTATTCCATTATAAAATGTTTCAATATATATTGTATGCAGCCATTCAATTCATGCGGTATCCTGTCTTGAATACTAAGGTGGTAGAGCACATTTCCACTTAGTTTGAACCCTTTTTACTCAGCATTCATTGTACAACACAACTTCTCTAGAAGTTGGATAGAAATCATGTAGGCTACTTATAGGGGATTCCTTCATGAAAGGATAACAACCTCTCCCTCAACGTGATCAAGACAAAGGAGATGATTGTGGACTACAGGAAAAGGAGGACCGAGAATGCCCCCATTCTCATCGACAGGGCTGTAGTGGAACAGGTTGAGAGCTTCAAGTTCCTTGGTGTCCACATCACCAACAAACTATCATGGTCCAAACACACCAAGACAGTCGTGAAGAGGGCACGACAAAGCCTATTTCCCCTCAGGAGACTGAAAAGATTTGGCATGGGTCCACAGCTCCTCAAAATGTGTACAGCTGCACCATCGAGAGCATCCTGACTTGTTGCATCACTGCCTGGTATGGCAACTGCTCGGCCTCCATCTCCATCTCCATCTCCATCTCCATCTCCATCTCCATCTCCATCTCCATCTCCATCTCCATCTCCATCTCTCTCTCTCTCTCTCTCTCTCTCTCTCTCTCTCTCTCTCTCTCTCTCTCTCTCTCTCTCTCTCTCTCTCTCTCTCTCTCTCTCTCCCTCTATCTCTCACCTTCCCTCTATTCTCTGCTGCTCTCCTCTTGTCTCGAAAAATCACTTTGTCACATAGCAACGCATCATTTCACATGCTAAATTTTTAAAAAGTGGAACTGAAAATCCTTTCTGAGCCTGCAATATCCATTAGGGGGGGAAATTATTAATGTGGATCCTCTGCATTATTTAAAGGTTGATGAAGAGAAATACGAGGTCCTATCCATCAGCATTGTAAATCCCCCCCCCCCCCCCCCCCCCCCACAATATCTCTCTGGGTTTACTGTAAGGTTCATCTTTACTAGGGTTGTCTGTCCCAAATGGCACCCTATTGCCTATGGGCCCTGGTCAAAAGTAGTGCACTATACTGGGAATAGGGTGTCATTTGGGACGCAGTCTTAGGGGTCTCGTGTG
>NC_140016.1:6206618-6217781 GCF_964263955.1 Coregonus lavaretus
TAACAAACCTCAGCATCACTATACCATCTAACAAACCTCAGCATCACTACACCATCTAACAAACCTCAGCATCACTAAACCATCTTACATACCTCAGCATCACTATACCATCTAACAAACCTCAGCATCACTACACCATCTAACAAACCTCAGCATCACTACACCATCTAACAAACCTCAGCGTCACTATACCATCTAACAAACCTCAGCGTCACTATACCATCTAACAAACCTCAGCATCACTATACCATCTAACAAACCTCAGCATCACTATACCATCTAACAAACCTCAGCATCACTACACAATCTAACAAACCTCAGCATCACTACACCATCTAACAAACCTCAGCATCACTATACCATCTAACAAACCTCAGCATCACTATACCATCTAACAAACCTCAGCATCACTACACCATCTAACAAACCTCAGCATCACTACACCATCTTACAAACCTCAGTATCACTATACCATAGAACAAACCTCAGCATCACTACACCATCTAACAAACCTCAGCATCACTAAACCATCTAACAATTCTCAGCATCACTAAACCATCTAACAAACCTCAGCATCACTATACCATCTAACAATTCTCAGCATCACAATACCATCTAACAATTCTCAGCATCACTATACCATCTAACAAACCTCAGCATCACTACACCATCTAACAAACCTCAGCATCACTATACCATCTAACAATTCTCAGCATCACTAAATCATCTAACAAACCTCAGCATCACAATACCATCTAACAATTCTCAGCATCACTATACCATCTAACAATTCTCAGCATCACTATACCATCTAACAAACCTCAGCATCACTACACCATCTAACAAACCTCAGCATCACTATACCATCTAACAAACCTCAGCTTCACTATACCATCTAACAAACCTCAGCATCACTACACCATCTAACAAACCTCAGCATCACTAAACCATCTTACATACCTCAGCATCACTATACCATCTAACAAACCTCAGCATCACTACACCATCTAACAAACCTCAGCATCACTACACCATCTAACAAACCTCAGCGTCACTATACCATCTAACAAACCTCAGCGTCACTATACCATCTAACAAACCTCAGCATCACTATACCATCTAACAAACCTCAGCATCACTATACCATCTAACAAACCTCAGCATCACTACACAATCTAACAAACCTCAGCATCACTACACCATCTAACAAACCTCAGCATCACTATACCATCTAACAAACCTCAGCATCACTATACCATCTAACAAACCTCAGCATCACTACACCATCTAACAAACCTCAGCGTCACTATACCATCTAACAAACCTCAGCGTCACTATACCATCTAACAAACCTCAGCATCACTATACCATCTAACAAACCTCAGCATCACTATACCATCTAACAAACCTCAGCATCACTAAACCATCTTACAAACCTCAGCATCACTATACCATCTAACAAACCTCAGCATCACTAAACCATCTAACAAACCTCAGCATCACTTTACCATCTAACAAACCTCAGCATCACTATATCATCTAATAAACCTCAGCATCACTACACCATCTAACAAACCTCAGCATCACTATACCATCTAACAAACCTCAGCATCACTATACTATCTAACAAACCTCAGCATCACTACAGCATCTAACAAACCTCAGCATCACTATACCATCTAACAAACCTCAGCATCACTATACTATCTAACAAACCTCAGCATCACTATACCATCTAACAAATCTCAGCATCACTACAGCATCTAACAAACCTCAGCATCACTATACCATCTAACAAACCTCAGCATCACTATACCATCTAACAAACCTCAGCATCACTATACTATCTAACAAACCTCAGCATCTGTAAACACATTCTTCTCCTTGCGCCCAAAATGGCACCCTATTCCCTATGTAATGCACTACTTTATGACCAGGGTCCATAGTGCCATTTGGGATGCATCCTCTGTCTTTACATGAGGAATGAAGCACCATGTCCGCTCTCTCTGTCTGGGAAATTACCTTGATGACAAAGTTAATGTAGAGCTGATCATTCTTTCTACAACAGAAATTGACTCCATCTTGCTTTGGTTTTTAATTGTATAGGCAATTAGGACTATGTATAATGGAACACAATGTCTGCTCTGTATGGGAAACTAATTTAGGAGGAAGTTAACACTAATCATTCTTTCTGTAAGTTCAAATGGATTGGTTTCTTTTGTAATTTAAAATATATTTTTTAATCCTGTTTTTCTTTATAATTATAATAGCCAATTATGACTAATGAGCCATACAGAACATTTACTGAACAACACAAAGTAGCTTTTTGAACTTTGTAGACTAGTGCATGTATTTACATTCTTGCTGTAATCATCTGTGTCCAATAGCATCCCACTGGGCACAAACTGGTTGAATCAATGTTGTTTCAATGTAATCTGTCAATGTATTGTGACGTGGAATCTATGTGAAAAATACATTGGATTTGAATAAAGTCATCAACTTAATTTGTTGTTTTGAGGGGGAAATTTCAAACAGCATCATGGTAACCACATTTCATTCAACTAAAAACAGACAACACATATACAGTGGGGGAAAAAAGTATTTAGTCAGCCACCAATTGTGCAAGTTCTCCCACTTAAAAAGATGAGAGAGGCCTGTAATTTTCATCATAGGTACACGTCAACTATGACAGACAAATTGAGGAAAAAAATTCCAGAAAATCACATTGTAGGATTTTTTATGAATTTATTTGCAAATTATGGTGGAAAATAAGTATTTGGTCACCTACAAACAAGCAAGATTTCTGGCTCTCACAGACCTGTAACTTCTTCTTTAAGAGGCTCCTCTGTCCTCCACTCGTTACCTGTATTAATGGCACCTGTTTGAACTTCTTATCAGTATAAAAGACACCTGTCCACAACCTCAAACAGTCACACTCCAAACTCCACTATGGCCAAGACCAAAGAGCTGTCAAAGGACACCAGAAACAAAATTGTAGACCTGCACCAGGCTGGGAAGACTGAATCTGCAATAGGTAAGCAGCTTGGTTTGAAGAAATCAACTATGGGAGCAATGATTAGGAAATGGAAGACATACAAGACCACTGATAATCTCCCTCGATCTGGGGCTCCACGCAAGATCTCACCCCGTGGGGTCAAAATGATCACAAGAACGGTGAGCAGGAGGACAAAGAATGCTGAGTTGCATCCAAAGAACACCATACCTACTGTGAAGCATGGGGATGGAAACATCATGCTTTGGGGCTGTTTTTCTGCAAAGGGACCAGGACGACTGATCCGTGTAAAGGAAAGAATGAATGGGGCCATGTATCGTGAGATTTTGAGTGAAAACCCCCTTCCATCAGCAAGGGCATTGAAGATGAAACGTGGCTGGGTCTTTCAAGGTCTTTCAAGGTCCTGGAGTGGCCTAGCCAATCTCCAGATCTCAACCCCATAGAAAATCTTTGGAGGGAGTTGAAAGTCTGTGTTGCCCAGCGACAGCCCCAAAACATCACTGCTCTAGAGGAGATCTGCATGGAGGAATGGGCCAAAATACCAGCAACAGTGTGTGAAAACCTTGTGAAGACTTACAGAAAACGTTTGACCTGTGTCATTGCCAACAAACGGTATATAACAAAGTATTGAGAAACTTTTGTTATTGACCAAATACTTATTTTCCACCATAATTTGCAAATAAATTCATTAAAAATCCTACAATGTGATTTTCTGGATTTTTTTTTCTCATTTTGTCTGTCATAGTTGACGTGTACCTATGATGAAAATTACAGGCCTCTCTCATCTTTTTAAGTGGGAGAACTTGCACAATTGGTGGCTGACTAAATACTTTTTTTCCCCACTGTAGGCCTAGGGTTTCAAGCTTCGGTTGATTTCCAATGTAATCTTAAAGTTAATCATGAATATGTTGGATTCACATCTTCATCTCAACCAAAAACGTTCAATCAAACGTTTGATTTAGTCATATTCAGTAACTTGTTCAATAACTTAGATTTTTGGTTGAGATGGAGAAGTGAATCCAACACATCAATTATTAATTTGTAGACAAACTGGATTTAAAGCAAGACTAAGTCGGTGGCACAGATGGAACTATCCAAGCAGAAGATACATATCCTTCAAATGTTGATATTTGGTTGAGTTGACAAACAACCATAATTCAATATTACTTTTGTAATACAGTAAATGGCTTAAAGTTCAGGCTATCTCATAAACATACAGTATGTAACGTTCAACCTTAAAATGAGTAACACATTCATGGTCACATTTTGAGGTCACTGTAACTATACATGTCTTCTAATGTCTAATCATAGAAAGCGTGCATGTTCAAGATAGCATGCAAAGGTCATCGCAGGTCTGTGGAGATCTTCAAAATACCTGTAATAATCGGAGCAGAATCTGGAACAGCATTGATCACTTATAGCATGTACTTTTAATGTAATCTCAACAACAGTGCAGGTCATTTGGTTCTGCTATTAGATGAAGCACAGTGGTATCACATTCATCTGTTGTATAAATAAATACAAAATCAGACATTGATTTTCCACTGGAATTTTGATTGCGCTTTTAGATGGTTGAAAGCATAGTGATAACACATTAGAAATTCAACTAACTTTTGGCTGTCTTTTTGATTGGGTGAATATAGATTGTAATCTCAACCAAATATTACCCAACTGTGCATGTTGAAATGACATGGTGTGCCCAGTGGGATGCTATAACACCCTGTACTTCCATATATCTTGCTTTATGAAGTGAATAATATACTGTAACATCCAACTGTACTTCCATACACGTTTGTTGCCTCTTGTGAGTTCCTCCCTCTTTGCTCAATCATTTACATGGTTTCTTCCTTTCACACCTTCATAATTTCTTTTCCTCCTTTTTTCCTTCATCCATCCACATACAGCACTTAAACTGCTGTACTCAGTGCTGCTCTATACCTCATCCACCACTTAAAGGCCTGTACTCAGTGCTGCTCTATACCTCATCCACCACTTAAAGGCCTGTACTCAGTGCTGCTCTATACCTCATCCACCACTTAAAGGCCTGTACTCAGTGCTGCTCTATACCTCATCACCACTTAAAGGCCTGTACTCAGTGCTGCTCTATACCTCATCACCAATTAAAGGCCTGTACTCAGTGCTGCTCTATACCTCATCACCACTTAAAGGCCTGTACTCAGTGCTGCTCTATACCTCATCACCAATTAAAGGCCTGTACTCAGTGCTGCTCTATACCTCATCACCAATTAAAGGCCTGTACTCAGTGCTGCTCTATACCTCATCACCACTTAAAGGCCTGTACTCAGTGCTGCTCTATACCTCATCACCAATTAAAGGCCTGTACTCAGTGCTGCTCTATACCTCATCACCAATTAAAGGCCTGTACTCAGTGCTGCTCTATACCTCATCACCAATTAAAGGCCTGTACTCAGTGCTGCTCTATACCTCATCACCAATTAAAGGCCTGTACTCAGTGCTGCTCTATATCTCATCACCAATTAAAGGCCTGTACTCAGTGCTGCTCTATACCTCATCACCACTTAAAGGCCTGTACTCAGTGCTGCTCTATACCTCATCACCACTTAAAGGCCTGTACTCAGTGCTGCTCTATACCTCATCACCAATTAAAGGCCTGTACTCAGTGCTGCTCTATACCTCATCACCAATTAAAGGCCTGTACTCAGTGCTGCTCTATACCTCATCACCACTTAAAGGCCTGTACTCAGTGCTGCTCTATACCTCATCACCACTTAAACTGCTGTACTCAGTGCTGCTCTATACCTCATCACCAATTAAAGGCCTGTACTCAGTGCTGCTCTATACCTCATCACCAATTAAAGGCCTGTACTCAGTGCTGCTCTATACCTCATCACCAATTAAAGGCCTGTACTCAGTGCTGCTCTATACCTCATCACCACTTAAAGGCCTGTACTCAGTGCTGCTCTATACCTCATCACCAATTAAAGTCCTGTACTCAGTGCTGCTCTATACCTCATCACCACTTAAAGGCCTGTACTCAGTGCTGCTCTATACCTCATCACCACTTAAAGGCCTGTACTCAGTGCTGCTCTATACCTCATCACCAATTAAAGGCCTGTACTCAGTGCTGCTCTATACCTCATCCACCACTTAAAGGCCTGTACTCAGTGCTGCTCTATACCTCATCACCAATTAAAGGCCTGTACTCAGTGCTGCTCTATACCTCATCACCACTTAAAGGCCTGTACTCAGTGCTGCTCTATACCTCATCACCAATTAAAGGCCTGTACTCAGTGCTGCTCTATACCTCATCACCAATTAAAGGCCTGTACTCAGTGCTGCTCTATACCTCATCACCAATTAAAGGCCTGTACTCAGTGCTGCTCTATACCTCATCACCAATTAAAGGCCTGTACTCAGTGCTGCTCTATATCTCATCACCAATTAAAGGCCTGTACTCAGTGCTGCTCTATACCTCATCACCACTTAAAGGCCTGTACTCAGTGCTGCTCTATACCTCATCACCACTTAAAGGCCTGTACTCAGTGCTGCTCTATACCTCATCACCAATTAAAGGCCTGTACTCAGTGCTGCTCTATACCTCATCACCAATTAAAGGCCTGTACTCAGTGCTGCTCTATACCTCATCACCAATTAAAGGCCTGTACTCAGTGCTGCTCTATACCTCATCACCACTTAAAGGCCTGTACTCAGTGCTGCTCTATACCTCATCACCAATTAAAGTCCTGTACTCAGTGCTGCTCTATACCTCATCCACCACTTAAAGGCCTGTACTCAGTGCTGCTCTATACCTCATCACCAATTAAAGGCCTGTACTCAGTGCTGCTCTATACCTCATCACCAATTAAAGGCCTGTACTCAGTGCTGCTCTATACCTCATCACCACTTAAAGGCCTGTACTCAGTGCTGCTCAATACCTCATCACCACCTAAAGGCCTGTACTCAGTGCTGCTCTATACCTCTTCTGCTGCGTTGAGAAGGTTAGAAACATTAGAAACATGACTTAGCATGAAGTCTGATAGGGTTAGGGTTAGAAACATGACTTAGCATGGAGGCTGATAGGGTTAGGGTTAGAAACATGACTTAGCATGTGGGCTGATAGGGTTAGGGTTAGAAACATGACTTAGCATGTGGGCTGTTAGGGCTGCATTCCCCAGCCTCATTTATTGTTTATGGGAGTTGTAGTCTGCATTCCCCAGCCTCATTTATTATTTATGGGAGTTGTAGTCTGCATTCCCCAGCCTCATTTATTATTTATGGGAGTTGTAGTCTGCATTCCCCAGCCTCATTTATTGTTTATGGGAGTTGTAGTCTGCATTCCCCAGCCTCATTTATTTTTTGGTCAGTGTTCGACATCGATCCATGTCTCTGGACATCGAGAGATTATGTGGAAACAGACCACTAGTGGCAACAGTGAGCACTGTTATGTTCAAGTAGGTTTCAGCTTTGTATTGTGGTCAGGGATAATGGATGGGAGTAAGCAACTGCCTCTGATTCCAAAGGTTCCATGTTCAAATCTAGTGATTGGAACTTGGTTTTGATATTTGTGTTTTAAGCCTATCCCAAACCCTAATCCTTACATTAACAATTCGGAGTTAATGCCTAACTTTAACCTTAAACATTTTGAAATTTGACGTTTGAGAAACATGTATGAACGTCTAATTCCGACGTGAGACTGTGAGAGCTGGTAGAGAATTATAAACGTTAGATTTGATTATATTCATTGTATATGATCATTACACGCATGTTAAGTTTAATTCTGTCCATCATTGTATATAATCAAATTGTTACTGTACACTATATAAAAAGACTGGGTCTGGGCTTCTTATGTATAACTCTGGCTAATTAAGAAGTACATTACCAGTCAAAAGTTTGGACACACCTACTCATTCAAGGGTTTTTCCTTTATTTGTACTATTTTCTACATTGTAGAATAATAGTGAAGACATCAAAACTATTAAACAACATATGGAATCATGAAGTAACCAAAAAAGTGTTAAACAAATTATTCTTGAGATTCTTCAAATAGCCACCCTCTGCTTTAACTTTGCACACTCTTGGCATTCTCTCAATCAGCTTCATGAGATAGTTACCTGGAATGCATTTCAATTAACAGGTGTGCCTTCTTAAAAGTTAATTTGTGGAATTTATTTCCTTCTTAATGCGTTTGAGCCAATCAGTTGGGTTGTGACAAGGTAGGGGTGGTATACAGAAGACAGCCCTATTTCGTAAAAGACCAAGTCCATATTATGGCAAGAACAGCTCAAATAATCAAAGAGAAACGACAGTCCATCATTATTTTAAGACATGAAGGTCAGTCAATACGTAAAGATTTCAAGAACTTTGAAAGTTTCTTAAAGTGCAGTCGCAAAAACCATCAAGCGCTATGATGAAACTGGCTCTCATGAGGACCGCCACAGGAAAGGAAGACCCAGAGTTACCTCTGCTGCAGAGGATCAGTTCATTAGAGTTAACTGCATCTCAGATTGCAGCCCAAATAAATGCTTCAGAGAGTTCAAGTAACAGACACATTTCAACATCAACTGTTCAGAGAAGACTGTGTGAATCAGGCCTTCATGGTCAAATTGCTGCAAAGAAACCACTACTAAAGGACACCAATAAGAAAAAGAGACATTAGACTGGTGGAAATCTGTCCTTTGGTCTGATGAGTCCAAATTTGAGATTTTTGGTTCCAACCGCTGTGTCGTTATGAGACGCAGAGTAGGTGAATGGATGATCTCCGCATGTATGGTTCCCACTGTGAAGCATGGAGGAGGAGGTGTTATGGTGCTTTGCTGGTGACACTGTTGGTGCTTTATTTAGAATTCAAGGCACACTTAACCAGCATGGCTACCACAGCATTCTGCAGCGATACGCCATCCTATCTGGTTTGCGCTTAGTGGGAGTATCATCTGTTTTTCAACAAGACAATGACCCAAAACACACCTCCTGGCTCTTTAAGGGCTATTCGACCAAGGAGAGTGATGGAGTGCTGCATCAGATAACCTAGCCTCCACAATCACCCGACCTCAACCCAATTGAGATAGTTTGGGATGAGTTGGACCGCAGAGTGAAGGAAAAGCAGCCAGCAAGTGCTCAGCATATGTGGGAACTCCTTCAAGACTGTTGGAAAAGCATTCCTCATGAAGTTGGTTGAGAGAATGCTAAGAGTGTGCAACGCTGTCATCAAGGCAAAGGGTGGCTACTTTGAAGAATCTAAAATCTAAAATATATTTTGATTTCTTTAACACATTTTTGGTTACTACATGATTCCGTATGTGTTTTTTCATAGTTTTGATGTCTTCACTATTATTCTACAATGTAAGAAATAGTTAAAATAAAGAAAAACCCTTGAATGAGTAGGTGTGTCCAAACTTTTGACTGGTACTGTATGTTACAGTGAAATTACGCAACATGCTGTTGTATAGTGAAATATTGACATTTGGTACAGTACTGAGAGGGAAGTGAGAGAGAAAGAACGAAGAGAACGGATTGGTTGTATCTTTTCTTCGCCCGCTCTCCTTCTCCTCCTCCTGTGAGGCCATGCTCGGCGTGTGGCTCTGGGCTGACATTGGCAGGGTGCATTGTGGGAACCCATCTGGTGGCAGGCATGACAGGAGAGAACCTGCTAATTAGATCCTTCTGTAGAGGGGCGGTGTCACCAGCAGCCCCAGCAGCACTCCCCAGCTGTCATTAAACACATTGGGAGGGAGGGAGGGACTAAGAGAGAGAGGGAGAGAGAGAGAGAGAGAGCAAGAGAGAGAGAGAGAGAGAGAGAGAGAGAGAGAGAGAGAGAGAGAGAGAGAGAGAGAGAGAGAGAGAGAGATAGAGGGAGGGACTAAGAGAGAGAGGGAGAGAGAGAGAGAGAGAGAGAGAGAGAGAGAGAGAGAGAGAGAGAGAGAGAGAGAGAGAGAGAGAGAGAGAGAGAGAGAGAGAGAGAGAGAGAGAGAGAGAGAGAGAGGGGGGGGGAGGGAGGGACTAAGAGAGAGAGAGAGAGAGAGAGAGAGAGAGAGAGAGAGGGAGAGAGAGAGAGAGAGGGTGTAGGCCTAACGAACAGGTTGCGGAGGGAGGAGGGGGGAAGAGATAAAGTGACACACAGGGATATAATGAAAAGGTTGGGTAGGAGGGGAGGTGGGGAGGGGAAAAGACACAGGGACTCACAAGGGATATGATGCTCTAATTCCTCCCTTTATGTAGAGAGAATTGAGGAATCCATGAAGTGTTCAATTAGAACTGTGGAACACCTGTATGGAAAGTTACAATGGCGCTTTATGACAACTTCCTGGTTAAATAGTAGGCTTACATGGATTTCAGAGGGGCTGTGAATAGTGATGGATATCTGGTATGTGTTGTTGAGATGCCACACTACAGACTCATGTAAATACCTTCTCAACAGAGGAGGCTGTTGGGAGGAGCCATAGGAGGACAGGCTCATTGTAATGGCTGGAATGGTATAAATGGAGTCAAACATGTGGTTTCATACCGTTCCATTCATTCCATTTCAGCCATTACAATGAGCCTGTCCTCCTATAGCTCCTCCCACCAGCCTCCACTGCATCTCAACCACCACTGTGAATCATAACAGTGGGGTGTAATCTAATTGCTCATCTGCATCTCAGAATGGCAGTTTGTTTCTGCTTTAGCCGGCTAGTAATTAACACAGCTGAATCTAAAATAGGTGAAGAACTAGACCATCATCAGGATCCTTGCAGAGTTGCGCCAGTCATTGTTGTTGCAGCCAAGTACCCAGTCTCACCATCTTCCTATACTGTACCTGTCTGATCCTATCACATGCAGTGCCTTGGGGTGAAGTGGTTGGGATGGTAACCTACACTCACCAAACAGTTTCTTGGGAATTCAGTAATTTGATCTTTGAGTGGGAATGTGGTCCAATGACTGCTGCTGAGGGTGCTGTATGTGTAAAATACTCAGACCGGAGGGAGGGCCATGACTGACACTGCTCTCTGCTGGCGCTTTGATCCACTCATTATAGCTCTGAGTGTGTGTGTGTGCGTGTGTGCGTGTGTGCATGTGTGTGTGTGTGTGTGTGTGTGTGTGTGTGTGTGTGTGTGTGTGTGTGTGTATGTGTGTGTGTGTGTGCGTGCGCGTAAACCAGCTTCAGTTCAAGGTAAAGACACCTCACCCCAGGC
>NC_140016.1:6220481-6248000 GCF_964263955.1 Coregonus lavaretus
GTCACACACAAATAGACCAAATTAACCATGAAATGCAGACGGATGGGACGCTTCTATTCTGGGAGCTACGTGGTCATCTTGGCAGCCGCAGACGCACAGCCAGATGGGACAACGAGCGTTGTGAGGTCAGGAGAAAGCCATGTAGACTGACAGGCCACATACATTTGTGACAAATTATCGCCAGTGTTGTCACGTTCGCTTACAGACGGGTCAGACCAAGGCGCAGCGTGATATGCCAACATGTTTATTAAACAAATAAACACAACGACAAAACAATAAACTAACGAAACGTGAAGTCCAAGGTAGACACAAACAACATACCTTTCACGGAACAAGATCCCACAACCCACTAGTGCCAATAGGCTGCCTAAGTATTGTCCCCAATCAGAGACAACAAGCGACAGCTGCCTCTGATTGGGAACCACACCGGCCAACATAGAAATACCCATACTAGAACCTATACAACATAGACAATGACAACATAGAAAATCACACCCTGACTCAACAAATAAGAGTCCCCAGAGTCAGGGCGTGACAAGTGTGCTGTTATACACAGCCCTAGGGATGAGCTGCTGGGTGGCCATGAGGAAGGGGGGAGAGAGAAATAGGGGGAGAGAGAAATAGAGGGAGGGAGGGAGGGAGGGAGGGAGGGAGGGAGGGAGGGAGGGAGGGAGGGAGGGAGGGAGGGAGGGAGGGAGGGGGAAAATTGGGGGAGGGAGGGAGGGGGTGAGAGAGAAATAGGGGGAGGGAGGGAGGGGGTGAGAGAGAAATAGTGGGAGAGAGAAATAGGGGGAGGGAGGGAGGGAGGGAGGGAGGGAGGGAGGTGAAAGTGAGAGGGAGGGAGGGATGGAAAGAGAGCTGACATTGAAAAGACATCTAAGCTCCTATCAGCCTATCAAGCATGCATCTTCTTGACAGTACTGTAAGGTTGGCTGACATTGCTACGGTTGTCTTGTCATGGTTTTACAGGATGACTTTTACAGTGCCATGTCTCTCAGTGCCAGAGTGGTAAATTCACACACAGAGAGTGGTAAAACCCAGTGTAGCCCTCCACTGAGTTGGCCAGAGTGGTAAAACCCAGTGTAGCCCTCCACTGAGTTGGCCAGAGTGGTAAAACCCAGTGTAGCCCTCCACTGAGTTGGCCAGAGTAGTAAAACCCAGTGTAGCCCTCCACTGAGTTGGCCAGAGTGGTAAAACCCAGTGTAGCCCTCCACTGAGTTGGCCATAGTGGTAAAACCCAGTGTAGCCCTCCACTGAGTTGGCCAGAGTAGTAAAACCCAGTGTAGCCCTCCACTGAGTTGGCCAGAGTGGTAGAACCCAGTGTAGCCCTCCACTGAGTTGGCCAGAGTGGTAGAACCCAGTGTAGCCCTCCACTGAGTTGGCCAAAGTAGTAAAACCCAGTGTAGCCCTCCACTGAGTTGGCCAGAGTGGTAAAACCCAGTGTAGCCCTCCACTGAGTTGGCCAGAGTAGTAGAACCCAGTGTAGCCCTCCATTGAGTTGGCCAGAGTGGTAAAACCCAGTGTAGCCCTCCATTGAGTTGGCCAGAGTGGTAAAACCCAGTGTAGCCCTCCATTGAGTTGGCCAGAGTGGTAAAACCCAGTGTAGCCCTCCATTGAGTTGGCCAGAGTGGTAAAACCCAGTGTAGCCCTCCATTGAGTTGGCCAGAGTGGTAAAACCCAGTGTAGCCCTCCACTGAGTTGGCCAGAGTGGTAGAACCCAGTGTAGCCCTCCACTGAGTTGGCCAGAGTAGTAGAACCCAGTGTAGCCCTCCACTGAGTTGGCCAGAGTGGTAAAACCCAGTGTAGCCCTCCATTGAGTTGGCCAGAGTGGTAAAACCCAGTGTAGCCCTCCATTGAGTTGGCCAGAGTGGTAAAACCCAGTGTAGCCCTCCATTGAGTTGGCCAGAGTGGTAAAACCCAGTGTAGCCCTCCATTGAGTTGGCCAGAGTGGTAAAACCCAGTGTAGCCCTCCATTGAGTTGGCCAGAGTGGTAAAACCCAGTGTAGCCCTCCATTGAGTTGGCCAGAGTGGTAAAACCCAGTGTAGCCCTCCATTGAGTTGGCCAGAGTAGTAAAACCCAGTGTAGCCCTCCATTGAGTTGGCCAGAGTAGTAAAACCCAGTGTAGCCCTCCATTGAGTTGGCCAGAGTAGTAAAACCCAGTGTAGCCCTCCATTGAGTTGGCCAGAGTGGTAAAACCCAGTGTAGCCCTCCATTGAGTTGGCCAGAGTGGTAAAACCCAGTGTAGCCCTCCATTGAGTTGGCCAGAGTGGTAAAACCCAGTGTAGCCCTCCACTGAGTTGGCCAGAGTAGTAAAACCCAGTGTAGCCCTCCATTGAGTTGGCCAGAGTGGTAAAACCCAGTGTAGCCCTCCATTGAGTTGGCCAGAGTAGTAAAACCCAGTGTAGCCCTCCATTGAGTTGGCCAGAGTAGTAAAACCCAGTGTAGCCCTCCATTGAGTTGGCCAGAGTAGTAAAACCCAGTGTAGCCCTCCATTGAGTTGGCCAGAGTGGTAAAACCCAGTGTAGCCCTCCATTGAGTTGGCCAGAGTAGTAAAACCCAGTGTAGCCCTCCACTGAGTTGGCCAGAGTGGTAAAACCCAGTGTAGCCCTCCATTGAGTTGGCCAGAGTGGTAAAACCCAGTGTAGCCCTCCATTGAGTTGGCCAGAGTGGTAAAACCCAGTGTAGCCCTCCATTGAGTTGGCCAGAGTAGTAAAACCCAGTGTAGCCCTCCATTGAGTTGGCCAGAGTAGTAGAACCCAGTGTAGCCCTCCATTGAGTTGGCCAGAGTAGTAAAACCCAGTGTAGCCCTCCATTGAGTTGGCCAGAGTAGTAGAACCCAGTGTAGCCCTCCATTGAGTTGGCCAGAGTAGTAAAACCCAGTGTAGCCCTCCATTGAGTTGGCCAGAGTAGTAGAACCCAGTGTAGCCCTCCATTGAGTTGGCCAGAGTAGTAAAACCCAGTGTAGCCCTCCATTGAGTTGGCCAGAGTAGTAGAACCCAGTGTAGCCCTCCACTGAGTAGGCCAGAGTGGTAGAACCCAGTGTAGCCCTCCATTGAGTTGGCCAGAGTGGTAAAACCCAGTGTAGCCCTCCATTGAGTTGGCCAGAGTAGTAAAACCCAGTGTAGCCCTCCATTGAGTTGGCCAGAGTAGTAAAACCCAGTGTAGCCCTCCATTGAGTTGGCCAGAGTGGTAGAACCCAGTGTAGCCCTCCATTGAGTTGGCCAGAGTGGTAAAACCCAGTGTAGCCCTCCATTGAGTTGGCCAGAGTGGTAGAACCCAGTGTAGCCCTCCATTGAGTTGGCCAGAGTAGTAAAACCCAGTGTAGCCCTCCATTGAGTTGGCCAGAGTGGTAAAACCCAGTGTAGCCCTCCATTGAGTTGGCCAGAGTAGTAGAACCCAGTGTAGCCCTCCACTGAGTTGGCCAGAGTAGTAGAACCCAGTGTAGCCCTCCATTGAGTTGGCCAGAGTAGTAGAACCCAGTGTAGCCCTCCATTGAGTTGGCCAGAGTAGTAGAACCCAGTGTAGCCCTCCACTGAGTTGGCCAGAGTGGTAGAACCCAGTGTAGCCCTCCATTGAGTTGGCCAGAGTAGTAGAACCCAGTGTAGCCCTCCATTGAGTTGGCCAGAGTAGTAAAACCCAGTGTAGCCCTCCATTGAGTTGGCCAGAGTAGTAGAACCCAGTGTAGCCCTCCATTGAGTTGGCCAGAGTAGTAAAACCCAGTGTAGCCCTCCATTGAGTTGGCCAGAGTAGTAAAACCCAGTGTAGCCCTCCATTGAGTTGGCCAGAGTAGTAAAACCCAGTGTAGCCCTCCATTGAGTTGGCCAGAGTAGTAAAACCCAGTGTAGCCCTCCACTGAGTTGGCCAGAGTAGTAAAACCCAGTGTAGCCCTCCATTGAGTTGGCCAGAGTAGTAAAACCCAGTGTAGCCCTCCATTGAGTTGGCCAGAGTAGTAAAACCCAGTGTAGCCCTCCACTGAGTTGGCCAGAGTGGTAGAACCCAGTGTAGCCCTCCATTGAGTTGGCCAGAGTAGTAAAACCCAGTGTAGCCCTCCATTGAGTTGGCCAGAGTAGTAAAACCCAGTGTAGCCCTCCATTGAGTTGGCCAGAGTAGTAAAACCCAGTGTAGCCCTCCATTGAGTTGGCCAGAGTGGTAAAACCCAGTGTAGCCCTCCACTGAGTTGGCCAGAGTGGTAGAACCCAGTGTAGCCCTCCATTGAGTTGGCCAGAGTAGTAGAACCCAGTGTAGCCCTCCACTGAGTTGGCCAGAGTGGTAAAACCCAGTGTAGCCCTCCATTGAGTTGGCCAGAGTAGTAAAACCCAGTGTAGCCCTCCATTGAGTTGGCCAGAGTAGTAAAACCCAGTGTAGCCCTCCACTGAGTTGGCCAGCTATTGCAGATTACAATGTAGAGTCATTAGAAGGGACTACCAACATCACTGCAGACCAATAGAACTGAAGAATGTATACAACAGCAGGCTTTTCACTCTTCCTATCCAGGCTAACAACACAGAACATAGTCTGGTTCAGTATGGTAGCCTACTGTATCTTTCGTCACACCAGTATTTCTCCATCTTATTCTCCTCTTCATTAGTATGCTTCCCCTAAAGCCTAGAGATGTGATGACCATATAAGGACAGGAGATGAATAAGCCTCATGGTAGAATTACTCACAATGGAGCTTTTGAAGTGCAGTTCCACAGATGGAAATTGCAGCACGCATAGATTAACTCAACTAGGAGCCCTCCGGTGAACGGTGGTGTGTGTGTGTGTGTGTGTGTGTGTGTGTGTGTGTGTGTGTGTGTGTGTGTGTGTTTGTCAGTGTTACAGGAGTGTCTGAACCTCATGGCGGGTCCAGGAAAGGCATTGTCATATGGTCAGGCCTCAAGGTTGACCTTTTTACATCCACAGTAAATTACCATCTCACCTGCACCAATACCAATCCAGGCATCTGCCAGACCCATCCCACCTGCACCAATACCATTCCAGGCATCTGCCAGGCACATCCCACCTGCACCAATACCAATCCAGGCATCTGCCAGACCCATCCCACCTGCACCAATACCATTCCAGGCATCTGCCAGGCACATCCCACCTGCACCAATACCAATCCAGGCATCTGCCAGACCCATCCCACCTGCACCAATACCAATCCAGGCATCTGCCAGACCCATCCCACCTGCACCAATACCAATTCAGGCATCTGCCAGACCGGCCGTTTAACAGATGTCTGGATCTAGAGGTAGAGAGAGAGAGGTAGAGAGGTAGAGAGGGAGAGAGGGAGAGAGGTAGAGAGAGAGAGAGAGAGAGAGAGAGAGAGACAAACCTCAATGCTATTTGGCTCTAAACAGACAGTACATGGTGGCAGACTATCTGACCACTGTGACTGATAGAAAACTGAGGAAAACAATGACTAGGTACAGACTCAGTGAGCACAGTCTGGCTATAGAGACCGGTCATTACAGGCAAACCTGGCTGCCCAGAGAGGACATGCTGTGCTCACTCTTCCCCCGGGGAGAGGTAGAGACAGAGCTGCATTTCCTATTACACTGTGACAAATACTCAGACCTAAGAGAATCTTTCTTTCCCAAAATTATCATTCAGGACAAAGAATTTGAAACTATAAAAGAGGAAGAAAAAATCTAATATTTATTGTGTGAAAAGCCAAAATGTGCAATTTTGGCAGCCAAATATGTGTCCTCCTGCCACAACCTGAGGGACAGCCAGTGAAAAGTGTAATGTAATGTCAATAATATTTCCTGTTTTGTTTTGGCTTTCATACCATGTAATGTGTCTTCTCAGTCATGTTGAGACTGGTCGACTACTATTGCTTTAATGTATTGTTATTCTCATTAATATTGTTGTTGTAGTTGCTGTTAATGGTAATCCCATTTCCACTACTACTATTAGAATTGTGTATACTTTGACAATGTAAGTAATTTAACTTGCCATGTCAATCATGTCTATTGAATTGAATTGAGAGAGAGAACAGAGAGAGAGAGAACAGAGAGAGAGAGAGAGACAGAACAGAGAGAGAGAGAGAGAGAGAAGAGAGAGAGAGAGAGAGAGACAGAGAGAGAGAACAGAGAGACAGAGAACAGAGAGAGAACAGAGAGAGAACAGAGAGAGAACAGAGAGAACAGAGAGAGAGAGAGAGAGAGAGACAGAGAGAGAAGAGAGAGACAGAAAGAGAGAGAGAGACACAGAACAGAGAGAGAACAGAGAGAGAGAGAGACAGAGAGAGAACAGAGAGAGGACAGAGAGAGAGAGAGGGAGAGAGAGAGAGAGAGAACGAGAGAGAGAGAACAGAGAGAGAGAGAGTCAGTGCGGTCATGGTCAGCTAACCACAGCACACCACTAGCGTGACGATGGTGGTGGCAGCAGAATTTTAGTGGGCGTCCAATGAGTGATTACCTTTGGGCTGGATTTATAATTCAGGGTGACCTCAATCTGCCAGAGGAGCTGGCCTTCTGATGGATCAGCTGTACTTTAGGTGGCAGAGGCTATGTGTGAGTGCGTGTCAAACAGGGTCTGATAGAGACGGCCGAGGATATCTGTTGTCACTACTAAGTTAAATCTGCCAGGTATAAAGAGATGATGGACTGGTGTTTATACACTAACACTGTCTGGAATATCACACACTAACACTGTCGGGAATATCACACACTAACACTGTCTGGAATATCACACACTAACACTGTCTGGAATATCACACATTAACACTGTCTGGAATATCACACACTAACACTGTCTGGAATATCACACATTAACACTGTCTGGAATATCACACATTAACACTGTCTGGAATATCACACATTAACACTGTCTGGAATATCACACACTAACACTGTCTGGAATATCACACATTAACACTGTCTGGAATATCACACATTAACACTGTCTGGAATATCACACACTAACACTGTCTGGAATATCACACATTAACACTGTCTGGAATATCACACATTAACACTGTCTGGAATATCACACATTAACACTGTCTGGAATATCACACATTAACACTGTCTGGAATATCACACATTAACACTCTCTCTCTGCTTTATTGGCATGAAAAAGATTGTGTCAATATTTCCAAAGCAACAATGTATACAATAGACATTGTAATAAAATAATAAAGAATATAAAATATTAATATAAAATGGTATTAAATAATAATAATAATAATAAAATAAATAATAAAAATAACAACAATAAAATGGTAACAGTCAATAGTAGAAATATAATACATATAGAAGACTAAACATGGGAAATGAAACTATAACTAACTTATAACTAACTGTCATCCTCACCATTACATCAGTACAACAACTACCATCATCATTACTACTACTACTACTACCACCATCATTAAACTACTATCATTACCATCAACCCTACTACCCGTACCACTACCATTTAGAATAATAATCACAACAATAATAATGATAATAGTAGTAACAATAATAATGATTATAATAATAGTAATAATAATAATACTACTAATTATAATAATAGTAATAACAATAATAATGATGACAATAATAATAATAATAACAATAATAATAATAACAATAATACCAATAATAATAATAACAACAATAATAATAATAATAGTAATAACAATAACAATAATAACAATAACAATAATAATAGTAATATTAATAATAATAGTAATAATAATAATAATAATAGTAATAACAATAATACTAATAATAAGTAATTTACTGTTTACTATGCAGATGTTATTATTCAGTGTCCGTCAGGCTATGGCAGACAAATACATATTTGGCTGCAAGAGGAGCCATTGTTACTTCGCCCATTACAACAACAAAAATGTACAGACATGAAACAACGGAACAGAATCAATAACACCGAGGGAAGGAACCAAAGGGAGTGACATATATAGGGGAGGTAATCAGGAAGGTGATGGAGTCCAGGTGAGTCTCATAATACCGCGCAGTTGCGTGGCAGGTGTGCGTAATGAACAGTCAACTGGCGACCTCAAGCGCCGGGGGGGTAGACAACCACAAGCCTTCTTTGGTTTTATGGATTTTAGTTTTTCATTTAGTTCTTGTTGGGTTATTGGGTAATCTAATGGATTTTGGTTGTTTTTAATGACTAATTCAAGGATGTTCCATTTTTCTTGAATTTCTAATTGGTTATGTTGTAAGTCTTTTTGTGGGAAGTTTTTGTATAGATTATCAAAATAAGTTTTCCAAATTCCTTCATCTTATATGGCTAATTCTTGTGGCTTTGTCGTGCTTAAATTGTTCAACATGTCCCAGAATTGATTTTGGTCAATTGCTTTTTCAATTTCATCAAGTGTCCTATTGGTATAATTCAATTTCTTGCCTTTCAGTGTATTTTTATACTGTTTCAGAGTTTCAAAGTATTCATAGCATAGCTCCGGGTTGTTTTGCTGCTTATGTTTTTCAATTGACATTTGTCTTATGTGTTTTCTAATTGTTTTACATTCGTTATCAAACCATTTTTCAGAAACATTTAGTTTTTTGTTTCTGATGTTGCATTTCTTTGATTTTCTCAAATTTGCTTTTGATGCTGCTTTTTGGAATATGCAATTAATGTTTTGAGTAGCCGAATTGACACCTTCTTTATTGTTTTGGTATTGTGAGTTATTGAAGGCCTGTATAGAGTTCATCATTTCATTTGAGTTCAATGTTTCAATACATTTCTCTGTACTGTTTGGAGCCCTTTGTACGATTGGTTCATGTTGTAGAGTTTATTGGGCTGTTTTTTTTAAATAAGTATTGCTGGTTAATTTCTTCAGAAACACGTTGATCTGACTGTGATCTGACAATGGTGTCTGTGGTCTGACAGTGAATGCACTAATGTAGGAGGGGTCGATGTCAGGGATGTCATAATCGACTAAACTTGTCCCGAGAGCTGAGCAGTAAGTAAACTGACCTAAAGAGTCCCCTCTGATTTTACCATTAAGCATGTATGGGCCTAAGGCTCGACAGAGATGCACTAACTCCTTCCCGTTTTTGTTCAGTATTTGGTCAGGACTGTTTCTATTATTAATAATAGGGCTACTGTACAAGGAGGGGTGTCCAAATATGTGGTGGTTACCTCCCGCATCGGTGTAGTCAGGCTCAGAACCAGTTCTCGCATTGAAATATCCACAAAGAAGCAATTTACACTCTGCCTGAATTTGAATGATTTCTGTATGGAGATTGTCAAAAAACTGATCATCATTATATGATGAATCTGAAGGAGGAGCATAAGCTGCACATATCTATACATTGTCACAATAGATTGTACCTTTGTTAAGTTTGAGCCAAATGTGCTAAGTCCTGCTTATGCCAAATGATTATTCCACCTGAGTCCTGGCCCCGTTTAGCATTTTTATGTTTGATTGATGGTAGTAAACTTTCTCTATAGCCTGAGGGACACTGAGTATCAATGTCTCCACCACACCATGTTTCCAGTAGGATTATGATGTCCTGTCCCTTGATGTTTTTAAGGAATTCTGGATTTGTTGTTTTAGAACCAAAATATGAAGCTGATAGTTAATGATCTCATTTATAATAAGTAATATCACTGGTTTGAGTAAAGTACATTGAAGAAAAAAAATATATATATATATATACAGTGGGGAAAAAATGTTTTTAGTCAGCCACCAATTGTGCAAGTTCTCCCACTTAAACAGATGAGAGAGGCCTGTAATTTTCATCATAGATACACGTCAACTATGACAGACAAATTGAGATTTTTTTTCTCCAGAAAATCACATTGTAGGATTATTAATGAATTTATTTGCAAATTATGGTGGAAAATAAGTATTTGGTCACCTACAAACAAGCAAGATTTCTGGCTCTCACAGACCTGTAACTTCTTCTTTAAGAGGCTCATCTGTCCTCCACTTGTTACCTGTATTAATGGCACCTGTTTGAACTTGTTATCAGTATAAAAGACACCTGTCCACAACCTCAAACAGTCACACTCCAAACTCCACTATGGCCAAGACCAAAGAGCTGTCAAAGGACACCAGAAACAAAATTGTAGACCTGCACCAGGCTGGGAAGACTGAATCTGCAATAGGTAAGCAGCTTGGTTTGAAGAAATCAACTGTGGGAGCAATTATTAGGAAATGGAAGACATACAAGACCACTGATAATCTCCCTCGATCTGGGGCTCCACGCAAGATCTCACCCCGTGGGGTCAAAATGATCACAAGAACGGTGAGCAAAAATCCCAGAACCACACGGGGGGACCTAGTGAACGACCTGCAGAGAGCTGGGACCAAAGTAACAAAGCCTACCATCAGTAACACACTACGCCGCCAGGGACTCAAATCCTGCAGTGCCAGACGTGTCCCCCTGCTTAAGCCAGTACATGTCCAGGCCCGTCTGAAGTTTGCTAGAGTGCATTTGGATGATCCAGAAGAGGATTGGGAGAATGTCATATAGTCAGATGAAACCAAAATATAACTTTTTGGTAAAAACTCAACTCGTCGTGTTTGGAGGACAAAGAATGCTGAGTTGCATCCAAAGAACACCATACCTACTGTGAAGCATGGGGGTGGAAACATCATGCTTTGGGGCTGTTTTGTTTTTCTGCAAAGGGACCAGGACGACTGATCCGTGTAAAGGAAAGAATGAATGGGGCCATGTATCGTGAGATTTTGAGTGAAAACCTCCTTCCCCATCAGCAAGGGCATTGAAGATTAAACGTGGCTGGGTCTTTCAGCATGACAATGATCCCAAACATACCGCCCGGGCAACGAAGGAGTGGCTTCGTAGGAAGCATTTCAAGGTCCTGGAGTGGCCTAGCCAGTCTCCAGATCTCAACCCCATAGAAAATCTTTGGAGGGAGTTGAAAGTCTGTGTTGCCCAGCGACAGCCCCAAAACATCACTGCTCTAGAGGAGATCTGCATGGAGGAATGGGCCAAAATACCAGCAACAGTGTGTGAAAACCTTGTGAAGACTTACAGAAAACGTTTGACCTGTGTCATTGCCAACAAAGGGTATAT
Source organism: Coregonus lavaretus (assembly GCF_964263955.1). Classification (NCBI taxonomy): domain Eukaryota; kingdom Metazoa; phylum Chordata; class Actinopteri; order Salmoniformes; family Salmonidae; genus Coregonus; species Coregonus lavaretus. Next base: position 6,231,470 of record NC_140016.1, read on the forward strand.
AACAAGGTATTGAGAAACTTTTGTTATTGACCAAATACTTATTTTCCACCATAATTAGCAAATAAATTCATTAAAAATCCTACAATGTGATTTTCTGGCTTTTTTTTTCTCATTTTGCTGTAAAAATAATAGTAAAAATAGTAAAAATAAAGAAAAACCCTGGAATGAGTAGGTGTGTCCAAACTTTTGACTGGTACTGTATATACATACAGTGGGGGAAAAAAGTATTTAGTCAGCCACCAATTGTGCAAGTTCTCCCACTTAAAAAGATGAGAGAGGCCTGTAATTTTCATCATAGGTACACGTCAACTATGACAGACAAAATGAGGGAAATAAATCCAGAAAATCACATTGTAGGATTTTTAATGAATTTATTTGCAAATTATGGTGGAAAATAAGTATTTGGTCAATAACAAAAGTTTCTCAATACTTTGTTATATACCCTTTGTTGGCAATGACACAGGTCAAACGTTTTCTGTAAGTCTTCACAAGGTTTTCGCACACTGTTGCTGGTATTTTGGCCCATTCCTCCATGCAGATCTCCTCTAGAGCAGTGATGTTTTGGGGCTGTCGCTGGGCAACACGGACTTTCAACTCCCTCCAAAGATTTTCTATGGGGTTGAGATCTGGAGACTGGCTAGGCCACTCCAGGACCTTGAAATGCTTCTTACGAAGCCACTCCTTCGTTGCCCGGGCGGTGTGTTTGGGATCATTGTCATGCTGAAAGACCCAGCCACGTTTCATCTTCAATGCCCTTGCTGATGGAAGGAGGTTTTCACTCAAAATCTCACGAGACATGGCCCCATTCATTCTTTCCTTTACACGGATCAGTCGTCCTGGTCCCTTTGCAGGAAAACAGCCCCAAAGCATGACGTTTCCACCCCCATGCTTCACAGTAGGTATGGTGATCTTTGGATGCAACTCAGCATTCTTTGTCCTCCAAACACGACGAGTTGAGTTTTTACCAAAAAGTTATATTTTGGTTTCATCTGACCATATGACATTCTCCCAATCCTCTTCTGGATCATCCAAATGCACTCTAGCAAACTTCAGACTGGCCTGAAAATGTACTGGCTTAAGCAGGGGGACACGTCTCGCACTGCAGGATTTGAGTCCCTGGCGGCGTAGTGTGTTACTGATGGTAGGCTTTGTTACTTTGGTCCCAGCTCTCTGCAGGTCATTCACTAGGTCCCCCTGTGTGGTTCTGGGATTTTTGCTCACCGTTCTTGTGATCATTTTGACCCCACGGGGTGAGATCTTGCGTGGAGCCCCAGATCGAGGGAGATTATCAGTGGTCTTGTATGTCTTCCATTTCCTAATAATTGCTCCCAGAGTTGATTTCTTCAAACCAAGCTGCTTACCTATTGCAGATTCAGTCTTCCCAGCCTGGTGCAGGTCTACAATTTTGTTTCTGGTGTCCTTTGACAGCTCTTTGGTCTTGGCCATAGTGGAGTTTGGAGTGTGACTGTTTGAGGTTGTGGACAGGTGTCTTTTATACTGATAACAAGTTCAAACAGGTGCCATTAATACAGGTAACGAGTGGAGGACAGAGGAGCCTCTTAAAGAAGAAGTTACAGGTCTGTGAGAGCCAGAAATCTTGCTTGTTTGTAGGTGACCAAATACTTATTTTCCACCATAATTTGCAAATAAATTCATTCAAAATCCTACAAATGTGATTTTCTGGAGAAAAAAAAATCTAAATTTGTCTGTCATAGTTGACGTGTACCTGTGATGAAAATTACAGGCCTCTCTCATCTTTTTAAGTGGGAGAACTTGCACAATTGGTGGCTGACTAAATACTTTTTTCCCCACTGTATATATATATACAGTACCAGTCAAAAGTTTGGACACACCTACTCATTCAAAAAATTGTAAAAATAAAGAAAAACCCTGGAATGAGTAGGTGTGTCCAAACTTTTGACTGGTACTGTATATATATATATATATACACAATGGGGAAAAAAAGTATTTAGTCAGCCACCAATTGTGCAAGTTCTCCCACTTAAAAATCTTGCTTGTTTGTAGGTGACCAAATACTTATTTTCCACCATAATTTGCAAATAAATTCAGATAAAATCCTACTATGTGATTTTCTGGAGAAAAAAAATCTCAATTTGTCTGTCATAGTTGACGTGTACCTATGATGAAAATTACAGGCTTCTCTCATCTTTTTAAGTGGGAGAACTTGCACAATTGGTGGCTGACTAAATACTTTTTTCCCCCACTGTACATACATACATACATACATACATACATCTCCCCCATAAGATCCTCTCCAGGATACCGTCTCCAACTACACAGAAGTTACCTTACTTCCCCCAGTCCTCTCCCATGTGCTGCCCTTCTGGCAGCTTTATGTGCTTTGCACAGCTGGTGAGCAATCTGCCCTTAATTACTCACCAGTTCCCAATCAGCCCCAATTAGTCCTGTCCGGAGAGCCCGTCGAGACCTGGCACGTCCAGCAGATGGAGCCACCGCCTCGTGATGTATACTCCATCTGTTACCAGGCCTCGACGAGTCTCCCCCTGGTGGCTGACCTGGGGGGGGACAAGAACCACCTGGTGACCCGATCGTTTGTGTCTTTTCCCCTGGCCATCCAGACCAGGGGAGCATGGTCCGTGACCAGGGTGAAGTGGGTACCTAACAGGTAGTACTTGAGAGTGTCTAGCGCCCACTTCACCGCCAGATACTCTTTCTCAACAATTGAGGGGTTTTTTTCTCTCGGTATCAGCTTTCGGCTGATGTACATGATGGGGTGCTCCTCCCCATCGTGTATCTGGGACAGAACGGCCCCTAGTCCCGTATCACATACATCCGTCTGGACCACCATCGGCACCTGGAAATCGGGCATTACGAGAATCGGATGGGAGCACAGCGCTTCCTTCAGACGGCTGAACGCCGCTTCTGTCTCGTCCGTCCATTTCACTGTTTTCGGGAGGCGGGCCCTGGTTAGATCGGTGAGGGGGGAAGCTATAGCCACAAAGTTGGGGATAAACCGACTATAGTATCCTGCCAGTCCCAGGAAGGACTTGACCTGTATCTTGGTGTGTGGAACGGGCCAGTCACATACCGCGTGAACCTTCCTCTCCTGGGGCTTGACGTTCCCCCGTCCGATCAAATACCCCTGGTACTCCACTTCCTCGAACGCTAGCTTGCATTTCTTGGGGTTTGCGGTCAACCCGGCTTGTCTGAGCGCATCCAGCACCGCCTGGAGGCGCGTCAGGTGCTCCTCCCAACCTTGGCTGTGGATGAGGCCGCTGCATACTGCTGGTGCGGTCGAAGCACCCTGTTCATCAGTCGCTGGAATGTGGGCGGGGCTCCGTGGAGACCGAACGGGAGCACCCGGTACTGGTACAGTCCGTCTGGTGTCGAGAACGCCATCTTCTGCCGGGAGGAGGCTGCCAATGGTACCTGCCAATATCCTTTGGTCAGGTCAAGGGTGCTGATGTACCGGGCCTTTTCCAATCGGTCGATTAGCTCGTCCAACCTCGGCATGGGGTATGCATCGAATACGCTTATGTCGTTCACACCCCGGAAATCAGTACAGAAGTGGAGGCTACCGTCCGGTTTTGGCACCAACACGATGAGGCTGCACCATGCACTGTGGGACTCTTCAACGACCCCAATCTGCAGCATAGCCTCCACTTCTTGTTTCAGGGCCTTCCGTCGGGTCTTCGGAATTCGATACAGCCTCTTTCTTACCGTTTCCCCGGGCCAGGAACGGATGTGGTGTTCAATTAGGGTCGTGCGGTCCTGCTTCTCGGGGAACACCGCCGTGTTCCGATCGACAAGCTCCCGGAGCTCTTGCTTCTGGGCCGGGTCGAGGTCCTTACTGCTCGGGACCACCACTGGTACCGTTGGTGTCCTGGGTCCCGACCATATCACGGCCAAGGCTGCCCTCTCATGCCACTTCTTCAACAGGTTCACGTGGTAAATCTGTTGAGGTTTCCGCCTCCCCGGTTGCCGTACGTGGTAGTTGACAGGTCCCAGTTTTTCGACCACCTCGAATGGTCCCATGTTGCCAGGAACTTACTTTCGGCCGTGAGGATCAACACCAACACCCTGTCTCCCACCTGGAATTCTCAGGGCTGGGCTCCCCGATTGTAGACCTGGGCTTGGGCGCGTTGGGCCTTCTCCATATGTTCCCTCATGACTGGCCATATGGCTGTCATCTGCTCCCGCATCGTCTCCACGTGCTCAACCACGCTGCGTAAGGAGGTCGGTTGGGCTTCCCACACCTCCTTGGCGAGGTCCAGTAGGCCACGTGGCCTCCTCCCGTAGAGGAGTTCAAACGGGGAAACCCAGTGGAGGATTGGGGTACTTCTCGGATTGAGAACATTAGGTGGGGTAGCAGCTGGTCCCAGTTCTTCCCGTCCTGCTCGATGACCTTCCGCAGCATCTGTTTGAGCGTTTTGTTAAAGCGCTTGACGAGCCCATCCGTCTGCGGGTGAAAAACGGAGGTCCGGATCTGCTTGATCTGCATGAGGGCACACAACTCTTTCATGAGGTGGGAAATAAACTCTGTACCTTGGTCTGTCAGGATCTCGTTCGGGATGCCCACCCGGCTAAAGAGGTGGAACAGCTCCCGGGCGATTCCCTTGGATAACGCCGCCCGTAGGGGAATGGCCTCGGGATACCGGGTGCCATTGTCTACTATTACCAATATGTACCTGTGTCCTCGTGCAGTCTTTACCAGGGGTCCCACTATGTCCATGGCGAAGCGTTCAAAGGGCACCCCGATGATCGGCAGGGGGACCAGAGGGTTTCGGAAGTGTGCTTTCGGGGCAGTGAGTTGACACTCCGGGCAGCTGCAACAGAAGTCTTCCACGGCCCTCCTCATCCCGGGCCAGTGGAACCGGGTGGCGACCCGTTCCCGGGTCTTCTCCATTCCCAGGTGCGCCCCCAACAGGTGGGTGTGGGCCAGCTGAAGAACGGTTCCTACGTACCGTTGGGCCAGCAACAATACCTCTCGAAATTCCCCTGTTGGCGTGACACCTGATACAAAAAATTATTCTTAATTTGGTAATGGGGGTATCGCCAGTCACTCACCCCCGGAAGTAGCTGTCCATCCACCGCTATCACTTGGGCTGTGGCAGCTTTCAAATTCGGATCCTCCCACTGGGCCGTCCCGAATTGGCCCCTCAATTGGCCCCCAACGGGGGTCTCGACTGGCCCCTCGAAATCGAGAAGGGGGAGGCTGGGCTCCTCCTCCAGTGATTCCCCAGGGGGTTTGGGTTCCGGCTCCCCCTCCGACTCCGACCCCGTAGAGTCAGGTTGGTTAACCGGTGGCATCCTGGCCGCACAGGCGAGGGGTCGTCCCCGCTCTCTTCTTCTGCCGGCTCTTATCTTTTTTTTCAACTCGTGCCCCCATAGGGCAGTGAACAGCGGACAATCCAGTCCCACTAGGATAGGTACTGGCAGCTCTGGTACTGCACCCACCATAATCAAGCAGCTCCCTTGTGGTGTCACGATGTTGGTCCATACGGTGGGATCTCCCTACCCCGTTCGGTCTCCTTGTTCAGCAGGCTCGTGGTTACGAACGTAACCATGCTTCCAGAGTCTAATAGCGCTTCCGTGTCGTGTCCGTCAACCTTCACCGGGACCATGGGTGCAGTTGATTCATGGTGCACCCAACAGGAGGTGACATAGTTCACGGCGTGATCCACCTGTTCTCCGGTGGTCGTTCCATCCCCTCGCACAGGTCGCCGACTCGTCCCGGCTCCCCCTCAGTAGGGCCTGAGTGTTCTGATGCATCTCCACTGCTTCCAGGAGGCCCTCCAAGGTCTGGGGCGCGCATAGGCTCACTGCCCTCTTCATGTCGTGGGGTAGCGCCCATACGAAGCGATCCAGGACCACTTTGTCGAGGAGGGAGAGGGTGGATACGTCGGTTAGGAGCCATGCCCTGGTGACGCGCAGAAGGTCGCTCATCTGGACTCGGGGGGATGCGTCGGGTACGGACCTCCAGTCGTGGAACCGTTGAGCCCGATGGGCCAGGCTGTACCCGTAGCGGCTGAGTATCTCCCGTTTGAGTCCGTCGTAGTTAGCCGCCTGTTCATCGTTCAGGTCCCAATATGCCTTTTGGGCATTCCCAGAGAGGAACGGGGCCAGCAGACTTGCCCACTTCGGCATTGGCCATCCTTCCCGTAGCGCTGTCCGTTCAGACGTACAGAAGTATGTTTAAATGTCATCGTCTTCCGTTAGCTTGATTAAAAACTGGTTGGGATGGGTTTCAGGAGACGCTCCTCCTTGCAGCTTCCTGACTTCCTCCACGAGGCGGATGTTTTGTAGTTGCTGTTCCTACAGCGTTCGTTCCTGAACCGCCTATTGTGCTTGTTGGGCCAAGACGAACTGAGCTATCAACTCGTCCATGCTGATGCTGGGTAAACGTCAACCCTGATCTGACCACGTTATCAAAGCGCCCATATTTTCCACCACTTGTTGCAGATCAGGGGGTTGGGTCAAGACGTTTACACAGATCAGACACGGACAGAGTATGATTAGCTCAGTTTCAAGGGTGTTTATTAATAAAATAATTACATTTTAGTCATTTAGCAGACGCTCTTATCCAGAGCGACTTACAGTTAGTGAATACATATATTTTTATACTGGCCCCCCGTGGGAATCGAACCCACAACCCTGGCATTGCAAATGCCATGCTCTATCAACGCTACATCCCTGCCGGCCATTCAAAAGAAAAGGTTAGGTCTCCCCCATGAGATCCTCTCCAGGATACCGTCTCCAACTACACAGAAGTTACCTTACTTACCCCAGTCCTCCCTCATGTGCTGCCCTTCTGGCAGCTTTATGGGCCTTGCACAGCTGGTGAGCAATCCGCCATTAATTACTCACCAGCTCCCAATCAGCCCCAATTAGTCCTGTCCGGGGAGCCTGTCGAGACCTGGCACGTCCAGCAGATGGAGCCACCGCCTCGTGATGTATACTCCATCTGTTACCAGGCCTCAACGAGTCTCCCCCTGGTGGCTGACCTGCTGTACGCCACAATATATATTTGCAACTCTGCCTAGAACACAGGACTGATGGTTGCTGATAATGGGCCACTGTACACCTATGTAGATATTCCATAAAAAATCTGCCGTTTCCAGCTACAATAGCCATTTACAACATTAACAATGTCTACACTGTATTTCTGATCAATTTGATGTTATTTTAATGGACGAAAAAATTGCTTTTCTATCAAAAACAAGGACATTTCTAAGTGACCCCAAACTTTTGAACGGTAGTGTATATATATGTATATACAGTGAGGGAAAAAAGTATTTGATCCCCTGCTGATTTTGTACGTTTGCCCACTGACAAAGAAATTATCAGTCTATAATTTTAATGGTAGGTTTATTTGAACAGTGAGAGACAGAATAACAACAAAAAAATCCAGAAAAACGCATGTCAAAAATGTTATAAATTGATTAGCATTTTAATGAGGGAAATAAGTATTTGACCCCCTCTCAATAAGAACGATTTCTGGCACCCAGGTGTCTTTTATACAGGTAACGAGCTGAGATTAGGAGCACAATCTTAAAGGGAGTGCTCCTAATCTCAGTTTGTTACCTGTATAAAAGACACCTGTCCACAGAAGCAATCAATCAATCAGATTCCAAACTCTCCACCATGGCCAAGACCAAAGAGCTCTTCAAGGATGTCAGGGACAAGATTGTAGACCTACACAAGGCTGGAATGGGCTACAAGACCATCGCCAAGCAGCTTGGTGAGAAGGTGACAACAGTTGGTGTGATTATTCGCCAATGGAAGAAACATAAAAGCACTGTCAATCTCCCTCGGCCTGGGGCTCCATGCAAGATCTCACTTCGTGGAGTTGCAATGATCATGAGAACAGTGAGGAATCAGCCCAGAACTACACGGGAGGATCTTGTCAATGATCTCAAGGCAGCTGGGACCATAGTCACCAAGAAAACAATTGGTAACACACTACGCCATGAAGGACTGAAATCCTGCAGCGCCCGCAAGGTCCCCCTGCTCAAGAAAGCACATATACAGGCCCGTCTGAAGTTTGCCAATGAACATCTGAATGATTCAGTGGAGAACTGGGTGAAAGTGTTGTGGTCAGATGAGACCAAAATCGAGCTCTTTGGCATCAACTCAACTCGCCGTGTTTGGAGGAGGAGGAATACCGTCAAATCTTGGGTGAGAACCTCTTTCCCTCAGCCAGGGCATTGAAAATGGGTTGTGGATGGGTATTCCAGCATGACAATGACCCAAAACACACGGCCAAGGCAACAAAGGAGTGGCTCAAGAAGAAGCACATTAAGGTCCTGGAATGGCCTAGCCAGTCTCCAGACCCTAATCCCATAGAAAATCTGTGGAGGGAGCTGAAGGTTCGAGTTGCCAAACGTCAGCCTCGAAACGTTAATGACTTGGAGAATATCTGCAAAGAGGAGTGGGACAAAATCCCTCCTGAGATGTGCGCATACCTGGTCACCAACTACAAGAAATGTCTGACCTCTGTGATTGCCAACAAGGGTTTTGCCACCAAGTACTAAGTCATGTTTTGCAGAGGGTTCAAATACTTATTTCCCTCATTAAAATGCAAATACATTTATAACATTTTTGACATGCGTTTTTCTGGATTTTTTTGTTGTTATTCTGTCTCTCGCTGTTCAAATAAACCTACCATTAAAATTATAGACCGATCATGTCTTTGTCAGTGGGCAAACGTACAAAATCAGCAGGGGATCAAATACTTTTTTCCCTCACTGTATCAATCAATACAGTTCCATTATTGTATAAGTTGACTGTTTGATATGTGTTGCTCTGGTCAGCTTCTTCAAAAATACTGATCTGACAGCCTTGGCTGATGCCTCTCTTTTTTGAAAATGGAAATGGTTGCAAATAACCCTTTTCCATATGTGCCCTCATTTGGTATTAAATATTAAATTTGCTCTTGTTTTGCAACTGGTAAGATCTGCAAACAGGCATTCATGGTTCTGTCCCATCATCAAACCTTTGAAACTTTTCTTAGCTTTCTCCGTCTGGATGTCTGGTGGGTAAACAATTTCCATAGCAATGCTGGTGATGTTGGCTACAATGTTGCAATAGAAGCCTACCTTTTCCAAAACAGCGTTGTTTCTTGTATTATTGTCTCTAGTGTCTTTAGAGAACTGTTTTACTTTTATATCTTTTGTCTTCTGTCCTTCTTTTGTCTTTCAATTGTGCTGTTGACTAGCTTTTGTTTTGTAGCTAGCTAGCTTCTTTTAGGAGAGTCCCTAGCAACTGCTTAGCAACTGGTAAACAATCCAGCTAGCGAAGATAACTACAACATTTTATACAAATACAAATAGATATAAAAATATATACCTTTCTTTTATCTCTCTCTCGTTTTCTCTGTCTCTCTCTCTCTGTCTTGATCTCTCCCCACTCTCTTTCTCTCTCTCTCTTCCTGTCCTTCAGATTACCCAGTGATGATGTGCAGACAGTGTAGTTAGTTGCATTCCTCTTCCAGAAACTTGTGATCAAAGGTGTGTGAGAAGTGGTCTTGGCGTTGAGGGGAGCATTGGGATTCAGTACGGGGTACTAGCACCATGACTGCTGCTACTGTTTGTACTGAGCAAATGAGTCTGAGCTGTGAAGAGAAGAGAAGCCATACTCTCTCTCTCTCTCTCTCTCTCTCTCTCTCTCTCTCTCTCTCTCTCTCTCTCTCTCTCTCTCTCTCTCTCTCTCTCTCTCTCTCTCTCTGTCTGTCTGTCTGTCTGTCTGTAAGACAATAAGAGCAGCCCATCTGTATTCTCGTTACAACACTCATCATATTATACTGAGATGTTGTATGTATGGGGGTTGGGTAGAGGGGAAGGATTGTTAAGCTCATTAGCTGTCTATATTTTTCTGTATACATGCCACTTTTTCAGTGTATTCTGTTTGGCTTGTCTCCAGATGCTCAATTCATCTCCAGTTCCTTTCATAGCGTACAGAGAAAAGAACCACTACTCTATCTCTCTATCATTCTCCTCTAGGTCTGTTCCACCGTGCCATCATCCAGAGTGGCTCAGCCCTGTCCAGCTGGGCGGTCAACTACCAGCCCGTGAAGTACACCCGTCTGCTGTCTGAGAAGGTGGGCTGTAACGTTCTGGATACCCTGGACATGGTGGACTGTCTGAGGAAGAAGAGCGCCAGGGAGCTGGTGCAGCAGGACATCCAGCCAGCACGCTACCATGTAGCCTTCGGACCGGTTATAGATGGAGACGTCATACCTGATGATCCAGAGATCCTCATGGAGCAGGTGGGGGACCTCTGGGGTGGTTCTGTTGCTTTGTTTGTTTGTTATTTGACTTTGTTTATTCGGTTTTTTACTTGAACAGATCAAGAGAAAAAACATACACACACAAACATCCCCATAATAGTAATTATGTAAAGTCAACTATATACATAACAACTGTAATCAAATTTAGGTCAAAGTCAGTTGTCACACAAAATAATGCATTTTCAACACATTTCGTTATTTCCACACAGGGAGAGTTCCTGAATTATGACATCATGCTGGGAGTCAACCAGGGGGAGGGGCTTCGCTTCGTGGACAACGTGGTCGACTCAGAGGACGGCATCTCCGGCAATGACTTTGACTTTTCCGTGTCGGACTTCGTTGACAGTCTCTACGGTTACCCAGAAGGCAAAGACACTCTGAGGGAGACCATCAAGTTCATGTACACGGACTGGGCAGACCGCGACAACCCCGAGACACGACGCAAGACGCTGGTCGCTCTGTTCACCGACCACCAGTGGGTGGAGCCGTCGGTGGTGACGGCGGACCTCCATGCCCGTTACGGCTCGCCAACGTACTTCTACGCCTTCTACCACCACTGCCAGAGTCTGATGAAGCCGGCCTGGTCGGACGCAGCCCACGGGGACGAGGTACCCTACGTGTTCGGGATCCCCATGATCGGACCCACAGACCTGTTCCCCTGTAACTTCTCCAAGAACGACATCATGCTCAGTGCTGTGGTGATGACCTACTGGACTAACTTTGCCAAGACTGGGTAAGGTTGCCCTGCTTTAGTACTTTCTATAAGAGGGGTATTAAAATCTTACCCTACAAGGTGCGGACTGCTTCTGGTTTTCTGTTCTACCTGATAATTAATTGTATCTACCTGGTGTCCCAGGTCTAAATCAGTCCCTAATTAGAGGGGAAGAATGTAAAAAGCAGTGGAACTGGTTTGAGGTCAGATTAGAATTATAGGGCTCAACAAGTTTCTGCCTTTGTTTAGTGTTATGCCTCACTGACTCTATCAGAGTCCTTAATATGACCATGATGTAGGAGGTGTCACTGACTCACTGACTCTATCAGAGCCTTTAATATTACCACCATGAAGTAATCAGTTGTAACAACAAAAATGTAATTTGACAATCCCCATTACCAGATAAATATTGATCTGGAGGAAGGATAGGTGGACGGGCTGTAATCATCCAATCTGCTTCCTGGTATTTACGAGTCTCTGCTCTCTGCTCTTTGCTCTACTCTCTACTCTCTACTCTCTACTCTCTACTCTCTACTCTCTACTCTCTACTCTCTGCTCTCTGCTCTCCTCTGCTCTCTGCTCTCTCCTCTGCTCTCTGCTCTCTCCTCTGCTCTCTGATCTCTGCTCTCCTCTGCTCTCCTCTCTGCTCTCTGCTCTGCTCTCTCCTCTGCTCTCTGATCTCTACTCTGCTCTCTGCTCTCTCCTCTGCTCTCTGCTCTCCTCTCTGCTCTCTCCTCTGCTCTCTGATCTCTGCTCTCTGCTCTCTCCTCTGCTCTCCTCTCTGCTCTCTGCTCTGACCTCTCCTCTGCTCTCTCCTCTGCTCTCTGATCTCTACTCTGCTCTCTGCTCTCTGCTCTCCTCTCTGCTCTCCTCTCTGCTCTCTCCTCTGCTCTCTGCTCTCTCCTCTGCTCTCTCCTCTGCTCTCTCCTCTGCTCTCTGCTCTCTGCTCTCTCCTCTGCTCTCCTCTGCTCTCCTCTCTGCTCTCCTCTCTGCTATCTCATCTGCTCTCTGCTCTCCTCTCTGCTCTCTCCTATGCTCTCTGCTCTGCTCTCTGCTCTCTGCTCTCTCCTCTGCTCTCTGCTCTGTTCTCTGCTCTCTACTCTCTCCTCTGCTCTCTGCTCTCTCCTCTGCTCTCTGCTCTCTGCTCTCTGCTCTCTCCTCTGCTCTCTACTCTCTCCTCTGCTTTCTGCTCTCTGCTCTCTGCTCTCTGCTCTCTGCTCTCCTCTCTGCTCTCTCCTCTGCTCTCTCCTCTGCTCTGCTCTCTGCTCTCTGCTCTCTGCTCTCTGCTCTCTGCTCTCTGCTCTCTCCTCTGCTCTCTCCTCTGCTCTCTGCTCTCTGCTCTCTACTCTCTGCTCTCTATTCTCTGCTCTCTGCTCTCTCCTCTGCTCTCTGATCTCTACTCTGCTCTCTGCTCTCTCCTCTGCTCTCTGCTCTCCTCTCTGCTCTCTCCTCTGCTCTCTGATCTCTGCTCTCTCCTCTGCTCTCCTCTCTGCTCTCTGCTCTCTCCTCTGCTCTCCTCTCTGCTCTCTGCTCTGCCCTCTCCTCTGCTCTCTCCTCTGCTCTCTGATCTCTACTCTGCTCTCTGCTCTCTCCTCTGCTCTCTGCTCTCCTCTCTGCTCTCCTCTCTGCTCTCTCCTCTGCTCTCTGCTCTCCCCTCTGCTCTCTCCTCTGCTCTCTCCTCTGCTCTCTGCTCTCTCCTCTGCTCTCCTCTGCTCTCCTCTCTGCTCTCTTCTCTGCTCTCTCATCTGCTCTCTGCTCTCCTCTCTGCTCTCTCCTCTGCTCTCTGCTCTGCTCTCTGCTCTCTCCTCTGCTCTCTGCTCTGTTCTCTGCTCTCTACTCTCTCCTCTGCTCTCTGCTCTCTCCTCTGCTCTCTGCTCTCTGCTCTCTCCTCTGCTCTCTGCTCTCTGCTCTCTCCTCTGCTCTCTGCTCTCTCCTCTGCTCTCTACTCTCTCCTCTGCTCTCTGCTCTCTGCTCTCTGCTCTCCTCTCTGCTCTCTCCTCTGCTCTCTCCTCTGCTCTGCTCTCTGCTCTCTCCTCTGCTCTCTGCTCTCTGCTCTCTGCTCTCTGCTCTCTGCTCTCTCCTCTGCTCTCTCCTCTGCTCTCTGCTCTCTGCTCTCTGCTCTCTGCTCTCTACTCTCTGCTCTCTGCTCTCTGCTCTCTGCTCTGCTCTCTCCTCTGCTCTCTCCTCTGCTCTCTGCTCTCTGCTCTCTGCTCTCTGCTCTCTGCTCTCCTCTCTGCTCTCTCCTCTGCTCTCTCCTCTGCTCTCTCCTCTGCTCTCTCCTCTCTGCTCTCTGCTCTCTGCTCTCTCCTCTGCTCTCTGCTCTCTGCTCTCTCCTCTGCTCTCTGCTCTCTCCTCTCTCCTCTAGTCTCTGCTCTCTGCTCTCTCCTCTGCTCTCTGCTCTCTGCTCTCTCCTCTGCTCTCTGCTCTCTCCTCTGCTCTCTGCTCTCTGCTCTCTCCTCTGCTCTCTGCTCTCTGCTCTCTCCTCTGCTCTCTGCTCTCTCCTCTGCTCTCTGCTCTCTCCTCTGCTCTCTGCTCTCTCCTCTGCTCTCTGCTCTCTGCTCTCTCCTCTGCTCTCTACTCTCTGCTCTCTCCTCTACTCTCTCCTCTCCTCTGCTCTCTCCTCTCTGCTCTCTGCTCTCTACTCTGCTCTCTGCTCTCTACAGTGATGTACTGAGCCGTCTTCACCACCCACTGGAGGGTGTGTGTGGGTGGGTGGGTGCTTGCGTGTGTTCATGCATGTGCCTGGGTGTGTGCGTCTGTGTCTGTGTGTGTGTGTGTGTGTGTGTGTGTGTGTGTGTGTGTGTGTGTGTGTGTGTGTGTGTGTGTGTGTGTGTGTGTGTGTGTGTGTGTGTGTGTGCGTGCGTGCGTTTCTTTGTGTGCGTGCATGTGTGTGTAAGGCATGGACCCGTGGTGCATGGTAATCTGTCTCTGTGAGGAGAGCGGGGTCTGAACTGACTAATAGTTATAGAACACTCCAGATGGACTTCTGCTGCTCTGCTGCTTCTCAAAGATCCTGCAAGGTCTCTGACTCACTGACGATCTGACTACACAGCTGTCACTGACTCTCTGACTACACAGCTGTCTCTGACTCTCTGACTACACAGCTGTCACTGACTCTCTGACTACACAGCTGTCTCTGACTCTCTGACTACACAGCTGTCACTGACCCTCTGACTACACAGCTGTCTCTGGCCATCTGACTACACAGCTGTCACTGACTCTCTGACTACACCGCTGTCACTGACTCTCTGACTACACAGCTGTCACTGACTCTCTGACTACACAGCTGTCACTGACTCTCTGACTACACAGCTGTCTCTGTCCCTCTGACTACACAGCTGTCACTGACCCTCTGACTACACAGCTGTCTCTGACCTTCTTCCTGGCCCTGTCTCTGGGTGTCAGTCTCTAAAGAGGATGCTGTAACATGTCTCTGTCTTTCTGGCCCTGTCTCTGGGTGTCAGTCTATAAAGAAGATGCTGTAACATGTCTCTGTCTTTCTGGCCCTGTCTCTGGGTGTCAGTCTATAAAGAAGATGCTGTAACATGTCTCTGTCTTTCTGGCCCTGTCTCTGGGTGTCAGTCTATAAAGAGGATGCTGTAACATGTCTCTGTCTTTCTGGCCCTGTCTCTGGGTGTCAGTCTATAAAGAAGATGCTGTAACATGTGTGACACCTTGTTAAGACACCCAGCATGCATGTCAACAGCCTGGATCACTCACGCCAAAGCCTTTCCTCCTCCCTCTCCCCTCCCTCCTCCCTCTCCCCTCCCTCCTCTCTCCCCCCTTCCCCCTCCCTCTCCCCTCCCTCCTCTCCCTTCCCTCCTCTCTCTCCCTCCTCCCTCCTCCCTCTCCCCTCCTCCCTCTCCCCTTTTTCCTCCCTCTCCCCTCCCTCTCCCCTCCCTCCTCTCTCTCTCCCCTCCCTCCTCCCTATCCCCTCCCTCCTCTCTCTCCCCTCCCTCCTCTCTCTCCCCTCCCTCCTCCCTCTCCCCTCCCTCCTCTCCCCTTCCCTCCTCTCTCTCCCCTCCCTCCTCCCTCTCCCCTCCTCCCTCTCCCCTCTCTCTCCCCTCCCTCTCCCCTCCATCCTCCCTCTCCCTTCCCTCCTCCTCCTCGCCCCTCCCTCTCCCTCTCTCTCCCCTCCCTTCTCCCTCTCCCCTCACTCCTCTCTCTCCCCTCCCTCCTCTCTCTCCCTTCCCTCCTCTCCCTTCCCTCCTCTCTCTCCCCTCCCTCCTCCCTCTCCCCTCCTCCCTCTCCCCTCTCTCTCCCCTCCCTCTCCCCTCCATCCTCCCTCTCCCTTCCCTCCTCTCTCGCCCCTCCCTCTCCCCTCTCTCTCCCCTCCCTTCTCCCTCTCCCCTCACTCCTCTCTCTCCCCTCCGTCCTCTCTCTCCCTTCCCTCCTCTCTCTCCCCTCCCTCCACTCTCTCCCCTCCCTCTCCCCCTCTCTCTCTCCCCTCCCTCCTCTCTCTCCCCTCCCTCCTCCCTCTCCCCTCCCTCCTCTCTCTCCCTCCCTCTCCCCTCCCTCCTCTCTCTCCCCTCCCTCCTCTCTCGCCCTCCTCTCTCTCCCTCCTCCTCTCTCTCCCTCCTCTCTCTCCCCTCCCTCCTCTCTCTCCCTCCTCCCTCTCCCCTCCCTCCATAGAGAGAGAGAGGGAGGGGGGAGAGAGGGGGAAGAGAGAGAGGAGGCTAACTGATAAATCTTCTTAGAGAGTGGTTTGTGAGGGGAGGGTTGTGTGTTATCCAGAGAGCCAGGGATGTAACTGAATCTCAGACACACCATGCTCTTCCTGTGATGTCTTTTATTCTGCTTCAACAATAATGTTTTTCTTTTTGAATGACTTGAATAAGTGACAGAGCATGTTGTCAAACCACCCTAACCCCCACCTCCCTAAAGAAACCCATAGCAGCCCATTTCCTATCTCCCCATACCCCACATAGCTATACAGACAATCACAAAAGGCCAAACATTATTAAATTACTATTATACATACATTACAACATCAAAGGTGTGTCTTCCTGTTTCCTGTGTTGTCTGTCTGGGTCTGGTGATTATTTCCTGCTTCCTGTGTTGTCTGTCTGGGGCTGGTGATTACTTCCTGCTTCCTGTGTTGTCTGTCTGGGGCTGGTGATTACTTCCTGCTTCCTGTGTTGTCTGTCTGTGGCTGGTGATTTCTTCCTGCTTCTACTGTGTCTGTGTGACATGCAGCTCACGCTGTGTATGTGTTTATGTGTGTGACTGGCTAGGTAGTTAGAAATCACAACACTGTGGAGCATAGATTTCTCTCTCTCTCTCTATTGCTCTCTCTCTTTCTCTCTCTCAGGTCCCTCTTTCTAGTCTCCTAAGGGAACTCTGAGAACGTAGTGGAGGGAGGTGAATCAACTCTCCACTTAGGAAACCTAACTACATACTTGTTTAACATTCTTAAGGAATCTGAGAGAGATTAACTCTATAGTGCAGACATATGCTCTGGCTTAGTTTAACACATTTAGCATTGATTGTTTTTTAGTCACAGTGGTAAATGGTGCACATTTACCCACGCCTCTATGAAGACATTTAAG
>NC_140016.1:6248200-6339445 GCF_964263955.1 Coregonus lavaretus
CACACGTTCCTTTCCATCTTCCAATGAAGTGCCATAATCAGAATTATAGTGGTTAATGTTCAGTCATTTTAGTTCTTGCTTGGATTGTTGTGATGTTCTACTGAAGAAAAAAAGATAACGATCACTTCCTTTTGAGAAACCAGCAGAGGAAAATATGTCTGCACTCTCTATACAGTATGGGTACTCCATTTATTTTTCTCACCGGGAAATAATGTACAATGCACTTTTCCAACAATATTAATAGTTATCATTTTCAAAACAGACAGGTTTTCATCACAACAACAGCGAAGGTTTGGTTGAATATTTTTCAGGTTTTCTCATGAGTCACAACAAAACAGCATTGCCATTTATCAGTGAGTCACCAACAACCAAGATGTTTTAAATCATTTTTTATAGAAGAAGATTAAATGAACATCAAAAAGAAGAACATTTTTTGGTTCCATATAAATTACTTGGTTGCATGACAATACATATTTCTCCCTATCTCAAACTCACTGTACAGTTCCACATCATAACGTCTTGTCTGGATGGACAACCTTGAATGTGAACCTGACCATTGAGATACCGAATGAGAATGAGACACTGTACATTTGCATTCAAAGTGAGGTTGCATTCATCTCATCAATATAGCTACTCCTGTGAGCTAACCACAACAGGCTGGCTCTGAGCAGGAAGCTATACAGTATAGTAGATCACAGTACAATTCAGTGTGTTATCTTATTCCAGTAAATATCTATGTATTATATTGCAGTTCAGTGTATTGTTCCAGTACAGTCTGGTCCGGAGCAGTCCAGTACAGTTATATTACATTAAAGTACAATACGGTGTATTATATACCAGTCCAGTTCACTTGAGAATATTATATTCTAGCACAGTACAATATATTATATTGCAGTCCAATCCAGTACAGTGTGTTATTATATTCCAGTCCAGTACAATATATTATATTGCAGTCCAGTTCAGACAATATATTATATTGCAGTCCAGTCCAGTACAATATATTATATTGCAGTCCAGTCCAGTACAATATATTATATTGCAGTCCAGTCCAGACAATATATTATATTGCAGTCCAGTCCAGTACAATATATTATATTGCAGTCCAGTCCAGTACAATATATTATATTGCAGTCCAGTCCAGACAATATATTATATTGCAGTCCAGTCCAGACAATATATTATATTGCAGTCCAGTCCAGTACAGTGTGTTATTATATTCCAGTCCAGTACAATATATTATATTGCAGTCCAGTCCAGTACAATATATTATATTGCAGTCCAGTCCAGACAATATATTATATTGCAGTCCAGTCCAGTACAATATATTATATTGCAGTCCAGTCCAGTACAATATATTATATTGCAGTCCAGTACAATATATTATATTGCAGTCCAGTACAATATATTATATTGCAGTCCAGTCCAGACAATATATTATATTGCAGTCCAGTCCAGTACAATATATTATATTGCAGTCCAGTCCAGTACAATATATTATATTGCAGTCCAGTCCAGTACAATATATTATATTGCAGTCCAGTCCAGACAATATATTATATTGCAGTCCAGTCCAGTACAATATATTATTTTGCAGTCCAGTCCAGTACAATATATTATATTGCAGTCCAGTCCAGACAATATATTATATTGCAGTCCAGTCCAGACAATATATTATATTGCAGTCCAGTCCAGTCCAATATATTATATTGCAGTCCAGTCCAGACAATATATTATATTGCAGTCCAGTCCAGACAATATATTACATTGCAGTCCAGTCCAGACAATATATTATATTGCAGTCCAGTCCAGTACAGTGTGTTATTATATTCCAGTCCAGTACAATATATTATATTGCAGTCCAGTCCAGTACAATATATTATATTGCAGTCCAGTCCAGACAATATATTATATTGCAGTCCAGTCCAGTCCAATATATTATATTGCAGTCCAGTCCAGACAATATATTATATTGCAGTCCAGTCCAGACAATATATTACATTGCAGTCCAGTCCAGACAATATATTATATTGCAGTCCAGTCCAGTACAGTGTGTTATTATATTCCAGTCCAGTACAATATATTATATTGCAGTCCAGTCCAGTACAATATATTATATTGCAGTCCAGTCCAGACAATATATTATATTGCAGTCCAGTCCAGTACAATATATTATATTGCAGTCCAGTCCAGTACAATATATTACATTGCAGTCCAGTCCAGACAATATATTATATTGCAGTCCAGTCCAGTACAGTGTGTTATTATATTCCAGTCCAGTACAATATATTATATTGCAGTCCAGTCCAGTACAATATATTATATTGCAGTCCAGTCCAGACAATATATTATATTGCAGTCCAGTCCAGTACAATATATTATATTGCAGTCCAGTCCAGTACAATATATTATATTGCAGTCCAGTCCAGTACAATATATTATATTGCAGTCCAGTCCAGACAATATATTATATTGCAGTCCAGTCCAGACAATATATTATATTGCAGTCCAGTCCAGTACAATATATTATATTGCAGTCCAGTCCAGTACAATATATTATATTGCAGTCCAGTCCAGTACAATATATTATATTGCAGTCCAGTCCAGTCCAATATATTATATTGCAGTCCAGTCCAGTACAATATATTATATTGCAGTCCAGTCCAGACAATATATTATATTGCAGTCCAGTCCAGTATATTATATTGCAGTCCAGTCCAGTCCAATATATTATATTGCAGTCCAGTCCAGTATATTATATTGCAGTCCAGTCCAGTACAATATATTATATTGCAGTCCAGTCCAGACAATATATTATATTGCAGTCCAGTCCAGTATATTATATTGCAGTCCAGGTCCAGACAATATATTATATTGCAGTCCAGTCCAGTACAATATATTATATTGCAGTCCAGTCCAGTACAATATATTATATTGCAGTCCAGTCCAGTACAGTGTGTTAATATATTCCAGCACAGTACAATATATTATATTGCAGTCCAGTCCAGTACAATATATTATATTGCAGTCCAGTTCAGACAATATATTATATTGCAGTCCAGTCCAGTACAATATATTATATTGCAGTCCAGTCCAGTACAATATATTATATTGCAGTCCAGTCCAGACAATATATTATATTGCAGTCCAGTCCAGTACAATATATTATATTGCAGTCCAGTCCAGTACAATATATTATATTGCAGTCCAGTCCAGACAATATATTATATTGCAGTCCAGTCCAGACAATATATTATATTGCAGTCCAGTCCAGTACAGTGTGTTATTATATTCCAGTCCAGTACAATATATTATATTGCAGTCCAGTCCAGTACAATATATTATATTGCAGTCCAGTCCAGACAATATATTATATTGCAGTCCAGTCCAGTACAATATATTATATTGCAGTCCAGTCCAGTACAATATATTATATTGCAGTCCAGTACAATATATTATATTGCAGTCCAGTACAATATATTATATTGCAGTCCAGTCCAGACAATATATTATATTGCAGTCCAGTCCAGTACAATATATTATATTGCAGTCCAGTCCAGTACAATATATTATATTGCAGTCCAGTCCAGTACAATATATTATATTGCAGTCCAGTCCAGACAATATATTATATTGCAGTCCAGTCCAGTACAATATATTATATTGCAGTCCAGTCCAGTACAATATATTATATTGCAGTCCAGTCCAGACAATATATTATATTGCAGTCCAGTCCAGACAATATATTATATTGCAGTCCAGTCCAGTCCAATATATTATATTGCAGTCCAGTCCAGACAATATATTATATTGCAGTCCAGTCCAGACAATATATTACATTGCAGTCCAGTCCAGACAATATATTATATTGCAGTCCAGTCCAGTACAGTGTGTTATTATATTCCAGTCCAGTACAATATATTATATTGCAGTCCAGTCCAGTACAATATATTATATTGCAGTCCAGTCCAGACAATATATTATATTGCAGTCCAGTCCAGTACAATATATTATATTGCAGTCCAGTCCAGTACAATATATTATATTGCAGTCCAGTCCAGTACAATATATTATATTGCAGTCCAGTCCAGACAATATATTATATTGCAGTCCAGTCCAGACAATATATTATATTGCAGTCCAGTCCAGTACAATATATTATATTGCAGTCCAGTCCAGTACAATATATTATATTGCAGTCCAGTCCAGTACAATATATTATATTGCAGTCCAGTCCAGTCCAATATATTATATTGCAGTCCAGTCCAGTACAATATATTATATTGCAGTCCAGTCCAGACAATATATTATATTGCAGTCCAGTCCAGTATATTATATTGCAGTCCAGTCCAGTCCAATATATTATATTGCAGTCCAGTCCAGTATATTATATTGCAGTCCAGTCCAGTACAATATATTATATTGCAGTCCAGTCCAGACAATATATTATATTGCAGTCCAGTCCAGTATATTATATTGCAGTCCAGTCCAGACAATATATTATATTGCAGTCCAGTCCAGTACAATATATTATATTGCAGTCCAGTCCAGTACAATATATTATATTGCAGTCCAGTCCAGTACAGTGTGTTAATATATTCCAGCACAGTACAATATATTATATTGCAGTCCAGTCCAGTACAATATATTATATTGCAGTCCAGTCCAGTACAATATATTAAATTGCAGTCCAGTCCAGTACAATATATTATATTGCAGTCCAGTCCAGTACAATATATTATATTATATTGCAGTCCAGTCCAGACAATATATTATATTGCAGTCCAGTCCAGTACAATATATTATATTGCAGTCCAGTCCAGTACAATATATTATATTGCAGTCCAGTCCAGTACAATATATTATATTGCAGTCCAGTCCAGTACAATATATTATATTGCAGTCCAGTCCAGTCCAGTACAGTGTGTTATTATATTCCAGTCCAGTACAGTATATTATATTGCAGTCCAGTATATTATATTCCAGTAGTGGCAGTAGCTCTATACTCCCAGCTACAGTACACCTCAGACTGTAGCAGCCTAGCTGTCTTCTCAGTAATGATGTGGCCTCTGTGAGATGGATGGCCTGGAGAAATCACTGGGGCCACGGAGACACACTCCCAACCTTCGTCCCAAATGGCACCCTATTCGCTATGTAGTGCATAACTTTTGAACAGGGCCCATAGAGCTCTGGTCAAAAGTAGTGCACTATATAGGGAATAGGGTGCCATTTGGGACGCGCACCAGTCTGCCTGATACAGGGGTAACACCACACACTAGCTGTAGTGTGAATCTCTTTGGAGTATCACTCAGTCATGTAGCCACAACTACAGCTGGCAACTGAACCAGCTCAGTACAATACAGGGCGTAGGCACGGGAAGCCAGGCCCACCCACTGGGGAGCCAGGCCCACCCAATCAGATTAAGCAAAAAAATATATACAGTGCATTTGGAAAAGTATTCAGACCCCTTGACTTTTTCCACATTTTGTTAGGTTACAGCCTTATTCAAAAATTGATTACATTGTTTTTTTCCCTCAACAATCTACACACAATACCTGATAATGACAAAGCAAATACAGGTTTTTTGAAATTTTAGCAAATGTATAAAAAAACAATTAAAAAAACGGAAATATTACATTTACAGAAGTATTCAGACCCTTTACTGAGTACTTTTGTCAATGGTACCGATGTGGATGTGGTGGAGGAGTCAGGCGCAGGACACAGAGGTAAAGTCCAACAGACTTTAATAGTCACCAAAATGCAAGTGAAAACCTCCGACCTCAAAACAGACAACGAGGCGAGGGAAAAAATACGCACACGCGTAAACACTAATACATGAAACAACACGGGAGCAACCACAAAGCTCCGACACAATGGCAGGAAGCAACAACACACAACTAATCCAAACAAACACAGGGAACTTATAGGACACGTAATAATCACAAATCAGACACAGGTGCTAAGGACAGACAAAAGCAATCGCACATGGAAATGGTCCAACGATGGCAGCTAGTACTCCGGGGACGGCGAACGCCTTTGCCTGCCCGAACCAGGAGGAGGAGCAGTCTCGGCCGAAACCGTGACAGTACCCCCCCCTTGACGCGCGGCTCCAGCCGTGCGCCGACCCCGGCCTTGGGGACGGCCAGGAGGACGCGGACCCGGGCGCGTGGGATTCCCATGATGGAATTCTGTCAGGAGGGATGGATCGATGATGTCCCTCCTGGGCACCCAGCACCGTTCCTCCGGACCGTACCCCTCCCACTCCACGAGATATTGGAGACCACTCCTCCGGCGCCTGGAGTCCAAGATGGTCCGGACCCTGTACGCCGGAGCCCCCTCAATGTCCAAAGGGGGCGGAGGGGTCTCTCCTATCTCCTCCTCTTGGAGTGGGCCAGCTACCACCGGCCTGAGAAGAGACACATGGAACGAGGGGTTAATATTTTTATACTCTATAGGTAGTTGTAACCTGTAACACACCTCGTTCAATCTTCTCAGGACTTTGAAGGGCCCCACAAACCGCCGACCCAGCTTCCGGCAGGGCAGGCGGAGGGGCAGGTTTCGAGTCGAGAGCCAGACTCGATCTCCCGGTGCGTACACCGGCCCCTCACTGCGGTGGCGATCGGCGCTCGCCTTGTGTTGACGGATGGCACGCTGCAGATGGACATGGGCAGCGTCCCACGTCTCCTCCGAGCGCCGAATCCACTCGTCCACCGCAGGGGCCTCGGTCTGGCTCTCGTGCCACGGTGCCAGGACCGGCTGATACCCTAAAATACACTGGAAAGGTGTTAATCCGGTGGAGGAGTGGCGGAGAGAGTTCTGGGCCATCTCTGCCCAGGGGATATACCTCGACCACTCCTCCGGCCGGTCCCGGCAATAGGACCTCAAAAACCTACCCACATCCTGGTTCACACGTTCAACCTGCCCATTGCTCTCTGGGTGGTACCCCGAGGTAAGGCTAACCGAGACCCCCAGGCGTTCCATGAAAGCCCCCCAGACTCTGGAGGTGAACTGGGGACCTCGGTCGGACACAATATCCTCGGGGACCCCATAGTGCCGGAACACGTGGGTAAAGATGGCCTCGGCGGTCTGTAGGGCAGTAGGGAGACCCGGCAGTGGGAGGAGACGACAGGCCTTAGAAAACCGATCCACAACGACCAAAATGGTGGTATTACCCTGGGAAGGGGGTAGATCGGTCACAAAATCTACCGAGAGGTGGGACCATGGTCGTTGTGGAACGGGCAGAGGATGTAACTTACCTCTGGGCAAATGTCTAGGTGCCTTACACTGGGCACATACCGAGCAGGAGGAGACATAAACCCTCACATCCCTGGCTAACGTTGGCCACCAGTATTTTACGCTAAGGCAGTGCACCGTCCGACCAATACCAGGATGTCCAGAGGAGGGTGATGTATGAGCCCAAGAAATAAGCCGATCACGAACCTCGAGCGGAACGTACGTCCGCCCCACAGGACACTCGGGGGGAGTAGGGTCGGTACGCAGCGCCCGCTCGATTTCCGCATCGACCTCCCATACTACCGGAGCCACCAGACAAGACTCCGGCAGTATGGAAGTAGGCTCAATGGACCTCTCCTCCGTGTCATACTGCCGGGACAGGGCGTCTGCCTTACCGTTCTGGGACCCAGGGATGTATGTGATTTTAAAAACAAACCGGGTCAGGAACATGTTCCACCTGGCCTGACGAGGGTTCAATCTCCTAGCTGCCCGGATGTACTCCAGGTTACGGTGATCAGTCAGAATGAGGAAAGGGTGTTGAGCCCCCTCTAGCCAATGCCTCCACACCTTTAGGGCCTGGACTACGGCTAACAGTTCCCTGTCCCCAACGTCATAATTGCGCTCCGCCGGGCTGAGCTTCTTAGAGTAGAACGCACAGGGGCGGAGCTTAGGTGGCGTGCCGGACCGTTGTGACAGGACTGCCCCAATACCGGTCTCGGACGCGTCCACCTCTACTTGGAAAGGCAAAGAGGGATCCGGATGCGCCAGCACCGGGGCCGAGGCGAACAGGTTCTTCAGCTTGACAAATGCCCTGTCCGCCTCAGCTGACCACTGCAAGCGCACCGGACCCCCCTTTAGCAGGGACGTAATGGGAACTGCAACCTGTCCAAAGCCCCGGATAAACCTCCGGTAGTAATTAGCAAAACCCAAGAACCGCTGCACCTCTTTTACGGTGGTTGGAGTTTGCCAATTACGCACAGCCGATACCCGATCTACCTCTATCTCCACGCCAGACGCGGACAACCGATAACCCAAAAAGGAGACGGACTCCTGGAAGAACAGGCATTTCTCTGCCTTGACATACAAGTCATGCTCCAACAGTCGTCTCAATACTCGGCGCACCTGGGCTACATGCTCGGCTCGTGTAGAAGAGTACACTAGAATGTCGTCAATGTACACCACTACACCCTGCCCATGCATGTCCCGGAAAATCTCATCAACAAAGGATTGGAAGACTGAAGGAGCATTCATTAACCCGTACGGCATGACGAGATACTCGTAATGACCCGAGGTGGTGCTAAATGCTGTTTTCCATTCATCCCCCCCCTTAATGCGCACCAAATTGTACGCGCTCCTGAGATCTAACTTTGTGAAGAATCACGCTCCGCGTAATGACTCCGTCATCGTCGCAATCAGTGGAAGTGGGTAGCTGTATTTTACGGTGATCTGCTTGAGACTACGGTAATCAATACACGGGCGCAATCCCCCGTCCTTCTTCTTCACAAAGAAGAAACTCGAGGAGACCGGAGAAGTAGAGGGCCGTATGTATCCCTGTGCCAAGGACTCGGCTATGTAAGTCTCCATAGCCGCAGTCTCCTCTTGAGACAGGGGATACACATGACTCCTGGGAAGAGCTGCTCCATTCTGGATATTTATCGCACAGTCCCCCTGTCTATGAGGAGGTAGCCTAGCTGCCCTCGATTTACTAAATACTAGTGCTAAATCCTCATACTCGGGGGGAATGCGCAGTGCGGGCACTTGGTTCGGACTCTCTACCGAGGTCGCCCCTAAGGAAACACCTAGACATCTCCCTACACACTGGGCAGACCACTCCATAAGAGCCCTCTGTTGCCACGCTATGGTAGGATCGTGGGTACTTAACCAGGGAAGCCCCAACACCACTGGGTACGCAGGAGAGTCAATCAGATAGAACTGAATGATTTCCTCATGACCCCCCTGCGTCGTCATCGTCAGCGGTGCTGTGACATCCCTGATCAGACCCGACCCCAACGGCCGGCTGTCTAATGCATGGACAGGGAATGGAACTTCTACCGGCCGAAGGGGAATTCCTAACCTAGCACAAAATGCCCGATCAATAAAGTTCCCAGCTGCGCCTGAATCTACTAGCGCCTTATGCTGGGAATGAGGTGCCACCTGTGGAAAACGCACAGGAATACTCATGTGACCAACAGAGAGCTCTGGGTAAGTGGGGCGCCTTCTCACCTGAAATGACTCCCCAGTGCGTGACCTGTTGTCCCCTCTCTCAGAAAACCTTCCCCAGCACCTGGCCGCGGTGTGTCCTCCACGGCCACAGTTGGTGCAGGAGTTGGCTATCCTCGGGTTCTCCCTCCTCCTCCTCTCTCTAGCGCCAGCACCCCCGAGCTCCATAGGAGTAGGCTCGGAGGTGCTGGAGGATGGAATGGACGACCCCCACTCGGGACGTCCGCGGGTAGCCAGCAGGGTGTCGAGACTGATGGAGATGTCCACCAGCTGGTCGAACGACAGGTTGGTGTCCCTGCAGGCCATCTCACAACGAACGTCCTCTCGTAGGCTACACCGATAGTGGTCAATGAGGGCCCTCTCACTCCATCCCGCATCCGCTGCTAGTGTCCGGAACTCCAGTGCGAACTCCTGTGCGCTCCTCTTCCCCTGTCGGAGGTGGAATAGACGCTCTCCCGCCGCTTTCCCCTCAGGTGGATGGTCGAAGACAGTCCTGAAGCGGCGGGAAAACTCCGCGTAGGTGATGGTGGCGGCGTCTATTCCCCTCCATTCGGCGTTGGCCCACTCCAACGCCTTCCCGGAGAGACAGGAGATGAGGGCGGAGACGCTCTCGTATCCCGAGGGCGCCGGGTGTATGGTGGCAAGGTAAAGTTCTACCTGTAGGAGAAAGCCCTGACACCCGGCTGCAGAACCGTCATATGCCCTCGGGAGCGAGAGCCGAATGCCACTGGGTTCCGGTGCTGAGAGAGGAGGACTGGCCGTTGGTGCTGGGATGGTGTGAGAAGGCGTGGGCACCTCCCGATACACCAAGCGGCGCAGTGTGTTGGACACCTCGTCCATGGCGGCCCCGAGTTGCCGGATCATGGTGTCCTGGTAATTGATCCGGTCCTCCAGGGATTCGGGTGCCGCCGCTGTTCCTGCTGACTCCATAATTGGTGTGTTGTTCTGTCAATGGTACCGATGTGGATGTGGTGGAGGAGTCAGGCGCAGGACACAGAGGTAAAGTCCAACAGACTTTAATAGTCACCAAAATGCAAGTGAAAACCTCCGACCTCAAAACAGACAACGAGGCGAGGGAAAAAATACGCACACGCGTAAACACTAATACATGAAACAACACGGGAGCAACCACAAAGCTCCGACACAATGGCAGGAAGCAACAACACACAACTAATCCAAACAAACACAGGGAACTTATAGGACACGTAATAATCACAAATCAGACACAGGTGCTAAGGACAGACAAAAGCAATCGCACATGGAAATGGTCCAACGATGGCAGCTAGTACTCCGGGGACGGCGAACGCCTTTGCCTGCCCGAACCAGGAGGAGGAGCAGTCTCGGCCGAAACCGTGACAACTTTGTTGAAGCACCTTTGACAGCGATTACAGCGTTGAGTCTTCTTGGGTATGACACTACAAGCTTGGCACACCTGTATTTGGGGAGTTTCTCCCATTCTTCTCTGCAGATCCTCTCAAGCTCTGTCAGGTTCGATGGGGAGCGTAGCTGCACAGCTATTTTCAGGTCTCTCCAGAGATGTTCGATCGGGTCCGGGCTCTGCCTGGGCAACTCAAAGACATTCAGAGACCTGTCCCGAAGCCACTCCTGCGTTGTCTTGGGTCGTGTGCTTAGGGTTGTTGTCCTGTTGGAAGGTGAACCTTCGCCCCAGTCTGAGATCCTGAGATCCTGAGCACTCTGGAGCAGGTTTTCATCAAGGATCTCTCTGTACTTTGCTCCGTTCATCTTTGCCTGGATCCTGACTAGTCTCCCAGTCCCTGCCGCTGAAAAACATCCCCACAGCATGATGCTGCCACCACCGTGCTTCACCGTAGGGATGGTGCCAGGTTTCCTCCAGACGTGACGCTTGGCATTCAGACCAAAGAGTTCAATCTTGGTTTCATCGGACCAGAGAATCTTGTTTCTCATGTTCTGAGAGTCTTTAGGTGCCTTTTGGCAAACTCCAAGAGGGCTGTCATGTGCCTTTCACTGAGGAGTGGCTTCCGTCTGGCCACTCTACCATAAAGGCCTGATTGGTGGAGTGCTGCAGAGATCGTTTTCCGTCTGGAAGGTTCTCCAATCTCTGTCAGAGTGACCATTGGGTTCTTGGTCACCTCCCTGACCAAGGCCCTTCTCTCCCGATTGCTCAGTTTGGCCGGGCAGCCAGCTCTAGGAAGAGTCTTGGTGGTTCCAAACTTCTTCCATTTAAGAATGATGGAGGCCACTTTGTTCTTGGGGACCTTCAATGCTGCAGACATTTTTTGGTGCCCTTCCCCAGATCTGTGCCTCGACACAATCCTGTCTCAGAGCTCTACGGACAATTCCTTCGACCTTATGGCTTGGTTTTTGCTCTGACATGCACTGTCAACTGTGGGACCTTATATAGACAGGTGTGTGCCTTTTCAAATCATGTCCAATCAATTTAATTTACCACAGGTGGACTCCAATCAAGTTGTAGAAACATCTCAAGGATGATCAATGGAAACAGGATGCACCTGACCTCAATTTTGTGTCTCATAGCAAAGGGTCTGAATACTTATGTAAATAAGGTATTTCAGTTTTTTGTTTTGAATACATTTGCAAAAAAACAGTTTTCGCTTTGTCATTATGGGGTATTGTGTGTAGATTGCTGAGGATTTTTTATTTATTTATTTATTCAATTTTAGAATAAGGCTGTAACGTAACAAAATGTGGAAAAAGTGAAGAGGTCTGAATACTTTATATATATTTGTTTTATGCTCTTTACTTGTCAGTGTTCCAAACGGGACATTATTTGTCTTTTTACCTAAACACCATCAGATAAAATTCATAGCAAACAGTGCACTTGGATAGTCAAATTTGATATAACAGAACAGATGAACTGGATTGACATTCACTCTCATGGGATGGGTTGCCAGATATAACTAATTGAAAGCCACACCCCCAATAAACCACAAATGTGACCGCATTGAGGCATGTCACTGGGGTTCTATGGCTATATGCACCATGCCACTGCCTATTTAATTTGTTCATTTAGCAAACAAGACAGCTCACAGTCAACATATCTATATTTTAGCTTTAATTAGCTATAAAGATGCTACATTTTGTCTCTACCTCATGGCAAATGTGTACAATAGCATGAGATGAGCTATAAAACTGCACATTTTCCTCACTGCCCCATGGCAAAATGTATATAATTGCAGGAAATTAGCTTTAAAACAGCAACATTTTCTCACAGCCTCATGGCAAAATGTGTAGAACAGCATGAGATTAACTATAAAACTGCACTTTTGTTTTAATAGCTAGCAGACCGCTTGGAAGTGATTTATTTCACAACACAGAGTCAGTCTGATGTTCTCTGGTCCTTGGTGGGTGTGGAGGGGAAAGGTCAAGAGGTCCTTGTTCTGGAAAAAACACTGGTTAGTGGTAGAATGTCTGTACCCTATCAAGACAAACCAGTTCTAGAACTAATCATTCCACTTTTAGAACATTTCATTCTAGGTCTCAAATTTTTCGTTTTAGAGCTAATTAATTAAATTCTAGATCTAGAACTAATCAATTTCACTCCCCTTCTATGATTTTTTATGTTTAGTGTTCTAAAACATTGCGTTGTGTAAAGCTGTTAGAAACTAAAGCATGTCCATCTGAATATCTCAGGGCTGCATCGGCTGTGTTTGACCATCAGATGGCAGTCTACCATGCGCTTTCATAGACAAGTCTACCGATGGGAGGAAAGGAGGAGTGATAGTAGACTGGTTTCAGTTTTTTCAGTTAAAGGCCCAGTGCAGTCAAAACATGATTTTCCTGTGTTTTACATACATTTCCACACTATGAGGTTGGAATAATACTGTGCAATTGTGGAAATGATTATAAGGCCCTTTTAGTGTAATAGCTGTTTGAAAAGACCACCTGAAATGTCAGCCTGTTTTGGTGGGATGGAGTTTTGGCCTGCCTGATGACATCACCAGGTGGTAAATGATTTAATAGACCAATAAGAAAGAGAGTTCCAAACCTCTATGCCAATAACAGCTAGTTTCAGTTTTCCCCTCCCCACTCAGACCACTCCCAGACTGTCTTAGTAAAATTCTTGCTTGAGAAATTGCTCTTTGCTAAGAAGCTATTTTTTTTATTTTTCACCATTTTAATTGAAAACAATCACAGTAAGGTACTTAATTGTTACCCATAACTTATATGATATTGAGATCAAAACGGCTGCAGTGGACCTTTAAGTTGAAACTTATTCTCTTTAACAGTGTGTACTCAGACACAGACATGTCAACAATGTCTGACATGTCCTGCTCCTGACAGAGCTAAACAAGCAGAACTTTAGTCAACCTACTCATCCAGACAGATAGATGAATGAAGACATTTCCCCTATTTCATCCGTGGTTGATCTCTATGATTTAAACAACCAAATCTGTGCATGGGGCTCCTTGTCAGTTGTCACATTTTGAATCTGGCATAAGTCCTTTCTTGAATCTAATCCTTTTTATTAGAATAATGATGTCCTAGAAATATCCCTATAGAATTTAGAGGGAAAGTAATGTAATGTCAGAGAACTTCAGAGTACATTTTGTGGAAAGGTAGAGTATGGTGTCAACAAATTGCACGTTTGTAGACGGCCAAGCCATTCACATTCCATTTAAATGACTATCTGGGAGAAGAATTCCAATGGTTTCCTGTCACACACAATAGGTTGTGGAATGAGACACAGAGCTCAGCAGGAAATAGCAGGACTAAGTAGTAGGGCTACGTAGGGCTACCTGTAGAGAGTTACAGTGGCTTTGCATTTAACATAGAAACAGAAGGCCCAAATACTTCCTGAGTGCTCTATGGTGATGTGTGGTGTGGTGTTGACCATGGGGATTTGAAAGGGAATCTGTGTCTGTTTTTCTCTCACGGCTGCATTCTATTCATTTCTCACTTTGGACAGATATTTTTACATTTTAAAAGGGAATTTGCGAGTTCTTCTAAAGTGGGTTGTGTCCCTAAACAATGAATCTTACGGTTCACTTCAATGGTGCAAAAGGAATGGTTTTAACCTTGAATGTGACATTGAATTTGTCACCTAATTAAAACAACAGAAAGGACATGTGAGGTCCTCATCATATGAAGCTACAAAATTGATCTCATATTATGACATCCCACAATTATTATATTTCTGGGGTCAAGTTCCCCTCTATCAACCCTATGTGACCCTTCAACCCTCAGCTCTCCAGCAACAACAGATCACTGAGGCGGAACCTGGAACTCCGGAGCGTTCTGGAACTCTGGAACTCACTCAGTCAGTTCAATTATGTAACTCTCTCCCAGGCAGGCCGTGTGATTCCAACTGGGGACCCTGTTCCCTATGTAGTGCACTATTTCTAACCAGAGCCCTATGAAAAAGTGATGTACTATATAGGCAATAGGGTGCCATTTGGGACTCAGCCAGAGTCTGATCCCCTGTGAGAGCTTTGTTAGCTGAGACCATAATGGCAGATCTCAAGAGAACGCCACTGTTCAGCTCTCCTTTAAACAGATGAGTGGTTCCATGTCATTTCAGCAAGCCATGACACCCATCATCTCAGATTGTTCTGAAATTGTTTCTGTAGTTAGAAAAAGGTTGATATTCCTGAAACTTAGTTTGTTTAAATTACATTTTATCTCAGAGAAATTAAGCTAATTGATTGCACCCAAATTGACCATTTTAATTTATAGGATTCATATAATATTCAATAAATATAGTCACTAACATCTGATTTGAGCCAGACGTTTTCCTACCAATGAGTAAGACATGAGGAATCAACTTTTTTTGGTCAAAAGCATTCCACGGACCTTCCACACCCCATGCCAATCACACCCCAACAACCAGTATACTATATCAGTTCTCTATGTTTGACAAGTAGTATGGAGCTGCGACTTGGAGTATTGCTTCCCCATACTATGTAGTGTATTCCCTGTGAATCTGGTGATGTTTATTTCCCCCTGTTCAGAGAAATTAGTAATTGAAGTTGCTTGCATTATTCACTATAAAGTAGTGTGAAAGTACCAGGTTTTGACCACTAGATGCCGCTATATTTTCAGGTTAGAAACCTCAACACTGGGTTTGACGCTAACATCAATTCAGTTCAGTTCAACTGACTGTCTAATAGACTGACTCTCTCCATCATTACCTCTCTGTCATTAAGATAAACAATGTGAAGCACAGCTAATACGACCCTTGACTTTCATAGACAGCCAATTATCACCCACAAACAGTCCTAGGAGACCAATTAGCATGGAGACAACACGGGGCTGCCCTACTTGATGAATGTAATACATTACGTTCAAATCATATTGAAGGTAATTTGCTGGGAGTTGATAATGATAATAACACTGCCATCAGATCTCAGTGATGTTGCTAATGCAACGATATTATAACTCAGATCACAGCAGGTGAGCACTGATGGTTTCTGACACAGATAGTGGTAGGGAGTGGATATGTGATTGGGATGAAGTCATGCTGGGCCTGCACTCTCACATCCTCCCAAAACATAGCTACTTTATACATAAAACCAATAAAGGTATGTATTGGAGCATTTGATTGTGCAGACCCTTTTTATTAGCCTGTTTTACTAGCCCAGCTCACTAATGAAAAGTTGATGTGCATTTGACCTCATATGCTCTTTGAGAAATATATTGTCACTCAGTGGGGAATCCCCATTGAGAATCACTAGTGACCATTTTTTTAGAATGCTGAAGTAATTCCTGACACAATTCTGGAATAGTGAAGTGAGAAGTGCCAAGCCACGGCGCTTTCAGTTTCAATCTGAACTTGACCACTTACTGTATTGTTTCCCTCATCATTGTGGCTCTTTCTTTTTAGACGGCTCTCGCCCCCACAACCCCCACAACCCCCACAACCCCCACAACCCCCACAACCCCCTCCCTGTACAGGAAACTGCCTCATCAGTCCTAAAACCCAAACTTCAAGGGGAAGTTCCAGACAATCCACAGTGTTGATGCCAGGCCAAATTTTGTGTTCTATTCTCCCTGGGCAATGTCCAAAATGGTACCCTATTCCCTACATAGTGCACTACTTTTGACCAGAGCCCTGTGTGCCCCAGTCATTTTGGACGTAACCCAGGATTGTTCTCCCTGCACAGCTGTGGCCTCAATCAGTCAGCACATCTCCTTTATCTTGCTGGAGCAGACAGGCAGCTCTGGGACAGGGACACGTTCCTCTGTTGGTGACTATTGTTTAGGTGTTTCTCTCTGTATTCTCCCCCCCCCCCCCCCCCCACACACACACACACACTACTCTCTCAAGTGCCAAGACTTGTTGTGGTCAGGTGGAGTAGTGTTGGCAAGGGTTCAGAAGAGAAGTCCCTCCCAGGACAAAGTGTCTTAATTGAAACATAAACACACAGAGAACATAATGTTTAGAATGTCCTGCCGTCCCTTCCTTTAGGGGGAACCTTCTTACTGTGGACATAACCCATGATGCAATGGAAAAACTAAAGGAAGGTGATCAAACAGTTCAGTATGTACCCGTACCGTAGGCTCAGTCGTGTCAAAGAAAATATATTGTGAATGTTGTTTTATAAAATGTAATTCCATGCTAACATTGTTTTCTTTGGCAACCGTGGTGTAAGCACAATAGACAAGTCCTCCACGCTCTGTACATTCGGTGGATCTAATCTATTCTAACATACAGCTAATGTAGCTTATTACCACGTCATACAGCTAATGTGCCACTAGAGATCCTGGTTCGAATCCAGGCTCTGTCGTAGCCGGCCGCGACCGGGAGACCCATTGGGTGGCGCACAATTGGCCCAGCGTCGTCCAGGGTAGGGGAGGGAATGGCCGGCAGGGATGTAGCTCAGTTGGTAGAGCATGGCGTTTGCAACGCCAGGGTTGTGGGTTCGATTCCCACGGGGGGCCAGTATGAAAAATAAATAAAAATATGTATGCACTCACTGGATAAGAGCGTCTGCTAAATGACTCAAATGTAAATGTAAATGTAATGTAGCCTACTACAGAGTCTACAGCTAATGTAGCCTACTACAGAGTCTACAGCTAATGTAGCCTACTACCGAGTCATACAGCTAATGTAGCCTACTACAGAGTCATACAGCTAATGTAGCCTACTACAGAGTCATACAGCTAATGTAGCCTACTACCGAGACATACAGCTAATGTAGCCTACTACCTAGTCATACAGCTAATGTATCCTACTACCGAGACATACAGCTAATGTAGCCTACTACCTAGTCATACAGCTAATGTATCCTACTACCTAGTCATACAGCTAATGTAGCCTACTACAGAGTCATACAGCTAATGTAGCCTACTACAGAGTCTACAGCTAATGTAGCATTCTACAGCTAATGTAGCCTACTACAGAGTCTACAGCTAATGTAGCCTACTACAGAGTCTACAGCTAATGTAGCCTACTACAGAGTCATACAGCTAATGTAGCCTACTACAGAGTCATACAGCTAATGTAGCCTACTACCTAGTCATACAGCTAATGTATCCTACTACCTAGTCATACAGCTAATGTAGCCTACTACCTAGTCATACAGCTAATGTATCCTACTACCGAGTCATACAGCTAATGTAGCCTACTACCTAGTCATACAGCTAATGTAGCCTACTACCGAGACATACAGCTAATGTATCCTACTACCTAGTCATACAGCTAATGTAGCCTACTACAGTCATCAGCTAATGTATCCTACTACCGAGTCATACAGCTAATGTATCCTACTACCTAGTCATACAGCTAATGTATCCTACTACCGAGTCATACAGCTAATGTAGCCTACTACCTAGTCATACAGCTAATGTATCCTACTACCGAGTCATACAGCTAATGTAGCCTACTACCGAGTCATACAGCTAATGTATCCTACTACCGAGTCATACAGCTAATGTATCCTACTACCTAGTCATACAGCTAATGTATCCTACTACCGAGTCATACAGCTAATGTATCCTACTACCGAGTCATACAGCTAATGTATCCTACTACCGAGTCATACAGCTAATGTATCCTACTACCGAGTCATACAGCTAATGTATCCTACTACCGAGTCATACAGCTAATGTATCCTACTACCGAGACATACAGCTAATGTATCCTACTACCGAGACATACAGCTAATGTATCCTACTACTGAGTCATACAGCTAATGTATCCTACTACCGAGTCATACAGCTAATGTATCCTACTACCGAGTCATACAGCTAATGTATCCTACTACCGAGACATACAGCTAATGTATCCTACTACCGAGACATACAGCTAATGTATCCTACTACCGAGTCATACAGCTAATGTATCCTACTACCGAGTCATACAGCTAATGTATCCTACTACCGAGACATACAGCTAATGTATCCTACTACCGAGTCATACAGCTAATGTATCCTACTACCGAGACATACAGCTAATGTATCCTACTACCGAGTCGTACAACTAATGTATCCTACTACCGAGTCATCCATTATTTTCACAGAATGTACAATTGTTGTTGTTGTTGTTGTTGTTTGTCACATAGTTAAAAATAACTGATTCAGCCCACAGCTTCAGTGACAGTCACATGTTAACGATGGCATGGTATGCTACACATCACGTCTGTAACTACAAGATCCACCAGTTAGTAACGATGTAAGCACTAAAGCACATCTCGTTAGTGTCTGTGGATATGTACAAATCTCACTACAAAAGGTAAAAACTCATTTGAGACCCATTTGAGCAATTTGGGTGTCATTAGGGTGTCAGTTGAGATGCATATAATAACCCGGCCAAACGTAGTGCATTACATGGGAAATAGGGTGTCGTTAGAGACAAATATAATATTATTCTAGACTTCAAATGACCAACTCTGGAGAAGCAAAACAACATCTTTTTCCTTCAGCTTCTCAGCAGTCACCTCTTAGAGAGAGCAGCAATACGTTATAGTCTCATCCCTGACCCTCTGACCCCCTGACCCTCTGACCCTCTGACAACAATGACAAACATAGACTAAATCACTATTGTTATGCCATCAACTCTACTGACGCACTTCCCACCTTTAACGGTGTCTGAGCAGTGCCAGGGATAGATTTGTGTGTTTCCTGATTGTGTTTGGAGTTTCACTTCTGCCAACCAATCGGAGGAGTCATACAGGAAGTGGAGACAAGCACAGGCAGACAGAGTACGGTGAAGGGAGGGTTCAAGCAGTTGTAGGTGTGACCCTAGCAGTAAGACCCCCCCCCCACCAAACAATTTAAAGCGCTTTGAGAAGTTGGAAAAGTTCTATATACATCTAATAGAGTCATTAATGATATCATGTGAAATTATATGTTTTCACTTACTTTTCCCTGTACATTTTCCACCCACTTGCTCTTTTAGACTATTCATTTGCTTTTAAATAACTCAAAAAGACAGCCACCTTTCAAATAACTATCTTTATTCATCTGTGCATTCCTCTGTACAAAAATCATCATCATCATCATCAGGTTAGGCAGTGGTCTGTTTGTAGTATAGGCAATATAATACTGTACATCACTTTAAACTTTACAATATAAAACTTAGCATTTTAACAATTACTGTCCAACACATTGGGTTGTGATGAGGACAGTGGGTTTCATTATTATAAGGCCTTCCATCAGGAAACAGCAGGTTGGCATAAACCCAAATGTACAACACTTGCTAATCACAAGATATATAGTGGGAAAAGTAGTCCACTACATAGGATGCCATTTCACACACGTTCGTGTTCTCCTGTTGAAGAGATACACGTTGACTATAAAACAGCTTCATTTAGCTGTGAATACGTCACCAGTCTGAGGGAAGGGATGGAGTCTATCACCTCAGGTCCAGTAGTGTTCTAGATATTGGAACATGATGCCCTTTCAATTCCTCATGTTTGACCCTTTCCCCCCCCCCCCAGAGGGGCCCAGAGTGAGCTGGCTTTCTCCGAACAGAACAGAACTGTGCAATTTTAGATCTGTGTGTTTGTGTGTTCAGAGGTAGCCAGCCGTGCAGCCTCTGGCCTGTTCTCTCTTCTCTCTCCCCGTGGTCTCAGCAGCTCTCTCTCCCTCTCCGGTCTCTCTCCATCGCTCTCCGTCTCGCTCTCTCTCCACTCACATCTCTGTCAGACAGACACACACACACAGTCATTAGCATGCAGCAGCCTGGTACTGATGCCGAGAGCAGTTATGATTCATGAGGAACAGCACTTCTCTGTCTCTGACCCACTGGTAGCACGGTGTGTATGTGTGTGTGTGAGTCTGCATGCATGTCTGTGTGTGTGTGTGTGTGTGTGTGTGTGTTTGCGTGTTTGTGTGTGCATGTCCGTGTGTGTGTGTTTGCGTGTTTGTGTATGTGTGTGCATGTCCGTGTGTGTGTGGTTGTGTGTGTCAGCGTATCTACATCTCTGTGTGTTCTCTGAAACAGCACTGCCTCTCTACTGGTAGTGGTCACAGTGATAGTCATGTACTATAGACTATTATCACTGGAGGGCATGTAGATAGCCCACCTCAACCCTGCAGACACTAGAGGAGCTCTGGGATTCACTAAAGTGATAGATTGAAACACTAGACTAAAGCGATAAAGAGAATGAAACACTAGACTAAGTATGAAAAAAAAAAATGTATGCACTCACTAACTAAGTCGCTCTGGATAAGAGCGTCTGCTAAATGACTAAAATGTAAATAAAGAGATTGAAACACGAGACTAAAGTGATATAAAGAGATTGAAACACCAGACTAAAGTGATATAATGACATTGTCAGGATGTGGGGAATTTTGGTTTTGTTCTGAGATGCATACCAGCAAGTTCCCGGTCCAAACTGTCGATGAATCTCTGTAGGTCTCCTGTGTCTCCCATCCTGGCTGCTGAGTAAAAGGAGAGCATGTGAGAAAGGAGAAATAGAGAGTGGTGGAATGGAACATTTCTGTGGAGATGCAGCAGTTGCTGCTCTAAGTTCACTGGCATTTCCTCCTTTGGACCAGAGCAGGAAATGTGATCCAACTCCCAGAATTATATAAGAAGAACCTGCATCCCAAATGGCACCCTATTCCCTAGAGCCCTAAGGGCCCTGGTTAAATGTAGTGGACTATATAGGAAATAGGGTACCATTTGGAGCACACTGAAGGAGTCAGGACACAACCCCTGGTTTAACCAAGATGGAAAATAAGATTCACAGACTTAAACAGCCCATAATATAAAACTCCACTGAGCCAGTGAGGCGCCTGCAGCACACCTCAGACTGAACGACATGGATCTTCTAGTGTTACGTTTAGCTTATGTATGTCTACCTCCCCCGACCCCCTCTCTCCAGGGGTACCTTATTTAGCCATTATACCAACCCTAGGCCACCCTGCCCAGATGAGGCCAGATAGCTGTAGAAGGCTGTAGAAGCACAACAGCCAAGCTTTGTTGTGTAAACTCAACTCAATAGTGATCTATTGTAATGCTCTAATTATCTGTGTAAAAGTGATAGTGATCTGTGTATGGACTGATAGTGATCTCCTACTACAACTCTAGCTGGTCAGATAGCTCAGGGCTAGTTTAGATGGTCAACTGATGTAGTGGTATAGGTCTCCTTACCTTTGGGCGTAACTGTTATGCCTGCAGTGTGGAGCTCTTCTTCACTGGTGTTCAAACTGTTACCCAGAGACGCCTCACTGCCTGGCGGGAGGGAGAGATGAGGGTGAGGGTGAGGGTGAGAGAGAAGGAGAGAGAAATGTTTACTGTTAATTTTTATTGTTTATTTCACTTTTGTTTATTATCTACTTCACTTGCTTTGGCAATGTTAACATATTGAATTGAATTGAGAGAGAGAGAAGGTTAGACCACAAGAACACATCCACACGTGGCACAACTAATATATATTATAAACTGGGTGGTTCGAGCCCTGAATGCTGATTGGCTGAAAGCTGTGGTATATCAGACCGTATACCACGGGTATACTGTCTTATTTTTACTGCTCTAATTACGTTGGTGACCAGTTTATAATAACAATAAGGCACCTCGAGGGTTTGTGGTATATGGCCAATATACCACGGCTAAGGGCTGTGTCCAGGCACTCCGCGTTGCGTCATGCATAAGAACAGCCCTTAGCTGTGGTATATTGGCCATATACCACACCACCTCAGGCTTTATTGCTTAAATATATGCCATTTAGTAGACACTTAATCCAAAGCAATTTATATAGTCATACTGCATACATTTTACATATGGGATCAAACCCACAACCCTGGAATTGCAAAGTCCATGCTCTACCAACTGAGCTACAGTGGACCATTCTGACAGCTAAAGTTGAATTTTACTTTCAGATTGAATGATGTGCAAAATAAAATAATGCAATCCTTCATCCACAGACAGTCATGCACATCCATTCGATGTAATGGAGCAAACGTGCATTACTTGAAACAGTGTTATTTTGTGTTACTCTCTATTTAAAAAAAAGTTGATGCATGTTCATGAGCCGATGTTGTCGCCAGTAAAAAATGTCAAGTGTTGGTTGATGAAAGGGGCTCAAACGGCAGCTACCCACAAGCGTATTTTCCCCTATTCTCCATCTGACTCACCGTTTACGCACAAACCCCACGCGCCCTCCTCCACGTATGTATGGAACACACAACAACGACCATAAAGGTTTAGACCTAAAGGCTACTCACTGCAGTCACTATTGTCCTCCACGCCGCTGTCGCTGACCACTGAGCCGTCATCCCCTAGCCGGGTGCGCCGTTTGGCATCAGACAAGAGCCGCTCGTATGCGGACGGGACGCTTTGGGAAGGCTCTCTCAACTCCTCAACCACGTCAGCGAACTCCTGGAGCAGACCAGTTAGCTCCAGCTCCAAGTCTGATCGGGGATTTCGAAAATTATTTTAGTTAGAGTGGGAATCATTCAATTCATGATGGAATATAATTACTTTACAAATGTATTTTAATTAGCCGATTAATAATAGGCCTAAAGTGATTCATGTGCCATTAAAAACTAAATAATTTATACCAAACAAAATCAGGCTATTTGAAATCAATCCACATTAAAAATCTACAACAGCAGGAATAAAATACAAGAACAAACGCTGCAATAATCAATAGTCTAATGATAAAAATGTAAATATCAAGCCAATGCTCAAGACTCACCTGAAAAGTTATCTGTGGGCATTCTGAAGTTTTCTGTAGACATTCTGAAAAGCGGGAATAGTGCGTCGATTACTAATATAATATAGCAACTGTGCAAGAAGTGAAGTTTCAAGTTGACAGTTGGGGTCTTCTGTTTATAAAGCCTCCTTAGACTTTACTCACAACCGGAAAAGACGCGCTCTGCAGCATCCAATCAGGTCACTGCGGCTTCTGTGGTTACCGTAGTGCGTGGGAGTCTCGAAAGTAACAGTAAAGGGCGAGGAAAAACCTTTTCCCCTATAGGTAAACGAATGAACGGAAGAGTCTCAGAAACCCAAAGATAGAGGCTTATGCAACTCTGGGCCATATTTTTCTGAGGGGTTTTCAATAGGTCACAGAAATCCTCTCTAAAGGAAATTGAAGAACAGAACGATGAGATTTTGCTAAAATATTTTATGATTTCAACCTTTATGTAATACATTGTAGGCCTATGGTTGTCTATTATCTATTATAAACAGCCAATCTGTCTATCATATTACTGTTTTCCCAGGAAAAGCGTCTTTACTAACATTAGCCCACCTTAAAGGCCTAATCATAAAGTTACTTCTTATTATGCTTTTTGGAAATTAACCCGGAAGTATATTCACTGTAGAAGGCCCGTTATTGTAAAGTCACCTGAAACTACTCCAACCAACCAACAGGGGTCACTCAAGAAGTGAGAATGAAACATTACAATTAATGTCGCTAACAAAGTAGACCGCTGTCCTACTGACTGACTTACTGGTGGTATGCCTACACCTCTGGGGAGATTAAAGACGGTTTACAGTCATATTTCTATATTTAGTTAGGCAATATTAGAATTGGGGAAGCACTCTGAGACCACAGCGATCCCTTGCCATTTGTGGCCACAGTTGACACAGGTGGAATTGGAACTTTGTGGTGGAATAACTGTCCCCAAACTGACTTCTTTCTCATCATGTATAACATTAAGTATGTTCATATGGTTACAGATAAGAACCTTTTGTATGTCATATCTAATATCTTATATTCGGTTGTTCCTTTCACCAGAACCATTTAGATAATCCTTTTACATTTACTTTCAATTAGTAAATGCCTCAAACCACTAAACCAGAGATATACATTACAGGAAGAAGGTAAAGAATGCTGAGTAACCAGTTGTTCTGATTTGCTGCTGCACACTGTCCAATCAGCTTATTAAGTTACCTGTAGTGGGAGGGGCACAAGGTGTGTGTGTGTGTTAGCACAGCAGTCCCCAGGTAGGCAGCAGGTATACAACCCCGCCTCCAGCCCCAGTCTACAACCCCGCCTCCAGCCCCAGTCTACAACCCCGCCTCCAGCCCCAGTCTACAACCCCGCCTCCAGCCCCAGTCTACAACCCCGCCTCCAGCCCCAGTCTACAACCCCGCCTCCAGCCCCAGTCTACAACCCCGCCTCCAGCCCCAGTCTACCTCCCTACACCAGTCTGGCAGAGTGACAGGTGGGAGGGGCAGGAGAGGAGGAGTGGAGAGGGTGCTAACAGTCCCCAGGTAGGCTACAGGTATAGCTGCCTCCAGCCCCAGTCTTCCTCCCTACTCTTAGCAGAGGTGGAGGCAGAGGTAACCCAGATAGGTGTCATGTGTGGAGGCTACGGGCCAATGGGACGGATGATAACATGAACTGGGCTGGACTCCTTCAGGTCAGTCAACCATTAGTCAGTCATCTTATCACTTAATGAACAATATATCTGTCATGCTAATTACTCTAAAAACCTAATAAATATTTGTTCACCAATATTAGTCGCAGCATAGTAGTATTGTTGATCATTACTTGGTCCTTGTTTTGGTAGCTCTCATATGACAGGGAGCTAGTGAATGGATAATAGGTCATAGGTCATGGGTTATTGTTGTGACTGGGAGCACACGAAAAAGAAAACCCTCTGTACGCTTCTTGGATGTTTTAAGAATAATGCTTGATGATAGCTATTATTCACTATTAATATGGAACATCATCATGCAAATATGTAAATTGTCATAAATTATGTGCATATGTTTTGTTAAATGCTTTATTATAATTCCACAAGCATGTTTTGTCATTAGTTAGGGTCCAGTAGGTTTGACTAGTAAGTGAATAAGGGGGTGAGATATATCAGATTATATTGCAGTACTGCTGCACACACAGGATGCGTCCCCAATACCACCCTATTCCCTAAAACGTGACACAGTCCCTACTTTTACAGTAGCCGCTGAGGTAGTAATGCCACTGTTAATAATAGATCATTAAAAGGAAGGAAGATGTTTCCATCCTAGCCTACTTCAGGGGGAAGTTCAGAGGATTATCATTTCCTCATATGAATGTTTTTCCTCCTCACAAGAATGTTTTAAGTTCCCTATTCGGGTTCTCCTTTAGAACGTGCCATGTCATGGTCCATATCAGTGCTTTACTACACACCAATGTCCTCTAGTCTTCCAAGTCCTACGTTTTCACTTAATGTTCTATGTTCTCCTTTAGAATGTGCTGGTCATCGTCCATCTCAGGCAGATCATGTGCTACGGTTCCGTTCAGATCTCGGTTCCAGAGGAGCAGGAGGCTGGGGTCCGGGTCGGGTCCATCGGGTCCACGTTCCCCCCCCCCTACCAGCTCCTGACCCAGGTCTACCTCAGGGTGGACCAGGGAACAGGGGATGTCTACACCACCGACCACAGGTGGTTATTTATTGAAACTCATTCTAGATGATGTGGTAGTCTACAGGCCTTTTGACTGTTTCTTTACCTAACTGGATGGATTTTTGCACTTCAATGTTTACTGTTGCTGTATGCTTTTAATGTATAGCTGCTGCTGATAAAGAAACTTCCTCTTGACTATTAACAAAGTAATGATCTATCTATCGCAGGATGGACCGAGAGGCCCTGTGTCCTGACCAACCCCAGGCTGGGGAGTGTATCCTCCCACACGACGCCATCGTGGGCCCTGAGGCAGAGCTGGTGAAGTTCATGGTGGTTGTAGAGGACATCAATGACCACACTCCTCACTTTGACAACACTGAGATCCATCTGAGTG
The DNA here is from genome assembly GCF_964263955.1 of Coregonus lavaretus. Taxonomy (NCBI): domain Eukaryota; kingdom Metazoa; phylum Chordata; class Actinopteri; order Salmoniformes; family Salmonidae; genus Coregonus; species Coregonus lavaretus. The sequence goes on from NC_140016.1 coordinate 6,274,774, forward strand.
TCTCTGAGGATGTGGCTGTGGGGACCAGTTTCTTATTGGACGACCAGGCAGAGGACAGAGACATGGGACGTAACGGACAGCTGCAGTACCACTTAGAGGGAGCCGGTGGGTTTTTCAGTGTGACAGTAGAAGAAGAAGCAGCCATTTTGTTTTTGGTTGTGCGACAAGGACTAGACCGCGAGAAGCAGGATCTTCATGAGATGACTCTAGTGGCCACAGACTGTGGCTCTACCCCACTAAGCGTCACAGCAACTTTATTCATAAAAGTGACTGACGTGAACGATAACTGCCCAGAGTTTAGCCTGGACAGACCCCAGAAGGTGGTTATTACAGTGGAATCACCCAGAGACACAGCAGTAACCAGGGTCAGAGCCACAGACCTAGACCTGGGCCCCAACGCTGCTATCACCTACTCCCTCAGCCCCAAGGTCTCAGAACGGGCCAGGGAACTCTTCAGTCTGGACAGTCACACTGGCCTGATCAGCCTGAGAGGAGACCTCAGAGACCGCCACAGTGACAGTGTTAGTGTTAGTGACAGGGGAGAGGAGGTGGTGTTGAAAGTGTTAGCCAGCGGCCCCCACTGCCCCCCTGCAGACACTCAGGTAACCATATCCCTGCTCCCCGCTCCACACCAGGAGAATGGCATAAAGATCAGGTTCATAGCAGAGCATCAAAACCAGACGATAGTGTTACAGGAAAACCAGCCCCCCACGGTCTTGGCTTTGCTAGAGCTGCCGGGGGACACTAGTAGTGTTAGAGGCTCATCGTCTCTCTCCATTGAAGGAGAGGTGCCTTTTTCTTTGAGCCTGCAGAACAGCAAATATCTCCTGTCAACATCAAAGCCCTTAGACTATGAGATGAAGAGTGAATATCATGTTTCTGTAGTGATGCGTGGTGGTGTCGGGGAGCCTGCAGCTCAGGGCTTCCCTATGAGAGTGATCCGGGTGAGGGTGGTGGATGTGAATGATAATGCTCCACAGTTTCTCCAGAGTCCCTATCTGATAGACATAGAGGAGAATAACCCTGTTGGGGCGTCTCTGCTGAAAGTCAGGGCGCAGGATGCAGACAGCAGTCAGAACGGGCAGGTCACCTACAGACTGGGCCGACCATCACACACGGCGGCAGCGGCAGCCATTTTTAGAATCGACCGAAACACAGGTCAGCTGACGGTTTCTGTACCCCTGGACAGGGAACAACAGGACGTTCACAGACTAACTGTTGTGGCCAGAGATAACGGCGCTCCTTCATTAGAGTCCTCCGTGACGGTGACGATCACCGTCCTGGACCAGAATGATAACGCTCCTGTCTTCCTCACCCCTCACTTCATCTTCTTCATCCCTGAGAATATACCTCCCCTGGCCCAGGTGGGGAAGGTGGGGGTGTCGGACTTGGACTCAGGGCTTAACGGGGAGGTGGAGGTGAGGGTGGTGAACAGCAGTGTTGGCCCCTTCGTCATAGACAACGCCCAGGGGATGTTGCGCTGCATGGCCGATGTCGACCGCGAGAAACAGGACCGCTATGAGTTAGATCTGTTCGCCACCGACAACGGACGCCCGTTACCTCTTACCTCTGTCGCCAGGGTAACCGTGTTCATTGAGGATGTCAACGACAACCAGCCCCAGGTCATCCTACCCAGCAGCAACTTGTCGTGTCTCGCCATCTCCACAGGGACCACCACAGGCACCATGGTAACCAAGATCTACGCCATCGACGAGGACTCAGGGTTAAACTCGGAGATCACATACACCATTGCAGCGCAGGAACCACCGGGCACCTCTCCATCATCCCATCACCATGGTGACAGCAGCAGCAGTCCCTTCCAGCTGGACGCTCAGTCCGGTAACGTGATCTTAGCCCAGAGGCTCATGGGTAAGGACCTGGGGATGCACCACCTGTTCATCGTGGTGAGTGACGGTGGGAAACCAGCGCCCCTCCACACCACTGTCTGGGTCAACCTGCTGGTCAACGACACCTTGGAACCATGCCACCTGGACACCATGCCAAGATCCCTGCCCTACAGACTGGCACAGACGCCCTCCGAAACGCCAGCTGAGACGCCCGTCTGCGACAGACATGCTCAGTTGATCGTGCTGCTAGGCCTGGGCATGATGGCAGCCTCGCTCTGTCTGCTTCTGGTGACGGTTGTTTTATACATTAAACATGTAAAGGAGAATCAGATTCCTCTACGCATTCAGGAGAGATATTCTTCAGGAGAAGCGTTTTAATGAGAGAGAGGCAGTGCTTGTTCTGACTGGACTCTATATTATGTATAGCTGACGTTTCTTGTATACCATGTAAAAAGTATGAAATCAATTCTACAATTAAATACATTTTCACTGTTTTCACACAAAAGAGTCTCTCTCTCTTTCAGTATTCTAAATTGAAACGCTCTGGTTAAATGTCTTAAACAATCCAATATACATTTTATCAAGCTAACGAATAAAGTAAAGAAATAAAGAACCCAGCTTTAAGGTGAGGTGAAGATTTAAGGAACATCATTGATAACAAATGAAAGAAAGCTTTCTTTCTTCATTTGCCGTGAGGTTTATATTTAATTTACTTCAGTTAATTGTAGCCTAGTGTTAGTAGTAGAGGCTAATTTGAGATGTGTGACCTGTCAACTGAGGCAGACATCGATGTTAAATAAGGGATATAAATTCAAAACTTGTCTTGTACAAAAGAGTGAGAAGAAGAAAAAGTGAAAGTGGTTTTAATCACAAGATCTTTATGTTCCGTTTCCATTATCTTTAGCCTAATCCCTGGTCAGATCTTTATGTTCTGTTTCCATTATCTTTAGCCTAATCCCTGATCAGATCTTTATGTTCTGTTTCCATTATCTTTAGCCTAATCCCTGGTCAGATCTTTATGTTCCGTTTCCATTATCTTTAGCCTAATCCCTGGTCAGATCTTTATGTTCCGTTTCCATTATCTTTAGCCTAATCCCTGGTCAGATCTTTATGTTCCGTTTCCATTATCTTTAGCCTAATCCCTGGTCAGATCTTTATGTTCCGTTTCCATTATCTTTAGCCTAATCCCTGGTCAGATCTTTATGTTCCGTTTCCATTATCTTTAGCCTAATCCCTGGTCAGATCGTTATGTTCCGTTTCCATTATCTTTAGCCTAATCCCTGGTCAGATCTTTATGTTCCGTTTCCATTATCTTTAGCCTAATCCCTGGTCAGATCTTTATGTTCCGTTTCCATTATCTTTAGCCTAATCCCTGGTCAGATCTTTATGTTCCGTTTCCATTATCTTTAGCCTAATCCCTGGTCAGATCTTTATGTTCCGTTTCCATTATCTTTAGCCTAATCCCTGGTCAGATCTTTATGTTCTGTTTCCATTATCTTTAGCCTAATCCCTGGTCAGATCTTTATGTTCCGTTTCCATTATCTTTAGCCTAATCCCTGGTCAGATCTTTATGTTCCGTTTCCATTATCTTTAGCCTAATCCTTGGTCAGATCTTTATGTTCCGTTTCCATTATCTTTAGCCTAATCCCTGGTCAGATCTTTATGTTCCGTTTCCATTATCTTTAGCCTAATCCCTGGTCAGATCTTTATGTTCCGTTTCCATTATCTTTAGCCTAATCCCTGGTCAGATCGTTATGTTCCGTTTCCATTATCTTTAGCCTAATCCCTGGTCAGATCTTTATGTTCCGTTTCCATTATCTTTAGCCTAATCCCTGGTCAGATCTTTATGTTCTGTTTCCATTATCTTTAGCCTAATCCCTGGTCAGATCTTTATGTTCTGTTTCCATTATCTTTAGCCTAATCCCTGGTCAGATCTTTATGTTCTGTTTCCATTATCTTTAGCCTAATCCCTGGTCAGATCTTTATGTTCTGTTTCCATTATCTTTAGCCTAATCCCTGGTCAGATCTTTATGTTCTGTTTCCATTATCTTTAGCCTAATCCCTGGTCAGATCTTTATGTTCTGTTTCCATTATCTTTAGCCTAATCCCTGGTCAGATCTACAGACTGTGTGCCAGTGTCAGCCGAACACAAAATGCCTGACATAGTGTACTTTGATCCAGTGTTTTTAAAGCTGGGAGACAGCTGCATGTCAAAATAGAAAACTAAACCCTCCATTTCTATTTGTGTTTGCACCAGCTGTTTTTTTTTCCTGTAAGGGATAAAACAACAAAAACAAAACATGAAAATGACTTGTGTCCCTAAGTAGACAGTAGGTGAACTTAATAGCCACTCAATGTAAACCTAAAGTAGCTATATACGACTATTAACTGTCTGTGTGGGGTATCGGGTGTTAGGCTACTGTACACTAGTCCCTTAATGGTGACAGTCTGTGTGGGGTATCAGTGATGGTGGAAGGTGGTGGGGGGGGGGGGGGGGGGGTGATGGTGGAAGAGGTAAGGCTGCAGTGGGGGAGACGCTGGGTCAAGGGAGGACAGAGGAGGTGGGGGGGGACAGAATGAGGGGTTGTAAGTTACATATGGACAGATAGGTGAGAGGCTGGAACGGTGGGCCGGGGGGGGAAGTGGGGGAGGCAGAGGGTTTGTATGGATCAACAGACAGATGAGAGGCAGCAGTGGCAAGAAACATCACCATCTTAAGTCACAGAGCAAGTCCTCCCTCCATCACCCGACACCTGGCATTCTCACTCCTCTAGTGTAGTGTTACACCACATCTCACCCAGCCAGGACAGAATACACTGTACTGTACTTCTAGAAGGAGTAGACTACTTCTCCTGCTGTTGTCAGGAGCCTTGTTCAGAAGGGTGCAAGGTTACAGACAGCACAGTTAGAAGAGTATTATGTAGAACAGATGTGATTGTCTGTTATAGAATACAGGTGCAGCTCAATAAATTAGAATATTGTGGAAAAGTTAAGTAATTTCAATAATTCATTTGACAAAGTGAAACTCTATATATATATATATATATATATATATATATATATATATATATATATATATATATATATATATATATATATATATATATCTCGTGGATTAATTACACAAAAAGTGAAATAGTTCAAGCCTGTATTTGTTTTAATCTTGATGGTTACGGCTTACAGCGCATGAAAACCCCAAATTCAGTATCTCAGAAAATTAGAATATGACATAACACCAGTGAAAAAATGAAATGTAATACAGACATGTCGGCCTTCTGAAAAGTATGTTCTTGTACATGCAGTCAGTACTTGGTTGGGGCTCCTTTTGCATGAATCACTGCATCTATGTGGTCCTCTGTAGCTCAATTGGTAGAGCATGGCGCTTGTAAAGCCAGGGTAGTGGGTTCAATCCCCGGGACCACCCATACGTAAAAATGTATGCACACATGACTGTAAGTCGCTTTGGATAAAGCGTCTGCTTAATGGCATATTATATTATTATTATGTGGCGTGGCATGGAGTCGATCAGCCTGTGGCACTATTGAGGTGTTATGGAAGCCCAGGTTGCTTCGATAGCGGCCTTCAGCTCGTCTGCATTGTTGGGTCTCGTGTCTCTCATCTTCCTCTTGACAATACCCCATAAATTCTCTATGGGGTTCAGATCAGGCGAGTTTGCTGGCCAATCAAGCACAGTAATCCCATGGTCATTGAACCAGGTATTGGTACCTATGGCAGTGTGGGCAGGTGCCAAGTCCTGCTGGAAAATGAAATCAGCATCTCTATAAAGCTTGTCAGCAGAAGGAAGCATTAAGTGCTTTAACATTTCCTGGTAGACGGCTGAGTTGACTTTGGACTTGATGAAACACAGTGGACCAACACCAGAAGATGACATGGCTCCCCAAATCATCACTGACTGTGGAAACTTCACACTGGACTTCAAGCAAATTGGATTCTGTGCCTCTCCACTCTTCCTCCAGACTCTGGGACCTTGATTGAACAGCCCCCGCGATATGCAATTTTTCAGGGAAGTCAGGAACCAATATACACAATCAGTTAGGAAAGCAAAGGCTAGCTTTTTCAAACAGAAACTCCAAAAAGTTTTGGGACACTGTAAAGTCCATGGAGAATAAGAGCACCTCCTCCCAACTGCCCACTGCACTGAGTCTTGGAAACACTGTCACCACCGATAAATCTACAATAATCGAGAATTTCAACAAGCATTTTGCTACGGCTGGCCATGCTTTCCACCTTGCTACCCCTACCCCGGCACCAGCTCTGCATCCTCCGCTGCAACTTGCCCATGCCCCCCCGCTTCTACTTTACACAAATCCAGACAGCTGATGTTCTGAAAGAGCTGAAAAATCTGGACCCCTACAAATCACCTGGGCTAGACAATCTGGACCCTTTCTTTCTAAAATTAGCCGCCGAAATTGTCACAACCCCTATTACTAGCCTGTTCAACCTCTCTTTCGTAACGTCTAAGATCCCCAGAGAGATTGGAAAGCTGCCGCGGTCATCCCCCTCTTCAAAGGGGGTGACACTCTAGATCCAAACTGTTACAGACCTATATCCATCCTGCCCTGCCTTTTGAAAGCCAATCCGGTTTCCGAGCTGGTCATGGGTGCACCTCAGCCACGCTCAAGGTCCTAAACGATATTATAACCGCGATCGATAAAAGACAGTACTGCGCAGCCGTCTTCATCGACCTGACCAAAGCTTTCGACTCTGTCATCCACCGCATTCTTATTGGCAGACTAAATAGCCTTGGTTTCTCAAATGACTGCCTCGCCTGGTTCACCAACTACTTCTCAGATAGAGTTCAATGTGTCAAATCGGAGTGCCTGTTGTCTGGACCTCTGGCAGTCTCTATGGAGGTGCCACAGGGTTCAATTCTCGGGCCAACTCTATTCTCTGTGTATATCAATGATGTCGCTCTTGCTGCTGGTGACGCTCGGATCCACCTCTACGCAGACGACACCATTTTGTATACATCTCGTTACCTTCATTGGACACTGTGTTAACAAACCTCCAAACGAGCTTCAACGCCATACAACACTCCTTCCGTAGCCTCCAACTGCTCTTAAACACTAGTAAAACTAAATGCATGCTCTTCAATCGAATGCTGCTGGCACCCGCCCACCCGACTAGAATCACTACTCTCGACGGGTCTGACCTAGAGTATGTGGACAACTACAAATACCTAGGTGTCTGGTTAGACTGTAAACTCTCCTTCCAGACTCACATTAAGCATCTCCAATCAAAAGTTAGATCTAGAATCGGCTTCCTATTTCGCAACAAAGCCTCCTTCACTCATGCTGCCAAACATGCCCTCGTAAAACTGACTAGCCTACCGATCCTTGACTTCGGCGATGTCATTTACAAAATAGCCTCCAACACTCTACTCAGCAAATTGGATGTAGTCTATCACAGTGCCATCCGTTTTGTCACCAAAGCCCCATATACTAACCACCATTGTGACCTGTACGCTCTTGTTGGCTGGCCCTCACTACATATTCATCACCAAACCCACTGGCTCCAGGTCATCTATTAATCACTGCTAGGCAAATGTCTGTCTTATCTTAGCTCACTGGTCACTATAGCAACACCCACCCGTAGTCTGTGCTCTAGCAGGTATATCTCACTGGTCATCCCCAAAGCCAACACCTCCTTTGGCCGCCATTCCTTCCAGTTTTCTGCTGCCAATGACTGGAACGAACTGCAAAAATCTCTGAAGCTGGAGACTCTTATCTCCCTCACTAACTTTAGGCGTCAGTTGTCAGAGCAGCTTACCGATCACTGCACCTGTACACAGCCCATCTGTAATTAGCCCATCCAACTACCTCATCCCCATATTGTTATTTATTTTGCACTCCAATATCTCTATTTGCACATCATCTTTTGCACATCTATCATTCCAGTGTTAATACGAAATTGTAACTATTTTGCACTATGGCCTATTTATTGCCTTACCTCCATAATTTACTACATTCGCACACACTGTATATATATTTTCTGTTGTATTTTTGACTTTATGTTTTGTTTATTCCATATGTAACTCTGTGTTGTTGTTGTTTTTATCGCACTGCTTTGCTTTATCTTGGCCAGGTCGCAGTTGTAAATGAGAACTTGTTCTCAACTGGCTTAAACCTGGTTAAATAAAGGTGGGGAAAAAATAATAATCATAATCATAAAAAATGAAATGCAAAATGTACTTTCATCTGAAAAGAGGACTTTGGACCACTGAGTGACAGACCAGTTCTTTTTCTCCTTAGCCCAGGTAAGACGCTTCTGACGTTGCCTCTGGTTCAGGAGTGGCTTGACACGAGGAATGCCACGGTTGTAGCCCATTTCCTGGATAGGTCTGTGCGTGGGGGCTCTTGATGCACTGACTCCTGCCTCAGTCCACTCCTTGGTCTGTGCGTGGTGGCTCTTGATGCACTGACTCCTGCCTCAGTCCACTCCTTGGTCTGTGCGTGGTGGCTCTTGATGCACTGCCTCCTGCCTCAGTCCACTCCTTGGTCTGTGCGTGGGGGCTCTTGATGCACTGACTCCTGCCTCAGTCCACTCCTTGGTCTGTGCGTGGTGGCTCTTGATGCACTGACTCCTGCCTCAGTCCACTCCTTGGTCTCTGCGTGGTGGCTCTTGATGCACTGACTCCTGCCTCAGTCCACTCCTTGTGAAGCTCCCCCACATTTTTGAATGGCCTTTGCTTGACAATCCTCTCAAGGCTCCGGTTATCCCTGTTGCTTGTGCACCTTTTTCCTACCACACTTCTTCCTTCCTCTCAACTTTCCATGAATATGCTTGGATACAGCACTCTGTGAACAGCCAGCTTCTTTAGCAATGATCTTTTGAGGCTTTCCCTCCTTGTGGAGGGTGTTGATGACTGTCTTCTGCACAACTATCAAGTCAGCAGTCTTCCCCATGATTGTGAAGCCTACTGAACTGGACTGAGTGTCACGTTCGTTCATGAACGGGTCAGACCAAGGCGCAGCGTGATATGCATACATGTTTATTTGACTATTAAACACAACGACAAAACAAGAACCAAAATGTGAAGTCCAAGGTACACAAACAACATACCTAACACGGAACAAGATCCCACAACCCACTAGTGCCAATAGGCTGCCTAAGTATGGTCCCCAATCAGAGACAACGAGCGACAGCTGCCTCTGATTGGGAACCACACCGGCCAACATAGAAATACAAATACTAGAATATACAACATAGACAATCACCACATGGAAATACACACCCTGACTCAACAAATAAGAGTCCCCAGAGTCAGGGTGTGACACTGAGAGACCATTTAAAGGCTCAGGAAACCTTTGCAGGTGTTTTGAGTTAGTTAGCTGATTAGAGTGTGACACCTTGAGTCTACAATATTGAACTTCTTCACAATATTCTAATTTTCTGAGATACTGAATTTGGGGTTTTCATGAGCTGTAAGCCGTAATCATCAAGATTAAAACAAATACAGGCTTGAACTATTTCACTTTTTGTGTAATTAATCCACGATATGAGTTTCACTTTGTCAATTGAATTATTGAAATGACCTAACTTTTCCACAATATTCTAATGTATTGAGCTGCACCTGTAGAGTCGTGTTAGCTCTCTTCCTTACATCTTGTTGTCAAAGGCCTTGTTCAGGACAACGTTACAGAAGAGACCCCTGACATGTTGCCTATTGTGTAGAGCAGATGTGATTATAGGACAGGGAGACGTGTCAGCTCTCCCCGTGACATCTTTGAGACGTTCTGACTGTTTCACCTTACTGAAGCGAATACGTCTCGAGGTGAGGAATGTGATATGATAAGTGACGCGGTTCTTATCTTCAGGTACTCCGGCCCTCATTCCTTAGTGTCTAATCTATCTGCAGACTTTGGTTCATAGGGAGGGAAAACATCTAACAAGTCTTAACCTGCATGTCACAAAGTCAATAAGGATCAACATGAAAAAGACACAAGGCTGTAACACAACAAGATGGAATAGAATACAGAGACTACAAATCCCTGTTAACTATATCCAGCGTTGAACACATAACTGTCAGCCAAACAATTCCTGTTCAGTCAGTTCTCTAAGCTTCTTCACAAGTTGAGATGTGACATAAAAGGAAATTAGAACGTTTTATTGTTGAGAGAATTCCCCTTATCACATAATCTTTCCAACAATGTTGAAACCTGACACCCGTAGTTGTTGAAATAATTATTCAAGCATTTTGAGTTTGGCACCTTGGGTAATTCCACCTGTCATCATGCTCGGTTTTAAGTGTGTGTGTATGGGTGGAAGAGTTTGTGAGTGTGTAGTGAGCTTTGGGGACATTGAGAATAGTTAAATGTACAGTAAGCAGAAGACATTTTCTGCGACCTGAGTGGCATGCTACTCTCCCTCCTGCATTCTACACTCCCAGTCAAATACCAGTCATTCTATTCCGCACTTCTTGATCACTCAGTGCAACCTCAAAGATAGACATCTAGGTAGAGACCTACTAGTTTCCTCTATTGTGTTTCTATCCTCAATAGTGTGTGACTTGTACATTTTACATTTACATTTTAGTCATTTAGCAGACGCTCTTATCCAGAGCGACTTACAGTTAGTGAATACATATATATATATATATATTTATTTTTTATTTTTTATACTGGCCCCCCGTGGGAATCGAACCCACAACCCTGGCGTTGCAAACGCCATGCTCTATCAACTGAGCTACATCCCTGCCGGCCATACCCTCCCCTACCCTGGACGACGCTGGGCCAATTGTGCGCCGCCCATTAGTCTCCCGGTCGCGGCCGGCTGCGACAGAGCCTGGATTCGAACCAGGATCTCTAGTGGCACAGTTAGCACTGCGATGCAGTGCCTTAGACCACTGCGCCACTCAGGAGACGACTGTAGCGCAGTTAATAGAGCATGGCGCTTGCAACGCCAGGGTTGTGGGTTCGTTTCCCACGGCGGGCCAGTATGAAAATGTATGCAATCACTAACTGTAAGGCGTTCTGGATAAGAGCGTCTGCTAAATGACGTAAATGTAAATGTAGTCAACTGGATGTTGAAAAAGCCTCACAGAAGCATCAGAGAGAATCCACAGTTCAATGGAATGTGAGTGAATTTCCAAAAGCACCAAAGAGGAGCGGTTATATTATTTTCTAGAACCCTGTGAGTCATCTTCATGTATTCAATGGTGGAAGAGAATCTCTTCTATCCATAGTCTACCGCAGCGATTCTCAACTGGTTGGTTGGAGTGTCTGAGTAAAAATAAAACACACACAATGAAAGAAAAGAAAATACTCAATCTGAACTTAAATGACTTAAACCAAGTAGAAAGTGTGTAGAAATGCTAATGAACTTACATTTTAAAATAATTACATCTATTTATTTTTCAATCACAGTATTTTCAATATAGAGCTATTAGCGCTGCTATTTCAGTTGATATTGTGGTCTCAAACCAGAGTTCATTAACATTCTTCATCAAGAACATGGGCAAAATGTCATTATTGACAATGAAAGAGGTGGGAATGTTGTTCCCTTGTCATATAATTGCTACATTTACTATCAATATAGCATTAAAAATAGTTTTCCAGATTGTTTCTTGGTGATTCTTTTTCGCGACGCGAATATTGGGTCACGGCTGAGACAACCTGGTTCAATTTGGGTCCCGAGGCAAAACCAGTTGAGAACCATTGGTCTACCGGAAGTCTATTCCTATTCACAGGAGGAGCTTTGGTCTGAGGATTTCTCAGGTAGTCACAAGACATAGAAATGACCACAGCCTTAAGAATAGGGCCTTTTATTTAGCAGATGAAGTAGAATGGATCTAGTTTCGTGCGGCCATCCTTCCAAATCTTGTCTCGTTGACGCAGAACGTGAGAAGCCTGGGTTTCTGAGGCTAATACATCTAGTACTGATTAGAGCCTATGTTGAGCAGTGTAACCTACTGTATGTATGGCGCAAGCTTATCATGTGTAGTGCTGCCACCTGGTGGCTACGATGTGTGAAGGAAACGCTGTACTGTTAATTCATTCTGTCAGGTGGCCACAGCCACAGGTGCAATAAATAAAGTATACTGTCGCTACCCTGCAGTCCAAGAAAGGGGCGTGAAAGGAAGAACACACTTGGTCGAAAAAATTATCTGCTACTCTTGGGGGAAAATATAAAGTCAACAACCGGTGTTTCATTGTTATCAAACGACATTATCTACAAGGACCCAAGTTGGCTATGGGTTTACACAAACGTTTCCCAAACCGCCATGTGGGGTCGCCTGATTTGAGAATGGGTTCGCAGGAGAAACTCTGGTTCATAGAACCGGTTGTACGTCACTAACCTCCAGTAGCCGTTAGATGCGGTTGTAATAAACAGAGCGGTTTCTGTTTTCTTCCTACAGATGTGGCCCTATCTTTTTAAAGGTTTAAGCTACACAATATTATGACCCCATCGCTGAAAGATCACTCTCTGGAACACGTGTGTCTTCGGTTTCCCTCTACAATGCAAACAAGCACAGAGTGGACAAGACCAGGTACTAACTCAGACTGGGGGGGGAAAGATGATGTTCTTTTCTACACAGAATATCATACAACATTATTGCCTGATGATCTTCTGAACTTCCCAATATCTTTCTGATGCATTTCAGTCACTTCAAACCATACTTTCTTCAGCTTTAAATACTGTCAGACTGATTTGTAATAGACTGTCATAGGCCCAGTTTTAAAAAAGTTAACATTGGCCATTGATTACATCACTTTTTTTTACATGGTAGGGTTGAGATTTTTTTTATCAAAATGCGGTCGCGGGTCAAAAAAACTTGGGAACGCCTGGTTCACAAACTATACCGTTTTCAACTATACTGAACAAAAATATCAATGCAACATGTAAAGTGTTGGTCCCATGTTTCATGAGCTGAGATAAAAGATCCCAGAAAGTTGGCATATGCACAAAAAGCTTATTTCTCTTAAATTTTGTGCACAAATTTGTTTATGTCCCTGTTAGTGAGCATTTCTCCATTGCAAAGATAATCCATCCACAATCCATAATCCATCCATAATCCATCCATCAACGACGTAATCATTACACAGGTGCGCCTTGTAATGGGGAAAATAAAATGCCACTCTAAAATGTGCAGTTTTGTCACACAACACAATGCCACAGATGTCTCAAGTTTTGAGGCAGGAATGTCCACCAGAGCTGTTGCCAGAGAACTGAATGTTAATTGATTTACCATAAATCTCCTCCAACGTCGTTTTAGAGAATTTGGCAGTACATCCAACCGGCCTCACAACCACAGACCACGTGTATGGTGTCGGGTGGGGCGAGCAGTTTGCTGATGTCAACGTTGTGAACGGAGTGCTCCATGGTGGCGGTGGGGTTATGGTATGGGCTGGCATAAACTGCGGACAACGAACACAATTGCTTTTTATCGATGGCAATTTGAATGCACAGGGATACCGTGACGAGATCCCGAGGCCCATTGTCGTGCCATTCATCCGCCGCCATCACTTCATGTTCAATGCACGGCCCCATATCGCAAGGATCTGTACACACTTCCTGGAAGCTGAAAATGTCCCAGTTCTTCCATGGCCTGCATACTCACCAGATATGTCACCCATTGGGCATGTTTGGGATGCTTTGGATCGACGTGTACGACATCGCAAAGCCATTGAAGAGGAGTGGGACAACATTCCACAGGCCACAATTAACAGCCTGATCAACTCTATGCGAAGGAGATGTGTCACGCTGCATGAGGCTAATGGTGGTCACACCAGATACTGACTGGTTTTATGATCCAACCCCCTACCTTTTTTTTAAGTATCTGTGACCAACAGATGCATATCTGTATTCCCAGACATGTGAAATCCATAGATTAGGTCCTAATTTATTTATTTCAATTGTTTGATTTCCTTATATGAACTGTAACTCAGTAAAATCTTTGAAATTGTTGCATGTTGCGTTTGTACTTTTGTTCACTATAGTTTCAAAGCAGCAGGCACCAACTGTTTCACACACAGACACTAGGGGATGCACTTGCGCTATATGTTCTCACAGTAGCCTAATGACCGACATCGTCAGAGCAAAATCAAGAGGAAACAGAATCTTCTTCAATAGTTGACTGATGACGTCGCAGTGAATAACCTCTTATGAACATATCAGTCTCTTCTTCAGTCCATATGTTCCAAATGCCAACCTTTACAACAAACATCCATGACCCACCACCCATCATGTCATCCGATCAGTCCAGCAAACAGGGGGCTGGAAGAGAACCAAAAATGACATTTTACAAGATGTCCCTCTTTAGAAGAATACGCTCAATTCCTGTAGGCCGTTAGCCTCGTACGAACCATCCTGATCTCGCGAGCTGCAGAGCGAAACAGAACGTAAGCTAGCGAGATCAGGATGGTTCATACAAGGCTAGTAGGCTGTGACCGATGCCTGTAGATTCACACCGCACAACACAATACTAGGCTATTGTTTCGTTTATCGTCCCATGAAACAGTAGGCTTACATCACTACAACTGGGCCTATCAGACTAGGCTACGCTTGAAAAGAACGTGGAACCTTTTCTGGCAAGACATCTTGGCGATGCTACCACAAATGCACTGTTGTGCTGCTTACCAACAATGAACTGAAGTACATTTCTCCAAGGGCGAGAGAAGTTGACCTCGTTCATTGTCCTCCGTCTTGAACCCGGCCAGTTCTAGTGTGGACCCGTAGTCCATTGAAAGCTACATTGTTTCTTTAAGATTCGACTTTCAGGCCATCAGCGGGTCTGTCTGTTCATTGTTTGAGAGAGAAAGAGACAGCGAGTTGAGATTGATATAGGGGGGCTGAGGACAAGTCGTGCATAATATCATCGGAGCAGCTGCAGTGGAAAGCAGCACAGAACCCGGGTATTGAGCGCACATCCTACCAGAGACAACATGGGTAAGTTATCTACATTTGTTATGGTACCACTAATAGGCTATTTATAGCCAACCAACCACAACCAAACGGTACATTTTCTTCGGTATTCTTTGAATGATTTTGACATTATAAAATATAATATTATGGCTGTCATGAAAAGTGCTGATAAGTGATTTATTTAATGCTTCGAGAAGCACAGACTAGCCTACTGTTCAGAAGTGCCTTGTCGCATTTGCATTTCACTTACAATGTCTTCATTTTTACCAACAGAACGTGTTCTAAGTGCTATTTGTTTGAGGAAAGTAGCAAGTGAATTAATTATAGGCCACTTTGCAACAATTTGAACAAATTGGGTAGTTCCTCACTGCAGTACTCGAGGGGGGACTTTTGAGGCTATAATAGTGCAAATAGAGAGAAGTGGAACTGTTTAAACTAGGTAGAAAACCCCTGCACCTGTTGCTGGGTGACAGTTATTTTCCTTCCAATGTGTACTGAGAAGTACTGCTATTTTCCTTCCTATGTGTATGAGAAGTAATGCTATTTTCCTTCCTATGTGTATGAGAAGTACTGCTATTTTCCTTCCTATGTGTACTGAGAAGTAATGCTATTTTCCTTCCTATGTGTACTGAGAAGTCATGCTATTTTCCTTCCTATGTGTATGAGAAGTACTGCTATTTTCCTTCCTATGTCTACTGAGAAGTACTGCTATTTTCCTTCCTATGTGTATGAGAAGTACTGCTATTTTCCTTCCTATGTGTACTGAGAAGTAATGCTATTTTCCTTCCTATGTGTATGAGAAGTACTGCTATTTTCCTTCCTATGTCTACTGAGAAGTACTGCTATTTTCCTTCCTATGTGTATGAGAAGTACTGCTATTTTCCTTCCTATGTGTATGAGAAGTACTGCTATTTTCCTTCCTATGTCTACTGAGAAGTAATGCTATTTTCCTTCCTATGTCTACTGAGAAGTAATGCTATTTTGTCAAAATAACAAAAGTGCTTGAACATAAGTATTGAGACTTGAAAAGTAAAGTGCTGAATATCAAGTCACGTTACTGAAGAGGCTTTTCTGCAGTGTGTTTGGAGGCTTTTCTGCAGTGTGTTTGTAAAAGGCGCTTCATGATCAATCCAGGGTCTGCATTGGCCTTGCAGCATTTATGGTGATACGACCTCTGCAGAAGGCAGGGCATTCACAATTCTTGCGCTTCGCGGAACAGCGCAGAGCTGTTGTCAAGGAAGTGAGTTTGTGTTTATACAGGACCTACCGTCAACTAATCATGTCAATGCGGAGCTATATGGAGCCCTCCGCATTGTTAAAACATTTGACCGGCGCATGGCTATGCGATATCGAGCTCAATTTGGCTCAGCAATTGCGTCACACAATCCATACAGCGTCTCCGACCACATTTTTTGGATCAAGCATAAATTGGCTCTTAGTCAGTGTTCTTTCATTGGCAAACTTTTTAATTGGTTTAAAACTCATTTCCACGATGGCGTGATTATGCAACCTGGAAGACAGCCTGATCACACTTTCTACACACACACACAACCCTGGAGTCGCAGAGTGCATGTGTATTGTGCCCCTTCCTGCCATTCTGTGCCAACTGTAATAATGGTACCAGCTCCAGCCAGTCTTCTGAGGGAGGGAGAGATCTCCCCCCTGCCTTTCCCCACTTCCACCACAGACTATTGGATATCCCTCTGGCTGTCACAAGCCTCCTTCTGCTCCCATAAACCCCAGTGTGTGTGCTGGAGGTGGCTCTGGCTATTGTTTGCTTGACATTGGTGGCCCTTGTCTTCCCACACTGCACCGGGACAAAGAACATTGTCTCTGCAGTCACACAAGCAGCCCTCTCTTTCTTCTTCTCTCTTTCTCAGTCCTCCCTCTTTTCTCACACTCCCCGTGGTGTGAGCGGTGATTGGAGCCGGGGTTAGGACAGACAGATCCTCACGTCATAAGGGCCCATTCACAGCACATGACTCTGGGGAAGAATGCCCCGTAGCTAGCAGACAGACTGAATGCTACTGTGCATAGAGAACAGACCAGTCCAAGGCCACAAAGAGTAACCCAGGGATGAGCTATTTTACGACCACAGCTGGATAGTGGAATAGCTGTAGCCAGTTGTTTACAGTTGTTGTTTATCCATCCAAGTAGTCACAGTGACGTTGTATGTTCATTACCACTCCCCTGGTGGCGTGTTCATTACCACTCCCCTGGTGGCGTGTTCATTACCACTCCCTGGTGGCGTGTTCATTACCACTCCCCTGGTGGCGTGTTCATTACCACTCCCCTGGTTGCGTGTTCATTATCACTCCCTGGTTGCGTGTTCATTACCACTCCCTGGTGGCGTGTTCATTACCACTCCCCTGGTTGCGTGTTCATTACCACTCCCCTGGTTGCGTGTTCATTATCACTCCCTGGTTGCGTGTTCATTATCACTCCCTGGTTGCGTGTTCATTATCACTCCCTGGTTGCGTGTTCATTACCACTCCCCTGGTGGCGTGTTCATTACCACTCCCCTGGTTGCGTGTTCATTACCACTCCCCTGGTGGCGTGTTCATTACCACTCCCCTGGTGGCGTGTTCATTACCACTCCCCTGGTGGCGTGTTCATTACCACTCCCCTGGTGGCGTGTTCATTACCACTCCCCTGGTTGCGTGTTCATTATCACTCCCTGGTTGCGTGTTCATTACCACTCCCCTGGTTGCGTGTTCATTACCACTCCCCTGGTGGCGTGTTCATTACCACTCCCTGGTTGCGTGTTCATTACCACTCCCCTGGTTGCGTGTTCATTACCACTCCCCTGGTTGCGTGTTCATTACCACTCCCCTGGTTGCGTGTTCATTACCACTCCCCTGGTTGCGTGTTCATTACCACTCCCCTGGTTGCGTGTTCATTACCACTCCCCTGGTGGCGTGTTCATTACCACTCCCTGGTTGCGTGTTCATTACCACTCCCCTGGTGGCGTGTTCATTACCACTCCCCTGGTGGCGTGTTCATTACCACTCCCCTGGTGGCGTGTTCATTACCACTCCCCTGGTGGCGTGTTCATTACCACTCCCCTGGTGGCGTGTTCATTACCACTCCCCTGGTGGCGTGTTCATTACCACTCCCCTGGTGGCGTGTTCATTACCACTCCCCTGGTGGCGTGTTCATTACCACTCCCCTGGTGGCGTGTTCATTACCACTCCCCTGGTTGCGTGTTCATTATCACTCCCTGGTGGCGTGTTCATTACCACTCCCCTGGTTGCGTGTTCATTACCACTCCCCTGGTTGCGTATTCATTATCACTCCCTGGTTGCGTGTTCATTATCACTCCCTGGTTGCGTGTTCATTACCACTCCCCTGGTTGCGTGTTCATTATCACTCCCTGGTTGCGTGTTCATTATCACTCCCTGGTTGCGTGTTCATTATCACTCCCTGGTTGCGTGTTCATTATCACTCCCTGGTTGCGTGTTCATTACCACTCCCCTGGTGGCGTGTTCATTACCACTCCCCTGGTGGCGTGTTCATTACCACTCCCCTGGTTGCGTGTTCATTACCACTCCCCTGGTGGCGTGTTCATTACCACTCCCCTGGTTGCGTGTTCATTACCACTCCCCTGGTTGCGTGTTCATTATCACTCCCTGGTTGCGTGTTCATTACCACTCCCCTGGTTGCGTGTTCATTACCACTCCCCTGGTTGCGTGTTCATTACCACTCCCCTGATGGTGTGTTCATTACCACTCCCCTGATGGCGTGTTCATTACCACTCCCTAGTGGCGTGTTCATTACCACTCCCCTGGTGGCGTGTTCATTACCACTCCCCTGGTTGCGTGTTCATTACCACTCCCCTGGTGGCGTGTTCATTACCACTCCCCTGGTGGCGTGTTCATTACCACTCCCCTGGTGGCGTGTTCATTACCACTCCCCTGGTGGCGTGTTCATTACCACTCCCCTGGTGGCGTGTTCATTACCACTCCCCTGGTTGCGTGTTCATTATCACTCCCTGGTTGCGTGTTCATTACCACTCCCCTGGTGGCGTGTTCATTACCACTCCCCTGGTTGCGTGTTCATTACCACTCCCCTGGTTGCGTGTTCATTATCACTCCCTGGTTGCGTGTTCATTATCACTCCCTGGTTGCGTGTTCATTATCACTCCCTGGTTGCGTGTTCATTACCACTCCCCTGGTGGCGTGTTCATTACCACTCCCCTGGTGGCGTGTTCATTACCACTCCCCTGGTTGCGTGTTCATTACCACTCCCCTGGTGGCGTGTTCATTACCACTCCCCTGGTGGCGTGTTCATTACCACTCCCCTGGTGGCGTGTTCATTACCACTCCCCTGGTTGCGTGTTCATTATCACTCCCTGGTTGCGTGTTCATTACCACTCCCTGGTGGCGTGTTCATTTCCTCCTGTCACATGTTGCGTTATATCATGTCTTGGTTGTTGTGACTGCTGTAGGAAGTGCCTGGTAGGATTGCCCTATGCTTCTCTAGAGATAACCCTACATTAACCCCTATGTGGTTATGTCCTGTGCTATAGGTTGTTATGACTGCTGTATGAAGTGCCTGGGAGGAGTACCCTATGCTTCTCTAGAGATAACCCTACATTAACCCCTATGTGGTTATGATCCTGTGCTATAGGTTGTTATGACTGCTGTATGAAGTGCCTGGGAGGAGTACCCTATTGCTCCCTGGTGGCCACTCTGCTGTGTTTCTCAGGGATAGCTCTGTTCTGTGGCTGTGGTCACCAGGCCCTCACTGAGACGGAGAGACTCATCGAGACATACTTCGCCCGTAACCTACAGGACTACATTACCCTGGCCTACCTGTGAGTGGCTCAAAGGCTATTGCTTTATCCCAAACCTACCCCCTAGGAATACCTGCAACTGATTAGAAAAGTGGTGGCCAAGACTTAGAAGGCTTTGTTAAAGCTGGGCTGGAACAAAAACCTCAATTGTTTTGGCGATCCAGGACCAGGATTGGCCACCTCTGGTTTAGATGTCCTCTAAGACTACTGTATAAGTATATTGAACTAAACGGTAGACCTCATGTTAATGGTAGACCTCATGTTAATGGTAGACCTCATGTTAACGGTAGACCTCATGTTAATGGTAGACCTCATGTTAACGGTAGACCTCATGTTAACGGTAGACCTCATGTTAACGGTAGACCTCATGTTAACGGTAGACCTCATGTTAACGGTAGACCAATCATGTTAATGGTAGACCTCATGTTAATGGTAGACCTCATAGACATAAGTTGAATGCACCAATTTGTAAGTGGCTCTAGATAAGAGCGTCTGCTAAATGATGTAAATGTAATAGACCTACTGTAGTGATGTGTTCTAATACTTCCCCCTCCCTCCACTTCTCCTGCCCCTTCTCCTCCTGCCTCTCCTCCTGCCTCTCCTTATCCTCTTCCTCTTCCTCCTCTTCCTGCCTCTCCTCTTCCTCCTCTTCCTCTCCCTCCTCCTCCTGCCTCTCCTCTTCCTCTCCCTCCTCCTGCCTCTCCTTATCCTCTTCCTCTCCCCCTCCTCTTCCTCTCCCTCCTCCTGCCTCTCCTCCTCTTCCCCTCCTTCTCCTCCTCCTCCTCTCCTCTTTCTCTATAGTATCCAATACTTCCAGTATGTTATCTATGGCTTGGCGTCATTCTTCTTCCTCTACTGCATCGTACTGCTGGCGGAGGGATTCTACACCACCAGCGCCGCCAAGCAGACCTTTGGAGAGTTCAGGAGCACCCTGTGTGGACGCTGTCTTAGTAGCACGGTGAGAGAGTGGGGGCAATGGTGGAGTGGAGGTGTAATGGTAACAGGGTGGGGTGGAGGTGTAATGGTAACAGGGTGGGGTGGAGGTGTAATGGTAACAGGGTGGGGTGGAGGTGTGATGGTAACAGGGTGGAGGTGTGATGGTAACAGGGTGGGGTGGAGGTGTGATGGTAACAGGGTGGGGTGGAGGTGTGATGGTAACAGGGTGGAGGTGTAATGGTAACAGGGTGGGGTGGAGGTGTAATGGTAACAGGGTGGAGGTGTGTTGGTAACAGGGTGGAGGTGTGATGGTAACAGGGTGGGGTGGAGGTGTGATGGTAACAGGGTGGGGTGGAGGTGTGATGGTAACAGGGTGGTGGTGTGATGGTAACAGGGTGGGGTGGAGGTGTGATGGTAACAGGGTGGGGTGAAGGTAGAGTGGGGGGTGAGGAGGTAGTTGAGAGGATGGGGTGAAGGTAGAGTGGGGGAGGAGGAGGAGGTAGTTGAGAGGATGGGGTGAAGGTAGAGTGGGGGAGGAGGAGGTAGTTGAGAGGATGGGGTGAAGGTAGAGTGGGGGAGGAGGAGGAGGTAGTTGAGAGGATGGGGTGAAGGTAGAGTGGGGGAGGAGGAGGTAGTTGAGAGGATGGGGTGAAGGTAGAGTGGGGGAGGAGGAGGTAGTTGAGAGGATGGGGTGAAGGTAGAGTGGGGGGTGAGGAGGTAGTTGAGAGGATGGGGTGAAGGTAGAGTGGGGAGGAGGAGGTAGTTGAGAGGATGGGGTGAAGGTAGAGTGGGGTGTGAGGCCAGTTGGATAGAGGTAAGAGAGTAAGGTTGAGGGTGGAGATGAGAGCTCAACAAAACTGTGAAAGTAATTCTTTTTAGCCTAAACATTCATCTCTCTCCCTTCATCTTCAGTTTATATTGATAACGTACCTGCTGGCAGTGGTGTGGCTGTTGGTGTTTGCCTTCTCTGCCTTGCCTGTCTACTTCTTCTACAACATGGCCGCTACCTGCCACACCATCACCGTCCTGACTGAGACCCCAGCTAGCATCAACCAGCTTTGTATCGATGCCAGGCAGTATGGTAAGGAAAGAAAACATCACTGTAGTTCTCTATATGATCCATTATGTTCAATCATATTGTAACATACAGTGCATTCGGGAAAGTATTCAGACCCCTTGACTTTTTCCACACTTTGTTACGTTACAGCCTTATTCAAAAATGGATACAATTGTTTTTACCCCTCATCAATCTATACACAATACCCCATAATTACAAATCCAAAACAGGTTTTTAGAAAATTTTGCAAATGTATTACAAATAAAAAACAGAAATGTCACATTTACATAAGTATTCAGACCCTTTGCTATGAGACTCGAAATTGAGCTCAGGTGCATCCTGTTTCCATTGATCATCCTTGAGCTGTCTCTACAACTTGATTGGAGTCCACCTGTGGTAAATTCAATTGATTGGACATGATTTGGAAAGGCACACACCTGTCTATATAAGGTCCCACAGTTGACAGTGCATGTCAGAGCAAAAACAAAGCCATGAGGTCGAAGGAATTGCCCGTAGAGCTCCAAGACAGGATTGTGTCGAGGCACAGATCTGGGGAAGGGTACCAAAAAATGTCTGCAGCATTGAAGGTCCCCAAGAACACAGTGGCCTCCATCATTCTTAAATGGAAGAAGCTTGGAACCACCAAGACCCTTCCTAGAGCTGGCCGCCCGGCCAAACTGAGCAATCGGGGGAGAAGGGCCTTGGTCAGGGAGGTGACCAAGAACCCGATGGTCACTCTGACAGCGCTCCAGAGTTCCTCTGTGGAAATGGGAGAACCTTCCAGAAGGACAACCATCTCTGCAGCACTCCACCAATCAGGCCTTTATGGTAGAGTGGCAAGACAGAAGCCACTCCTCAATAAAAGGCACATGACATCCAGCTTGGAGTTTGCCAAAGGGCACCTAAAGGACTCTGAGACCATGAGAAACAAGATTCTCTGGTCTGATGAAACCAAGATTGAACTCTTTGGCCTGAATGACAAGCATCACCTCTGGAGGAAACCTGGCACCATCCCTACGGTGAAGCATGGTGGTGGCAGCATCATGCTGTGGGGATGTTTTTCAGCGGCAGGGACTGGGAGACTAGTCAGGATCGAGGGAAAGATGAACGGAGCAAAGTACAGAGAGATCCTTGATGAAAACCTGCTCCAGAGCGCTCAGGACCTCAGATTGGGGCGAAGGTTCACCTACCAACAGGACTGAATGTCCTTGAGTGGCCTGGACTTGAACCCAATCGAACATCTCTGGAAAGACCTGAAAATAGCTGCGCAGCAACGCTCCCCATCCAACCTGACAGGGCTTGAGAGGCTCTGCAGAGAGAAACTCCCCAAATACAGGTGTGCCAAGCTTGAAGCGTCATACCCAAGAAGACTTGAGGCTGTAATCGCTGCCAACGGTGCTTCAACAAAGTACTGAGTAAAGGCTCTGAATACTTATGTAAATGTATTATTTAAGTTTTTTATTTTTAATACATTTGCTAAAAATTCTAAAAACCTGTTTTTGCTTTATCATTATGGGGTATTCTGTGTAGATTGTTGAGGGGAAAAAACAATTTTATCCATTTTAGAATAAGGCTGTAACATAACAAAAGGTGGAAAAAGTCAAGTGGTCTGAATACTTTCCAAATGCACTGTATGATCTCTGTGGGCCTAGTAAAGATTGGTCATACCATGTTTAACAGGTATGACCTTTTATGTGGCATTAACACAACCAGTCATGTTTTCATCTGATTGTCAAACAATCACTTCAAAAAGGCGCTCCTGTAGGCAACCCGCACATGTTCATCCACTCACAAAATAATTCCATCATCCAAACCCCAACAGTGCACTGTGCACCTGCAATTTGATTAATGGAAAGAGACATCTGTTACAAAACACCTAGGTGTATTATAATGACATTCTGCGATTGTCATTAGGCCTCCACTTGTAGCCTGAATTGATGCATCCACCGTTGACTTTGCGCTCCTCGGTCCCGGCCACTCATCTCCGCCTTGGCAAAAGGTGTTCTCGTCGAACTACAACGCAATTCGCTCATTTCATGCAGCTAATGTGCGGTAATGTTAAATAATGGCCTATATTTTTCTTGGCAATTTGTGTTAATTGTGATAGGCTCACGTTTTACCAGTAAGGCGTACACCCACTATTTATTTTGCTGGGACACCGTACCTTACCAGACCATACCGTACCTTACCAAACCGTACTAGACCTTACCATACCAGACCGGGCCAGACCATACCTTACCAGACCGTACCGTACCATACCGTACCAGACCATACCGTACCTTACTGTGCCAGACCATACCGTACCAGACCATACTGTACCAGACCATACTGTGCCAGACCATACCGTACCTTACTGTACCAGACCATACTGTGCCAGACCATACCGTACCTTACTGTGCCAAACCTTACTGTGCCAGACCATACCGTACCTTACTGTGCCAGACCATACTGTGCCAGACCATACCGTACCTTACTGTGCCAGACCATACTGTGCCAGACCATACTGTACCAGACCATACCGTGCCAGACCATACCGTACCATACTGTGCCAGACCATACCGTACCTTACTGTGCCAGACCATACTGTACCGTACCTTACCAGACCTTACCGTACCAGAATATACCGTACCGTACCAGAACATACCGTACCTTACCGTACCAGTTTGGGAAACCCTGGTCTATACGACCTAATCATTCATGTGGACTCAGTGCTCAATTAATTCAAATCTACTCTGCAGACATTTGGAGAGACATTACCAACTGTGAAAGCAGAAATTTTATAGCAGAGAATCAGAAATGTGTATGTATTTTTCATCTCTTTCAGGGCTCCTACCATGGAATGCGATGCCAGGCAAAGCTTGTGGAATGACACTGTCCACTGTCTGCAAAACCAGAGAGGTCAGTAATACAGTCTCTCGTGATGGAACTTGGCAGGACACGTTAAAAACAAAGCGTCTCCAGAGTCTAGAATGTTAACGTCTGACTCATCTCTGACTCTGATTTGTCCTTTTACAGTTCCGTGTGACCTATGACCTGTACATCGCAGCGTTCGCCGGGGCTGGCATCACACTCTTGGCTCTGGTGAGTGACCCTGTCCTAACCTCTTAACTGGGACCAGATTGGCTAAAGCTTTACAATAGAGTTGTGTCCCATGTGACGTAGTCAGTGTAGGTGTTCAGGAATGCCAGAATGTCAGGCCTCCATGGCTGATGAGTCTCACTGTAGCTCTGTTCTTTGACTTGAGTTCTCAGCTGATTTATAATGATAGAATCACCATAAAAATGTCATAACGTCTTGTACTTTTCCTGCTGGGAAGATCCCATAGTTACATTGCCATATCAGTACACTGTTAATGTAGCCTACGGTAGATTGTCATGGACCTTGATGAACATAATAGGTGCATGAAATGGGGCTCGAAATTCTGTCTTATCTCTCTCTCTCTCTCTCTCTTTTTGGTCTATGCTCTTTCTTTCCCTGTTTCTCTCTCTCGCTCTCTCGCTGTCGCTCTCTCTCTCTAGCTCACCTACATGGTGTCCACCACTTATAACTTTGCGTTGCTGCGGTACCTGGGGAGAAAGGGCATCGGCACGCGGTGTTAGACTCTCCACCTCCTCCCTCCTGTCTCTCGATCCGACACCGAGACACCCAGAGGAGACACTATGACTCCCTGACACCCCTCTACCTATCCTCAACACCACCGGTGGAGTTGATTCTTTGAACTTTACTGATTGATTCCTTGAACGATTCATATTCTTTCCATTTTCCCTTCACGACCCACCAGCCTTTCCCTGTACTGTGTACTTCATAGCACAATGGGTGGTTTAGTGGAAGTGTTGAGAAACACAGACAACTACTACCTTTGTCTGCTGCTTTGTCACACTGTTCTTCTCATGTTATATTTAGTTTGCTCTGAATCTTCAAGTTAAAGTCTTCTGTATTGTTGTTGTTGTTCTCCATGTGTATTTGATCATGTGTTTGTAAAGATGAATGTAATGTTCCTCATATACTGCAGTTAGTGTGCCTTGCGTACACTCCATGTTTTATCTTTCTTCACTTTTTTAAAACATAAATCACATGGAAAACCTAACTGGTAACTTTGGTAACATAACAAATATCATTTTATTTTACAAACGTCTTCAGTTATAAATGTCATGCTGATTTATGGTTAGGGTACTTGCCTACTTTAAGCTATGGGATTATAATCGGTTACCATGGGTACCATCCCTCACATCTGGTTGCCATGGTGCCAGACAAGTGTGTGTTTGCAGTTCTTCTCTCTGACCTCAGGGCCTTTTCTCACGGGCAGCAGAAAGGCCTCAACAATGGAGGCCGCCCCGCTAAGGACTTCTTAGAAAACTAACCAATCAGAGGGGGTTCCAAGGGTCCACCTGCCCCGGCCCCTGGGTGGGGGGGAGGAAGGGGGGTCTGTGTGACAAGTCCCCTTTGTTACTATAGGGACCTTGGTCTGTGGCAAGGGTCAGATTGAATGTCAGAAGGAGAGGGTCTTCATGACAAAGACAGGAGAAAGGCTGAAGGCTTCTCTCAATGGCCTGAATACAACCCTTCTGTGATGGACCCACTGCTGCATAACACCCCATCTATTGGAGGGGATGGATCCTGTGAAGGGACTTGGAAAGAAAAAAGGGTTAACATTTGTTTGAATGAAGGGATTTCTCATCTGAGAAAAGGGGCAGCATTTCTTGTGTGTGTGCCAGACTTCTGGTTGGTACAGATCAGGAGAAGTCCTTCATTTCTCTGTTTTTAATGTTGACATGGTAAAGTTGTTACAGGTGCTTACTTTTTTATTTTATTTTAGCAACCTTCATGTTATTTAGAAGTTTAAAACATCTCTGAAGATGCTTGACTCTGTTTGGCACTACATTGAGTTATTATTGCTCTCCCTTCTGGCGGTATATATGGTATCGTTCGCAAGGTATGAGGTTCTGTTATAGAGGCAAAACAATGCATCTTTTTATATAGTTTTGTCTCTAGCTGTCTAGAAGATATTAGTAGTTATTGTATAACACCATACTACTTACTGTAGGTAAATGTACTAACCTTAACGACAATTTAAACAAAAGATGGGATCTCTAACTAACAAAATATCTTGTAACATACTGTGAGTATAGGTTATCCAATTGGGTGGAAGCTTTATCCAACAGCACAGGTTGGTTTTGTGAATTGACGGCTGGCTGTTTGTTTCTTTGCGTTTTATGATATGTTGGTTTGGCAATAAAAGATCTATCCTTTTAAAGAAGTTGTTTTCTCTGTTTGTGTCACGACCGGATATCGAACCCATGACGTCCACGCTACTCCAAGGTTTGGCTACTATTGTCAGAACCCAGAACAAAACCTTGTGTGCCCTGGCCAGCTACTCGATGTGGCATTTATTTGACATTTATGTGAAGTCTGCCACGGGAAACTAGGCTGCTTCATCACACAAGCATAGCTCACTGAACCAATAACTTGGTGTTATTGTAGGCCATGTCCTCCTGGAACTGATGGTGTTCTCTCTCATCTCATCTCTATACAGATACAGTCAGTCAGAGAAAGAAAGGAAGAGCTACGAGCTGTTTGGGAGACTCCGGAAGGACAGTGGAGGGACAATGCGCTCCCTTTACGCCCCCCACATCATATCTGATAGTCTACCTCCTGACTGACCCCCTCAATCCTCCATGGTAACCCCTGAGAACGATCAGTTGGCGCTGAATCCTTAAACTTGAAGTGCCAGTTTCCCGGACCCAGATTAAGCCTAATCCTGGATTTAAAAGCACTTTCAGTGGAGAATCTCCATTGAGCATGTTTTTTAATCCAGGACTTGGCCTACTAATCTGGGTCTGGGAAGCTGTCCCTCAAAAGATTCCTCCCTAAAATGTAAAAAATAATATTTGCTTTATATTCTTAGTCTTTAAGCCCACAAACCTTCTTGTGTCTGCTTAGCCCAGTGGGTGGTTTAGTTTGGAGAGCTGTTGTTGAAATTCCTGCAGAGTATACTTCTTTCTCCTGCTTTGGATCTAGCTAGTCATTTTAGGACCAGGACAGATTTATTGTCAGGATATTATTCCATGTTAAAATACAGATTCTTTGTATTTATATACAGATGGTCTCACTCTAACCATACATAGGCTGTGAAGTACTATGAAGTTGTTTCAAGTGTGTTCGTTTTGATGTATGTTTACATGACTTGCATTCAAGCTTAAATTCATAGTAAAAGACTTATGAGTTGTACACAGTGGAGATGTGTTGGACAAAGAACCCTATTTGGCCTTGATATTTTTTTTTAAATTAAATGTCCTTCTGAGGGGAAGAATATGAAATGTTACCATATCAAATGTTTAGCTTTTTAGGCCAAATAAAGAAAATATGCAATGTTTACCGTAACTTTCCCTTTTTTATGATCCGATTCTAACAATGTACTTTCCAAAGAGTCGTACTCGAGCGCACAGTCTAAAAGAAGCCCCAACCACGGACAAGCCAGTTCCTGTATTTGGTATGTTGCATGTTTGGTTTTATTAGTTGTCGTACAGTATTGGATAGTATTCACACCTACATCAATATGTCTGCACCCCAAATGGAACCCTATTCCCTATATAGTGGGGCCCTAGGGCCGATTCCCTTTATAGTGGGGCCATAGGGCCGATTCCCTTTATAGTGGGGCCATAGGGCCGATTCCCTTTATAGTGGGGCCATAGGGCCGATTCCCTATATAGTGGGGCCATAGGGCCGATTCCCTATATAGTGGGGCCATAGGGCCGATTCCCTTTATAGTGGGGCCATAGGGCCGATTCCCTTTATAGTGGGGCCATAGGGCCGATTCCCTTTATAGTGGGGCCATAGGGCCGATTCCCTATATAGTGGGGCCATAGGGCCGATTCCCTTTATAGTGGGGCCATAGGGCCGATTCCCTTTATAGTGGGGCCATAGGGCTCTGGTCAAAAGTAGTGCACTATGTACTGTAGTAACTGGGTGCCATTTGGGACGCAGCTCTTTGAAAGGGACAATCTTAACCTCCATAGGGCAACGAAGAGAGGTTTTAAGGAAGGCTTGATGTTGGATTTACAAGCAAACATATGTACAGTGGGGGAAAAAAGTATTTAGTCAGCCACCAATTGTGCAAGTTCTCCCACTTAAGAAGATGAGAGAGGCCTGTAATTTTCATCATAGGTACACGTCGACTATGACAGACAAATTGAGAAAATAAAATCCAGAAATCACATTGTAGGATTTTTTATGAATTTATTTGCAAATTATGATGGAAAATAAGTATTTGGTCACCTACAAACAAGCAAGATTTCTGGCTCTCACAGACCTGTAACTTCTTCTTTAAGAGGCTCCTCTGTCCTCCACTCGTTACCTGTATTAATGGCACCTGTTTGAACTTGTTATCAGTATAAAAGACACCTGTCCACAACCTCAAACAGTCACACTCCAAACTCCACTATGGCCAAGACCAAAGAGCTGTCAAAGGACACCAGAAACAAAATTGTTGACCTGCACCAGGCTGGGAAGACTGAATCTGCAATAGGTAAGCAGCTTGGTTTGAAGAAATCAACTGTGGGAGCAATTATTAGGAAATGGAAGACATACAAGACCACTGATAATCTCCCTCAATCTGGGGCTCCACGCAAGATCTCACCCCGTGGGGTCAAAATGATCACAAGAACGGTGAGCAAAAATCCCAGAACCACACGGGGGGACCTAGTGAATGACCTGCAGAGAGCTGGGACCAAAGTATCAAAGCCTACCATCAGTAACACACTACGCCGCCAGGGACTCAAATCCTGCAGTGCCAGACGTGTCCCCCTGCTTAAGCCAGTACATGTCCAGGCCCGTCTGAAGTTTGCTAGAGTGCATTTGGATGATCCAGAAGAGGATTGGGAGAATGTCATATAGTCAGATGAAACCAAAATATAACTTTTTGGTAAAAACTCAACTCGTCGTGTTTGGAGGACAAAGAATGCTGAGTTGCATCCAAAGAACACCATACCTACTGTGAAGCATGGGGGTGGAAACATCATGCTTTGGGGCTGTTTTGGTGCAAAGGGACCAGGACGACTGATCCGTGTAAAGGAAAGAATGAATGGGGCCATGTATCGTGAGATTTTGAGTGAAAACCTCCTTCCATCAGCAAGGGCATTGAAGATTAAACGTGGCTGGGTCTTTCAGCATGACAATGATCCCAAACACACCGCCCGGGCAACGAAGGAGTGGTTTCGTAAGAAGCATTTCAAGGTCCTGGAGTGGCCTAGCCAGTCTCCAGATCTCAACCCCATAGAAAATCTTTGGAGGGAGTTGAAAGTCTGTGTTGCCCAGCGACAGCCCCAAAACATCACTGCTCTAGAGGAGATCTGCATGGAGGAATGGGCCAAAATACCAGCAACAGTGTGTGAAAACCTTGTGAAGACTTACAGAAAACGTTTGACCTGTATCATTGCCAACAAAGGGTATATAAAAGTATTGAGAAACTTTTGTTATTGACCAAATACTTATTTTCCACCATAATTTGCAAATAAATTCATTAAAAATCCTACAATGTGATTTTCTGGATTTTCTTTTCTCATTTTGTCTGTCATAGTTGCCGTGTACCTATGATGAAAACTACAGGCCTCTCATCTTTTTAAGTGGGAGAACTTGCACAATTGGTGGCTGACTAAATACTTTTTTCCCCACTGTATATTCCTACATCACAACTGTATGGTAGTTAGTTTTACACCTCTTACTCAGCTCAAAGCAGACTAACAAACACTTAGGTAAGGTTGAAAATGACATTTCAGTCAGTTTGTACAGTATTGAGGATTGAAATGATCGTACAGTATTTCAGAAATTAAATGAATGCCATTTACAATGTACATTAACCATGTCTTTGTGCACTGTGGCAAGCCCAAAGGAAACATGACTGAGTACATTGTTCTTATTCATTCAACATATAGATTAAAAACAAAACAGGTCATCAACATTGGATAGTGGGAGTGAGATAAGACTAGAACTGTATGTTAACAGACAGAGTATGAAAGCTTGAATACATTCTCAGGAATATAGTTTACATAGCAGTAGAATGTCTGATTTTCCATTGGGTAAAATACATCACGTATATATATATATTTTATTTTTATTTTTTTACTGTTAAAACAAGCCATTCACATCTCACTTAATACTTATTTTGTTGCGTACCATGACCTGGAACATTCGAATTGTAATTTTGTTAAACTGTTCTTCTAAATACCACAGGTTGAGTAAATTGACAATCATCAACATCTTCAAATGGATACAGGTGTACCATGAGATCAGTGTGAACACAGCACAGTGCTAAAGTTTCATTGAACGGTTGGCTCTTTCACAGTGGCCCCTCCCTGCTGTAGCAGACAGTCATTTCATTTGAATTGAGAAGCAGATTACTTTTACCAATCTAAAAATGACTATTACACACAAACATAACTTTAAAAATGTAACTTGAATCAGTGAATTTCACATCCATGCAAAATAAGAACAATGTATTGTAGTAGTAGTAATGCAACACTGCATTGGTTGATGAATTTGGTAGGCATAGCAACAGTACCATATTGACGACTAGGTAAAATACTGGAAACAGAGACAACTGAAGTGTTATCTGTGGATTCAGGCATCTGAAGTATTGTATAACATCAGTAATGCTATTTTCCTTCAAATAACAAACTGCTTAGCAAAGTCATCAACATTTAGCAAACTGATCATTTGATTTAGGCTACATCATTCAAATCCAGTGTAGGTAGGCCAGCATAGGTAAACATTTACAGTGAGGAAAAAAAGTTTTTCTGGATTTTTTTGTTGTTATTCTGTCTCTCACTGTTCAAATAAACGTACCATTAAAATTATAGACTGATCATGTCTTTGTCAGTGGGCAAACGTACAAAATCAGCAGGGGATCAAATACTTTTTTCCCTCACTGTATGTAACATAACAAGCCAAACATGATGTACTCAAACATAATGCTTTTAAGACAATGTTCACTTACAGCACATTGGGAAAGTATACAGACCCCTTGACTTTTTCCACATTTAGTTACATTACAGCCTTATTCCAAAATGGATACTTTTTTTTGGTTATCCTCAATCTACACAGAATTACCCATAATGACGAAGCTAAAACAGGTTTAGAAATTTTAGCAAATTTATTTAAAAAAATTACCTTAAGTATTCAGACCCTTTGCTATGAGATTCAAAAATTGAGGTCAGGTGCATCCTGTTTCCATTGATCATCCTTGAGATGTTTCTACAGCTTGATTGGAGTCCACCTATGTATTGGTGGAGTGGGACCTAATATGCTGTCTATATAAGGTCCCACTCCACCAATCAGGCCTTTGTGGTAGAGTGGCCAGACAGAAGCCACTCCTCAGTAAAAGGCACATGACAGCCCGATTGGAGTTTGCCAAAAGGCACCTAAAGAACTCTCAGAGTATGCGAAACAAGATTCTCTGGTCTGATGAAACCAAACTCTTTGGCTTGAATGCCAAGCGTCACATCTGGAGGAAACCTGGCACCATCCCTACGGTGAAGCATTGTGGTGGCAGCATCATGCTGTGGGGATGTTTTTCAGTGGCAGGGACAGGGAGACTAGTCAGGATCGAGGGAAAGATGAACGGAGCAAAGTACAGAGAGATCCTTGATGAAAACCTGCTCCAGAGCTCTCAGGACCTCAGACTGGGGCGAAGGTTCACCTTCCAACAGGACAACGACCCTAAGCACACAGCCAACGCAGGAGTGGCTTCGGGACAAGTCTCTGAATGTCCTTGAGTGGCCCAGCAAGAGCCCGGACTTGAACCCGATCGAACATGTGGTCCTCTGTAGCTCAGCTGGTAGAGCACGGCACTTGTAACGCCAAGGTAGTGGGTTCGATACCCGGGACCACCCATACACAAAAATGTATGACTGTAAGTCGCTTTGGATAAAAGCGTCTGCTAAATGGCATATTATTATTTTATATTATTATCTCTGGAGAGATCTGAAAATAGCTGTGTAGCGATGCTCCCCATCCAACCTGACAGAGCTTGAGGGGATCTGCAGAGAAGAATGGGAGAAACTCCCCAAATACAGGTGTGCCAAGCTTGTAGTGTCATACCCAAGAAGACTCGATGCTGTAATTACTGCCAAGGGTGCTTCAACAAAGTACTGAGTAAAGGGTCTGAATACTTATGTAAAAGTGATATTTCCGTTTTTGCCTTGTCATTATAGGGTAGTGTGTGTAGATTGATGGAAAAAAAACAATTTAATCAATTTTAGAATATGGCTGTAACTTAACAAAATGTGGAAAAAGTCAAGGGGTCTGAATACTTTCCGAATACACTGTGTCCCTCTTATCAATACCTATAGGAGAAAATGGTGGTCCTCTGTAGCTCAGCTGGTAGAGCACGGCGCTTGTAACACCAAGGTAGTGGGTTCGATCCCCGGTACCACCCATACACAAAAATGTATGCACGCATGACTGTAAGTCGCTTTGGATAAAAGCGTCTGCTAAATGGCATACTACTACTACTATAAAATGCAAAATCTGTACATTAAAAAGGTACAGTTATTTTCCTTTGTGCTCAGGTTGTTTCACATTCAAATAAGACTTTAAATCAACAAGGCAGATCAGAGGAGTAGAGGGGGGGTCTATGGTATTACATTAAGGACTGGAATGTTCTTATATATTCTGTCTAGAATGTTCTGACTTGAATACTCTAGAGCTACCAATGTCCTAGATTCGATAAGGTTCTACAACTTCCCAATGTTCTATCTAGATCCTAGAATGTTCCAGAGCAGGGCCTATGCGGTAGACAGGCAAGGCAGAAGGGCTGAGGAACAAACCATCATCACTCTTCCTTAGTGACACACCAACCCAAACACGTTACATGGTAGAAAACCCACAGTAAATATCAGAACATAAATCAACTTCTGAAAATAAAAATTGATCTGCCATACGCCAAACAAAAACCTGTCACATCTATAAGAAATATGCTTCATTGACTAAGAACATTATATCCCTAACATTGATGTGTCGAGAGACCTGAAAAATGAAAGGGATCTCACAAAGCAGGTATGTACCGTAGTAGGTAAGGGATTAAATTAAAGCAGGCGTCTCCTACAACTATCACACATAGGACTAACATTTCTCAGATTCAGACAAACCTAGAGAGCCTATAGGATATTTGGAGAGAATACTGGATCCCTCAAATACCTCATAAATATTTACCCAGTGTTAACAGGTATGACAGAACAGAAACATCTTTCCCTTTGGAGAAAATCAAACAAAATCAAATTCCTTTTTTGTGCAGTAAACATTTTTCCCCTGGTTCAGTAATGTGTGTAATCAATGTTGTCCGTTTTTAAACTGGACTGGATAAAGTCCAGTTTCGCTTGGAGGTCTATGTCAGTGGATTGTATTATATTCCACCAGTCAGCCAACAGACCATGTCTATATCAGTATTATATTTAATCAATAAGGCCCGAGTATGTGTGGTATATGGCCAATATACCACAGCCAAGGGCTTTTCTTCTGTACGACGCAACGCGGAGTGCCTGGACACAGCCCTTAGCCGTGGTATATTGGCCATATACCACAAACCCTCGAGGTGCCTTATTGCTATTATAAACTGGTCACCAACGTAATTAGAGCAGTAAAAATAAATGTTTTGTCATACCCGTGGTATACGGTCTGATATACCACAGCTGTCAGCCAAATCAGCATTCAGGGCTCGAACCACCCAGTTGATAATAAATTATATTCCACCAGTCAGCCAACTGACCATGTCTATATCATTGTATTATATTAAATTATATTCCACCAGTCAGCCAACCACTGTAATGAGATATGACAGCGTGATAGAGTCACGTTCTGGTCAAAGTACCTATGAAACCTAAGAAGACTTAGCAGACAGACAGAGATAGTAATGATGAGAATGTTGCGGTGCCACAAGCAGCCTGCACTCTTGGAGAGGAGAACTGGAAGGATATTAATATGACTTCTGTAGGAGGGCTAGGCCTATATGGTGAAAACACTGCACAGGGCAGGTACATGAAGCTGAAGCTGGCTGGATGGATGTAGAGAGCAGTTTTGTGATATACTGCTGAAAGCAGACCGAGTTGAAAAACATAGTGTACCTGTTACATTTAACCTCATTGATAATCTTTCAAATCAGCTGTGTTGATAACCTGATTTATCTTCTTCGTCTCAGTAGCTTGTCCCTGCATCATGTAGGTAACCATAGAGATCAGTGGAGAGCAGAACACCTCTATGGCTCTCAGGGTGCTCAGGCTAGACAGAGAGGACTCAGGGAGGGGCTAGCTCCGACCAGTCCTTTCAACCAATCAGCAGCAAGAAGAGTGCCGTACTTTACGGTTGCCGTGGAGATCGATAGTGCTACTCAACAACGTGTGGTCGATCTGATCCTCCGCCGCCAGAACCTCCCGTACCGCCGCCTCGAACGCCACTCCCACGTTAGTATCGTCCTTAGCACTGGTCTCGAAGTAGGGACAACAGCCGTTCTCCTCACACCAGGCCCGAGCCTCGTCCTCCCCCACCTCCCTCCCCTCCTTGTCCACCTTGTTGCCCAGGACAACGAAGGGGAACCTCTCTGGGTCTCGTACGTCAGAGTAAAACATGAACTCCTTCTTCCAGGCGGCCAGGTTCTGGAAGCTTTGCAGGTCGTCTACAGCGAAGGTGAGGAGGCAGCAGTCGGCACCACGGTAGAATGGCGTCCTCAGGGACTTGAAGCGCTCCTGACCTGCCGTGTCCCAGATCTGAAGGGTCACCAGGCGCCCGTCCACCTGGAGGGAGGAAGTGAATGAAAACTTTAATTGTACCGAAGAGAAACCTTTATTGCCCCCAAAGACAATGACATTTGTAAATAATCAAGATATAAAACAGTAGACAGGAAGAATCAATGGCAGTAGTACAGCATACAGTAAAACATTTTGTAGTCCACTGCACTAGACTATATAGAGAATAGGTACAATAAGTATAAATCAATTGAACAAATAACTGCTCAATTTAAATTGACGAACTGTATCGATGTTGTCTGCTGTAGTTATTGCTTGTGATTAATGTACACTACCGTTCAAAAGTTTGGGGTCACTTAGAAATGTCCTTGTTTTTGAATGAAAAGCAAATGTTTTGTCCATTAAAATAACATCAAATGGATCAGAAATACAGTGTAGACATTGTTTATGTTGTAAATGGCTATTGTAGCTGTAAACGGCTGATTTTTAATGGAATATCTACGTAGGCGTACAGAGGCCCATTATCAGCAACCGTCAGTCCTGTGTTCCAATGGCACGTTGTGTTTGCTAATCCAAGTGTATAATTTTAAAAGGCTAATTGATCATTAGAAAACCCTTTTGCAATTATGTTAACACAGCTGAAAACTGTTGTGCTGATTAAAGAAGCAATAAAACTGGCCTTCTTGAGACTAGTTGAGTATCTGGAGCATCAGCAATTGTGGGTTCGATTACAGGCTCAAAATGGCCAGAAACAAAACTTTCTTCTGAAACTCGTCAGTCTATTCTTCTTCTGAGAAATGAAGGCTATTCCATACGAGAAATTGCCAAGAAACTGAAGATCTCGTACAACGCTGTGTACTGCTCCCTTCACAGAACAGCGCAAACTGGCTCTAACCAGAATAGAAAGAGGAGTGGGAGGCCCCGGTGCACAACTGAGCAAGAGGACAAATACATTAGTGTGTCTAGTTTGTGAAACAGACGCCTCACAGGTCCTCAACTGGCAGCTTCATTAAATAGTACCCGCAAAACACCAGTCTCAACGTCAACAGTGAAGAGGCGACTCCGGAATGCTGACCTTCTAGGCAGAGTTGCAAAGAAAAAGCCATATCTCAGACTGCCCATCTTAATCTTTTCTCTTTATTGGCCAGTCTGAAATATGGCTTTTTCTTTGCAACTCTGCCTAGAAGGTCAGCATCCCAGAGTCGCCTCTTCACTGTTGACGTTGAGACTGGTGTTTTGCGGGTACTATTTAATGAAGCTGCCTTAGGACCTGTGAGGCGTCTGTTTCACAAACTAGACACACTAATGTATTAGTTATTTGTTTCTGGCCATTTTGAGCCTGTAATCGAACCCACAATTGCTGATGCTCCAGATAGTCAACTAGTCTCAAGAAGGCCAGTTTTATTGCTTCTTTAATCAGCACAACAGTTTTCAGCTGTGCTAGCATAATTGCAAAAGGGTTTGCTAATGATCAATTAGCCTTTTAAAATGATAAACTTGGATTAGCAAACACAACGTGCCATTGGAACACAGGACTGATGGTTGCTGATAATGGGCCTCTGTAGATATTCCATTAAAAAGCAGCCATTTCCAGCTACAATAGCCATTTACAACATTAACAATGTCTACACTATTTCTGATCAATTTGATGTTATTTTAATGGACAAAATGTTTTGCTTTTCATTCGAAAACAAGGACATTTCTAAGTGACCCCAAACTTTTGAACGGTAGTGTATGTACCGTAATTTTCGGACTATAAGCCGCGCCTTTTTTCCAATTTTTCGACCCTGCGGCTTATATAACGGTGCGGCTAATCTATGGATTTTTACAGCTAACGGCCACTAGAAGACCTCCTAAATCTATGGATTTTACAGGTTACAGTCCACCAACTTTAACTCTATGGGCTCTATGACCGATCCGCGCCCCCCACCTTTAAGCGGCGGGCTCCAGCAGTAAAAGCTGGAGGCCGGAAAAGAGTGAGACAGGTAGCGCGCAAAAGTAAAAGTGGAACCGAGAGTGGTACGAGAGACAGAACGAGAGACAGAACGAGAGCAAGACAGACAGACATTACGAGAGCGAGACAGTTTGTGCAAAGGAAGTTTTCATGCACAAACCCTCATTATGGAAAACAAACGTAGAAATGCATATGATGCAGCTTTTAAGTTAAAGGCAGTCAATCTGGCTGTCAAAACATCCACGATCATTAACGGGTTCCGAAAGGCTGGACTGCTGCGTGATGAAGAGGAGGACGCCGCCACAGCTGAGGCCCTTCAGAGGCTGTTCGATTCCGACAGTGACGAAGAGGAGTTCGTTGGTTTTGAGAGCGACAACGAAGGAGAGAGGAGAGTGGCTGACGAAGCCACCCTGAGCCTGTTCGTTTCCGACACTGAAGATGAGGACTTTGGTGGTTTTAGTACGCAGGAAGAAGACGGAGATGAGGATTAATGACTTGACTTTTCTGGTTACAGCCGTGTACTGCACCTTAGCCTAAAAGATGAAGACGAGGATTAATGACTTTTCTGGTAGGCTGATTACCGTATATTTTAAGCAGCCGTTTTGCTGCAACTTTAGGCTTACGCGCTTACTGTCGTGTTACAGGCACTTTATTTTGCACTTTCAAAAAAACACATTTAATTTAGCCATTGATATTGCCTCGTCAAGCGCTGTAAGCTTTGTTTTTTGTTATGGTACTACTATAGGCTATAATGTAGATAAATATTCAAAGATGTGCACACTTTTTCAAGGTTTTTCAAAAATAACCAAAGTTAAGTGGTTAAATGATTGTGACGCTATTAACTAATTTAGCTGGGGAACCCCTAGCACTCCCTCAAGGACCACTGGTTGAAAACCACTGCTGTAGATCACTGCCGGTATGTGCGCTGGGAGCGCACCGTTTAAGTTTGAAAGTTGAAAAGTTTGTGTGTCTGAAACGCTATGTGATACAGTACAGTTTACACAGCACAGTATATGTTCTGTAGCTACTATTGCACTAAATGGTAACACTTGAATACGTT
Source organism: Coregonus lavaretus (assembly GCF_964263955.1). NCBI lineage: Eukaryota > Metazoa > Chordata > Actinopteri > Salmoniformes > Salmonidae > Coregonus > Coregonus lavaretus. The sequence goes on from NC_140016.1 coordinate 6,313,041, forward strand.
ATGCAAATATGCAACTTGTTTGTTGAAATGTTAATAAATGGGAGCTTCCTCAAGCAGCCATCTCTTTCCCGACAATCCCCTCTGTGCACGAACCCTTACATATGGTAATTAAACATTAAAACACCTGCGGCTTATAGTCCAGTGCGGCTTATATATGTACACATCATTCAATTTAGCTGCTGCGGCTTATACTCCGGTGCGCCTTATAGTGCGGAAAATACGGTACTTATGTATTTATGCACTTATGTGGTAATGCTGTGGTTTGTTGAGATGCAAGACACATTTCCAGAAAGGGACACACAATAATTATTATTCAATTTCAGACAGACCTTGGCTCTATCTCCTCGCCTCCTTCTTAATCTTATTGGAGGAGAAGGTCCAAGGTCCCTCCCCTCATTTTGCAGTTTGAGAAGGCGGCAAGGAGATATAATGCGAAGAATCAAGAACATACTAATTCAGAAACAGCTATAAATCTGACCTCCAGGTCTCTGTTGAGGAACTCGACCCCGATGGTGTGGAAGGACTGGGAGTCGAAGCGGTCTGTGACGTAGCGGTTCATTAAGGAAGACTTCCCCACGCCACCATCCCCCAGCAGGATCACCTTTAACAGCAGGCTCTTCCCGCTCATCACAAACCTCCCTCCGCTGCTAGGTGCCACAGCTCACCAGGTCATTCCAGGACCAGGCCCCCTCCCTCCGCTGGCCTGGAGCTGAGCCTCCTAGTTGGGTTACTGACCACTGTGGCCCAGCCTCCACCTCGATGCTAGGCTACTTGGCTAGTACTAGCAGGGTCAATGCAACCTAAAGGAGGAGCAGAGAGATTCATGTTATTGGTATTTGCAAGATGTTACAGGTGTAGCGAAATACAGTGCAGGAATACCTAACAATACGAGCACATCCGAAAATGCATAGAAAGGAATTAAGAAATATTAGAACGAGCAATGTCCAGAATATAAATATATGTTTATGATGGTGTGTATGGACAGTATGTGAATAGAGAAGGTGTGTACAACAGTAGTTATATAGGATGATCCTTGACTAGAATACAGTGTATATATACACATATTACATTTTATTGGTTGCGTACACATATTTGGCAGATGTTATCGCGGTGTAGCAAAATACTTAGGTTCTTAGCTCCAACAGCGCATTTATGTCTAACAATACAATAGTTATATAGGATGTAGGTTCTTAGCTCCAACAGCGCATTTATGTCTAACAATACAATAGTTATATAGGATGAGCCTTGAATAGAATACAGTATATACATATAAAGTGAGTGAAACAGTATGTAAACATTATTAAAAAGTGACCAGTGTTCAATGACTATGTACATAGGGCAGCAGTCTTTAAGGTGCAGGGTAGAGTACCGGGTGGTAGCCGGCTAGTAACAGTGACTAGAGTTCAGGGCAGCGTACTGGGCGGAGGCCAGCTAGTGGTGACTATTTAACAGTCTGATGGCCTGGTGATAGAAGCTGTTTTCCAGCTTTGATGCACCTGTACTGTCTCCACCTTCTAGATGGTAGCGGGGTGAACAGGCCGTAGCTTGGGTGGCTGAGGTCCTTGATGATCTTCTTGGCCTTCCTGTGTCACCGGGTGCTGTAGATGCCCTGGAGGGCAGGCAGTGTGCCCCGATGATGCGTTGGGCTGACCGCACCACCCTCTGGAGAGCCCTGCGGTTGCAGACGGTGCAGTTGCCATGCCAGGCTGTGATACAGCCTGACAGGATGCTGTCAATGGTGCATCTGTAGAAGTTTGTGAGGTTCTTTGAGTCCAAGCCGAATTTCTTCTGCCTCCTGAGGTTGAAGAGGCGGTCTGTGTGGGTGGACCATTTCAGGTTGTCAGTGATGTGCACGCCAAGGAACAAAGCTTTTCACCCTCTCCACTGCAGCCCCGTCGATGTGGATGGGGCGTGCTCCCTCTGCTGTCTCCTGAAGTCCACGATCACCTCCTTCATTTAGTTTACGTTGAGGGAGAGGTTATTTTCCTGGCACCACTCCGCCAGGGCCCTCACCTCCTCCCTGTAGGCTGTCTTGTCATTGTTGGTAATCAGACTTACTACTGTTGTGTTGTCTGCAAACTTGATTGAGTTGGAGACATGTGTGGCCACGCAGTCACGGGTGAACAGAGAGTACAGGAGGGGGCTGAGCACGCAGCCTTGTGGGGCCCCGTGTTGAGGATCAGCGTAGCGGAGGTGTTGTTGCCTACCTTCACCATCTGGGGGCACATCAGGAATTCCAGGCCCAGTTGCATAGGGCGGGGTTCAGACCCAGGAACCCAAACTTAGTGATGAGCTTGGAAGGCACTATGGTGTTGAAGACAGAGCGGTAGTCGATGAACAGCATTCTTACATAGGTATTCCTATTGTCCAGATGGGATAGGGTAGTGTGCAGTGCAATTGCGTCATCAGTGGATCTGTTCGGGCAGTATGCAAATTGTAGTGGGTCTAGGGAGTCGGATAAGGTAACTAGCCTCTCAAAGCACTTCATGATGACAGAAGTGAGTGCTACGGGGCGATAGTCATTTAGTTCAGTTACCTTCGCTTTCTTGGGTACAGGAACAATGGTGGACATCTTGAAGCAAGTGGGGACAGCAGACTGGGATAGGGAGAGATTGAATATGTCTGTAAACACTCCAGCCAGCTGGTCTGCACATGCTCTGAGAAAGCAGCTAGAGATGCCGTCTGGGCCGGCAGCCTTGCGAGGGTTAACACACTTAAATGTGTTACTCACGTCGTTCACACGGTGGCGGCCATACGTTTTCCTCCAAGTGGGCGAAGAAGGTGTTTAGTCCGTGAGCAAGGCGTCGGTGTACGCAACGTGGCTGCTTTTCCCTTTATAATCCATGATTGTCTGAGGTCCCTGCCACATACGTCTAGTGTCTGAGCCGTTGAATTGCGACTCCACTTTGTCTCTGTACTGTTGTTTTGCCTGTTTGATTGCCTTACAGAGGGCATAGCTGGACTGTTTTACTCATCCATGTTCCCAGTCTCCTTGCCGTGGTTAAATTAGGTGGTTCGCGCGTTCAAATTTGCGTGAATGCTGCCTTCTATCCACGGTTTTTGGTTTGGATAAGTTCTAATCGTCACAGTGGGAAACATCCTCTATACACTTCCTGATGAATTCAGTCACCGAGTCAGTGTATACATCAATGTTTTTTTTTAGAGACAACCCAGAATATATCCCAGTCCGCGTGATCAAAACAATCTTGAAGCATAGATTCTGATTGGTCTGACCAATGTTAAACAGTCCTTACCATGGGTACTTCCTGTTTCAGTTTCTAGGAAGGGAGGAGCAGAATGGAGGCATGATCTGATTTGTAGAAGGGAGGGTGGGGGAGGGCCTTGTAGCCGTCCTGGAAGGGGGAGTAGCAATGGTCAAGAATTCTTGATGACAAAGTAGCACAGGCAATGTGTTTATAAAACTTTGGTAGCGTTTTTCTCCGATTTGCTTTATTAAAGTCCCCAGCTACAATAAATGCGGACTCAGTATATGTGGTTTCCAGTTTGTACAAAGTCCAGTGTAGTTCCTCGAGAGCCGTCATGCTGTCAGTTTGAGGGGGAATATACACGGCCGTGATGATGGCCGAAGAGAATTATCTTGGGAGGTAATGCAGTCGACATTTGATAGTGATGTATTCCATATCGGGAGAACGAAAGGACTTGAGTTCCTGTACGTTACCACAATCACACCATGAGTAGTTAATCATGAAACATACACCTCCGCCTTTCTTTCTTCTTGTCCGTGCGATGTACGGAGAACCCCGCTGGCTGTACGGACGGGAACAATATATCTGGAGAGAGCCATGATTCCGTGAAACAGAGTATGTTACAGTCCCTGATGTCTCTCTGGAAGGAGATCCTCGACATGAGCTTGTCTACTTTATTGTCCAGGGACTGAACATTTAAGAGTAATATACTCGGAAGTGGTGGATGGTATGCACGCCTTCTGAGTCGTACTAAACGACTCTGTATTCCTCTTCTCGTCAGCGCCATCTTGGAGCAGCCCCTGGGAGCAGTGGAAATGCCTCTGGGGGTACGAACAAAGGATCCAATTAAGGAAAGTCGAATTTCTGGTCGAAATGCTGGTGAGGGACCGCCGATCTAATATCCAAAAGTTATTTTCAGCTGTAGGTAATAATGCAAGAAATGTTCTGAACAAGTAATATAAGAAATAATAACACAACAACAAAAACTAAATACTGCAAAGTTGTCTGGTAGCTAGGAATAGAAGACCATGTCTGTCAGCGCCATCTTGTACTCAGTTAACAGCAGCATAATCATCTATATACAAATCACAGACCACACTCGTTGGCAAGCATTTGCTTTGTGTTCATGAGAGGCCGAAGACCTAACAGCAACCTGAGAGATACATGCTGGAAGATACTGACAATGTGCAACACAATTTAGGCCTAGACAAAAAAAAAAAAACATCAAGTGGCTGTCTTTCACCAGGAGGAGAAGTGGAGGGAGTAGCTAGAGACAGAACAACAGAGAATGTTACTAAAACTGACACAAACTAAATTAGCAGCAGCCTTAAAAATGGTAACAAGAATACTGATACAAAAACAATCTCTCTTCCCACACACACTGTATCTGGAGCACCATAAATCTGGCAACCCAGACTAACAGAACAACTATTTGGAAGTGATGTCCCTCCTGTCTGGGATGTGCGAGGTCAAGAGATATGTGTAAGGTCACCAGGGTGGCTGTCCTCAGGGACACCTGATAGGGGTGAATGACCCTGAGAAGAAACTCCCCCTCTCACAAGCCCAGGGATTGGTTGAGCTTGAGATTGGCACATCGTAAAATGTACTACTGATGAGCTAAAGTTCCTCTGCTGTACATCATGATGTCCATGTTGTTGATAACAATGTAGCGATAGGAAGCAACCCTGAACCAGTATACAGTATGGTTGAAAATCACATGGGAGAAATAAGTATTAATGCTGCAAGTGACATGGTTCTTGATTTACAATACAGCTTCAGTAAACTGCTTCTTATTATACCACATAAAGAGATGAGGCTGAGAGATCCCAATAATAGATAGTTAGTTAACTCACAACAACTCAGAATGTATCCTCTACTGCCAGAGACTTTCATAACAACAACGAGTCAGGAAGACGAGCACACAACTGACTCAGGTAGGGTGCCCCCGACACTGCCCCTACGCTGCTCCATGACATGCACCAGCTTGCTGTCAAAAGGTGTTTCATTGGGTGATTCTCACAAAACATGACAACTAAAAAGCACATTTTCCACCATAATTCCTCTTGGATCACTAACATTAGGATCTGTATTTATCTATTTCATAATTATTGTTATGTTTATTGATAAGATATTATGCATTTTACCACAATTACCAACGCAAAATGTCTCATTACCGCAATAATTTTGGAAGTCCCAAAAAGTAATAAACAAATCAATTTCTTTTTTTTTCTTTTTTTATATTCCTCACCTAATAAAAGGCCTGAGTTAAATATGACACTGAAAACAAATATTAAAATTGTATTAACATTTATTTTGCAATTTCTCATTACCTCAACACATTTTCTGAATCTTGTTTTGTGTCATAATTACATGTTATTTTTATGTGGGTAAAGAACAAAAGTCATACTATCAGATTAAAAGCCAAAATGACTAAAGTATACATTTTATTTTTCCTAATTTCCTAAATATTGGTGCATTACGGTAATGATAAGCAGGTTTCGCAGATTAGAATGCATGTTTTGGTATTGAGGGTTTCATAGCTTGCCATTGAAAAACTGTACTGAGCTCTATTTGAGATTCAGTAACCCAATACATCAAACTGTGTCATTTGTTAATCCCAAATGACCTGCATAATACTATAATCCCTGATCTTAATGCAATTGACTAAAACACTCCATATTTTAGCATAAGGACTGTAATTACATGCATGTATTTTCAAAAGTCCAGTGGACTGAAGCATAAAAAAAGTTACTTTAAAAAAAGTGGGTTTTTTCAAAGGTCTTTACAGGTAATATTTGCGTATTGGGATATGGATGTGTGTGGTTCTAAGGTATTTTAAATGTATTTCTAATTTGAATGGGATCCTATGGGCAAATGGCATAACATGATATGCCTATAATTTTATTTTATTTTATTTATTTCACCTTTATTTAACCAGGTAAGCCAGTTGAGAACAAGTTCTCATTTACAACTGCGACCTGGCCAAGATAAAGCATAGCAGTGCGATAAAAACAACAACACAGAGTTACATATGGGGTAAAAAAACAGTCAAAAAATACAACAGAAAATATATATACAGTGTGTGTAAATGTAGCAAGTTATGGAGGTAAGGCAATAAATAGGCTATAGTGCAAAATAATTATAATTAGTATTAACACTGGAATGCTAGATGTGCAAGAGATTATGTGCAAATAGAGATACTGGGGTGCAAAAGAGCAAAATAAATAACAATATAAGGATGAGGTAGTTGGGTGGGCTAATTTCAGATGGGCTGTGTACAGGTGCAGTGATCGGTAAGGTGCTCTGACAACTGATGACAATGTATCTAAATATGTGGGATATGGACAAGCAACTGTCTTGGGATACCTAAAAACAGTATAGGTAAGTGCTAAAACAGGTACACGTCAAATTGGGGAATATCCTCTTTTAAGTGGCAGTTGCTCTTTGCTGAAACACAAACTCCAGATTGTGGCATTAAGTAAATTAAAATGGGGTTTATAAACCCATATTTATTGACAACCCCTACTTAATCAAATAACTGTTCTACAAAAAATCTATACAATAGGCGTTACCAGCACAGCACACCCATTGACTATACATTAGAATGATCTTATTATCATTACCGAAACTGACCCTAAAAATTAGGCAGTAATGAGAAGTGTGTTTCGCAATGACAGGCCCTTTGCTCAATCTACAAGTAATAGGAGACTGGCATCATGATTCAGCAAACAATTGACCACATCAGTAAAGGCCATTCATGCCTCCATGTTGGTAAGGTAATGGTTCTTTAAGTTTTTCCCAATTTTAGCTTTTTAGTCATTACAGTAATGAGAAGGTTAAGTGTCGTAAAGCGGGTGTTTGAGAATAAGATCTCCTGAAGGCATATAGGTGAAGAAATTAAATTAACTAAGGTCTGCTCCTCTAGATGATGCATCATGGGTGAATACAACTTTATTTCAAACAGGATTGGAGTTTTTACAGCAACTTGAAAAAGTGTTATTGTAATGAGAAACATGTCCACAGACAGTTTTTACATAAATAAATATAATTTTAATGTAAACTTCTATTAATGTATACAATGTTATGATTTATGGACAAACTACAGCAACATTGTGTTTTATTCAAGTAAGTTAGCTAGGTTTTTCTAAAGTAAAATTGTATAAAATGACCCGACAATTTTATCCAGAAGGATTTCGGTAATGAGAATTTGGGGTGAAAATGTCTAAAATTCAGGCGAAAATGTTAAATGTATTTAAACCTAGACACTGTGCCATAAACTAGGCATCTTAGTCTCCAGAATTATAATTTATTCTTGCAGAAGCATCATGGTTTTCTAACTCAAGTAGCTAGTGCCATGATTAAAACTGGTTTCATGAGAATCATCAAATTAGTAGCTAACCTCTACCTGCTATATTGTTGTTCTGATGCCATTTTATTGTAGATAATGAAATCTGAGGGTTCCCATTTCGTAAATGTAGCTTGATATTACACAGGACATCTAGATATATATAAGGATGAATAGCTAGCAAATGAAATGGCGACTATGTAATGATGATGATAATGTTTTTTTTTTTAAAGCCAAACAGTAGCCAGCCAGCTACTAGTAGCCTGTTCCCGTTAGCTAGCTATCCACTGGGCTGGGTTGTGATGTTGACATCAATTGTTGTGAATTATTCAACTAAACTATTAATAAATAGACCAGTTTGATCAAACGTGCACCATAATCAATATTATTACATGTGACTGCATTAATGTAAGGCGTAAAATCGTTTTCGTTACCTCATTTTGTACCATGATATGAGTCTTGACTTGCCCAGTTTTGCATCTGAGATGTGATGTGCTGTGAACTTGCTTGTTGGAGTTGCAGCGCGTCCCCTGTTTTTTACAGTCCAGGGTAATCGTTAGTCAAAACAGGTGCGTTTTGCAACGGAAACGAGAGTTGCTATTGGACAAATTCAGTAGTTCGCCTCGTTTAATTCAGTTTGCTTCCGTTTAAGAAACGTTTTGCAACATAATTGGCGTAATGAATATACTCCTGACTCCAGTCCTGACGCGTAGTCCTAAAGCCCACAATGTATTTCCCATCCCTGGACCATTTATTTATTTTGCTGTCAAATTTGGTCCATCCTCTGTGAGTCTGGATACTTCGACATGTTCAAATGGCCCTGCTTTGACTGTATATATTCTCTATTTATTTATTTATTTTTAATGTTTTATCGCTGTAGAAAATAATGTGAAAGTGCACAGTCAGTGTGTGATTCCACTCCAGAACTGTAGATGGTAGTATTGCACTAAACGTAGATTTGGCGTGGAGACGCGTACCAGAGGAAGATCCCAGATTGTTTCCCTTTCTTTCTCTCCACCCAAATAAACATTTCCAGAGGAAATTCCTGAGTTCAGAGACAGGCAGGAAAAAAAGAGAGAGGAACGCATCTACATTCATGTGTTTATTGTAATGATAACGGTAAGAATACGTGCGTCTGATTGTGTCCGTCAAAGAGTGGTTGCTTCAGTATCTAGCCAGAGAGATGGCTTTGATCTGTACTATGACGTAGCTGACTGGCTAGCTATAGTGGATCAGTATATTTAGTGGCTGTATATAGTGAAATATCACCGTGTAGCTATCATGTAAGTGAACCCGTCCAGAGCCATCTATTGCATGCCAGTACGAAGCATATCTATGGGCCAATAACATCCATAGACTATGGCTGTATACTTGACTAGTGTGCAGTGTGCAAGCAGACAGAATCCAATAAAAGCATGATGTCTGATCTATGTAATGTCTCTCTCTGGTTCTCAGATGTCGGTGGAGGGGAGGCTAGGGGGCCAGGCTGGTGCCCTGCTGTGTGTGGCTGTGTCTGGGGCTGCTGTGTCTCCTGTCCACCCTGCCCTGTTCCTGGTCCCAGGACCCCCTTTACGTTGGCGACCCCATGGATACTGGGTACTCCGTGGATGCAGATCGGGGTGCCTTCCAGGCGCAGAGTGCCCTGTCTGACATGGAGTTCTCTTCCATTGCTTCCTACGGCGTCCCCGGCAACAATGACTCACGTGGCAACAAGGAGCTGCCCATCCTGTTGTGGTGGAGTGCAGGACTCTTCCCTCGTTTCCCCGGAGACACAGAACGCATCGACTGTCACTCCTCCTCCTGTCTGGTCACACGCAATAGGAAGGTCTGTGGTTCTAGTATTATAGCTTGGTCTTCCAGTGGTTTATTCTGTTGTGTGTTGTCCTAGCCTGGTCCCAGATCTGTTTGTGCTGTTTTGCCAACTCCTATGGCTATGGCCATTGTCACACCAAACAGATCTGGGACCAGGCTAGTGTTATCGTTGTGATCTGTTAATACACGTTGTTTATAATATGTTATTAATAATAGCCCCTGTCTTTTTCATGACCATGGATTTCCGTTTGTATTGACAGCAATGTGGATATGAATAAACTGGAACCATCCTGATCTCTACAGGTTCAACTGGACCGACGCACCTCCTCCATCATCTTCTATGGGACAGACTTCAGGGCCTACGAGGCTCCTCTTCCCAGACCCTCTCACCAGACCTGGGCCTTCTTCCACGGGGAGTCCCCCATGAACAACTACGTCCTGTCCCACAGCCCAGGCATCAGGCTGTTTAACTACACAGGTACAGGGAGACAATGTGTCAACTCTTATCTTGTGTAAATAAATGAAAGGGTACTTGGAGCCAACAATCGCTCACATAAAAAAATAAGCTTGCTCCCAAATGGCACCCTATTCCCTATATAGTGCACTACTTTTGACCAGGGCACAGAGGGCTCTAGTCGCAGACTCAAACAAAGGACACCACTCACTTTAATGAATATAATTTGCAATCAAAGCTTTGTTTTACTTTTCTTTTTCTCGTAGCAACATGTCTTAATAGACCATACACTCCCTTCGTTCATTTTGGATGTTCAACTCCACAGCCACCTTCAGGAGGGGCTCAGACTACCCTCTGACCCTGCAGTGGTTGCCCTCCATGGGATACCTGCTCCAGCCTGTAGCCGTGTCTCTGGAGCAGAAGAACCACTGGAGGAGAGAGGGCCTGGCCCCAATCATGTACATGCAGTCACAATGCGACATCCCCTCTGACAGGGACAGAGATGTACAGAAACTCATGAAGTACATAGAGGTACAGTGGTATGGAATGTGTTCCCTCCTAGCCTAGATGTTTTGATATAAAGGAATGTTGTCTGGTTTTTATTGTTGTATCCCATGATTTGGTGGACTGGCAACCATTTGTGTGAATTGAGCCCTCTAGTCTAGTCCTAACTTTTCACCCAACTACCTATTTCTTTGTCCCCTGTTCACCCACCCACCCACTCTTTCTCTCTCTCTCTCTCTCTCTCTCTCTCTCTCTCTCTCTCTCTCTCTCTCTCTCTCTCTCTCTCTCTCTCTCTCCTCCCCCTCTCTCCCCCCTCCCTCCAGGTGGACTCGTATGGGAAATGTCTGAACAATAAGCCCCTCCCCCAGTACCTGGAGGACACAAGCACAGCCACAGGGGAGGACGCCGGCTTTATGAGCCCTGGAGAACGGCCTGTGTCAGGTAAGAGAGGGAGGAGGGAGTGAGATTGGGAGAGAGAGAGGAGGAGTAATAGAAAGAGAGAGACTATTTAGGTTTATAGGCAAAATCATGTTTGTAACTCGTGTTTTTAGCTTGCCCTTCAATTAATGATTTTATCATTGTTTTAGACATCCTTTGCGTTTGCATTTTTTGATTAATCTCTCTTATACAATAGGAACTGAATGGTGAATAATGTATTGTGTCATTTTGAAGTCACTTTTATTTTAAATAAGAATAGAATATGTTTCTTAACACTTCTACATGAATGTGGATGCTACCATGATTATGGATAATCATGAATTAATGATGAGTGAAACAGTAAGAGGAAGAAAAAAATGCTAACCTCCCGTTATTGATCATTTTGGGGGTATAATCTTTGTTCCTATGTAACTTTCTCCCTCGTCATTATGTCAAGTAAAGGGTGACATTCTGTACAGTTGCCTCATATGAAACAAATCCAAAATGTATACTGAACAAAAATATAAACACAACATGTAATGTGTTGGTCCCATGTTTCATTAGTTGAAATAAAAGATCCCAGAAATGTTCCATGTGCAGAAATGTGTTTACATCCCTGTTAGTGAGCATTTCTCTTTTGCCAAGATAATCCATCCACCTGACAGATGTGGCATATCAAGAAGCTGATTAAACAGCGTGATCATTACACAGGTGCACCTTGTGCTGGGGACTATAAAAGGCAGCTCTAAAATGTGCAGTTTTGTCACACAACACAATGCCACAGATGTCTCAAGTTTTGAGGGAGCGTGCAATTGGCATGCTGACTGCAGGAATGTCCACCAGAGCTGTTGCCAGAGAATTGAATGTTCATTTCTCTACCAAAACGTTGTTTTAGAGAATTTGGCAGTACGTCCAACCGGCCTCACAATCGCAGACCACATGTAACCACGCCAGCCCAGGACCTCCACATCCGACTTCTTCATCTGCGGGATCGTCTGAGACCAGCCACCCAGACAGCTGATGAAACTGAAGAGTATTTCTGTCTGTAATAAAGCCCTTTTGTGGGGAAAAACTCATTCTGATTGGCTGGGCCTGGCTCCCCAGTGGAAGGGCCTATGCCCTCCCAGGTCCACCCATGGCTGCACCCCTGCCCAGCCATGTGAAATCCATAGATTAGGGCCTAATGAATTTATTTCAATTGACTGATTTCCTTATATGAACTGTAACTCAGTAAAATTGTTGCACATTGCGTTTTATATTTTGGTCAGTGTATATATACAATTATATTTGTGTTTGTGGAGGAATTTATTTATACCGCATGAAGACTATTGCGCTACGATTTTGAGCATTTACGATCCATTAAAAACAGAAACGTTTTCAAAAACGTAAACTTCCTGGTTACTTTCATAGCTGTTTCTTTGTATTCATCTCTTTCATTGTTTTAACTGTAAAGCATGTTGTGATTTTTAAATGCACTTTTAATAAAGTTGGATTTGATTTTATCCAGGACTACATGACAGAGAAGCTATGGCGGCCTCTCCACCAGGGCTGTGTACCGCGGCTCCTCCTCAGTAGCTGACTGGATGCCCAACGACCACTCTGTCATCCTTATCGATGACTTCCCATCACCTCAGGACCTAGCCAAGTTCCTCAAGGCGCTGGATGAGAACGATGAAGAGTACGCTAGATATTTAGAGTTTAAGAAGCCGAGCCGTGTTACCAACGTTGGCCTGTTGGAGGCACTGGAGAGCAGGAAGTGGGGCGTGAACGACATGAGCAAACCCAACTACCTCAACGGCTTTGAGTGCTATGTCTGTGACCAGGAGAATACCAGACTGGCAGCGGAACAGGCCTATAGGAAAGCCCCAGAGAAGAGCCCGCCTCCCCAGCCTAAGATGGCCAATAATTCTCATATGGGATGTCCTCTACCCAGCCCAGGGTTTGTAGACCTTCAGGACCTACACACCAATGGCAGGCAGGCACCACCAGCCTCTGAAATAAAGGGCTTTATCTTTGTGAAATGTTAGGCTTTGACTGTATAGTACATTATGACAGTATACTGTTTGCAGTGAGAGATATTCCTCCATTGAGTGTCTTAACATGTCTTAACATCCACACACAAAAGTTTTTCTCCTAACATTTCAAATAAATTGCTGTGCTTATTGGCTTTATTCATTTATTATTGTGTGTTTTTTCAGCTGGGTCCAGATGTGGCCGCAGGACTACTGGCAGAGCCTAGATCAGGCTGAAGGATTGGAGTCTCTCATCAGACATAACGAGTCGGACCCTGCACTTCTCTGGCATCACGTCCAGGAGATGGCTATGAGGAGGGTTCCAGAGGAGGACAGGCATAACTAGTCGAACCCTGAAATGCTGAGGAACCACATACAGGAGGAGAGCCAGAGGTAACTGAGAAAAGTTCCTTATTGTCAGTATTTTTTGACTGAAAAAGGACAAGGAAATAAAGCCATCTATTTGTCCAGAGACCTGCACCCCTAAACAGTGGGGCGTGGCCAAAGTGGATCCGCAAACCAGAGAGATGTGGACCAGCAATAAGAATCAATGAACTGCTACTGAACTATCGGTAGTGTAGACTGTAGAGGATAGAGAAGATGTGAAAATATATACAGTATCAGCTGGTAGAGCATGGCGCTTGTAACGCCAAGGTAGTGGGTTCGATCCCCGGGACCACCCATACACAAAAAATTATAATAATAATGTATGCACGCATGACTGTAAGTCGCTTTGGATAAAAGCGTCTGCTAAATGGCATATTATTATTATTATTATTATAATGCCATCCACTTGAGGTGTCTGGTATATTGAGGGGTCTGTAGCATCTGTGGCACCAAAGGGCCTAATGTATGTCAAAGTTACAGTAGATGTTTTGTTACTCCTCTCTGCAATGAAAAACTTTGTGCAATATATTTGATCTTGTTCTATAGGTCTCAAACCTGTCGCCATAACTGCTCTTTTCAACAGTCTTGTCAACACTCCATGTACAAAACATATTTATATCATGTTTATATAAATCCGTTTTATTGTTATTGTGAGACAAAACGTCAAAGGCAATTAAAAACTGGAGAAAAAAAATGTGTATTTACTTTGCATTGTCAAGCTTGAAAGTAGAAAATTGTACCCAACCACCAATCTACATAGCCAGTTCCCTGTTAAATATTTACATACAGTATCTTCATATTTCACAATACATTCACCAAGTTACGACATTAAAGGTCCACTGCAGCCGTTTTTATCTCAATGTCAAACCATTTCTGTGTAACAATTAGGTATCTTACTGTGATTGTTTCCAATTAAAATGGTAAAAAATAAACAAAAATAGCTTCTTAGCAAAGAGCAATTTCTCAAGCAAAGGACTGTCTGGGAGTCCTAACTGGACAAGCCTAATGGGAGGGATATGTAACATGAAAACTAGCTGTTATTCGCAGAGAGGTTTGAAACTCTTATTTGTTATTGGTCTATTAACGTATACCGCCTGGTGATGTCACCATGGAAGGCCAGAACTCCCTTCCACCAAAACAGGCTGACATTTCAGGCAGTCTATTCAAAGAGCTCTTACACTACTAAAAGGGAATTATCATACTTTTCACAATTTCACAGTATTATTCCAACCTCATAGTGTGGAAATATATATAAAACACAGGAAAATCATGTTATTGACTGCAATGGGCCTTTAAGGAGAATTAAAGGCAAAAAAAAGGTGGACATGCAAACGGACGGAAGATTCAACTATATCAGTAATATGATCATATTATTATCTTTACCAACCCTAAACCATAGAATAACTGCCATAGTATTCCAGTGTTAACCTCATTCAATTCAGTAGGATCCATACAAAGGTATGAAAACAAAATCTGACCCATGGAAATTCATGTCAAACTAAAGGTGCAGTGTCCCTGTCTGTTAGCAGATGACAGGCCTTGATGGGAGAGAGCAGTTCTATCAGCCATCCAGTCTTGTCACCTCTGTGGCCGTGAAGGAAAAGAGACAAGGAAAGGAAGCATCCTAGAAGACGTTGGAGTAGCAGCTCTCACAGTGGACGGTCCCTTTGTGCAGGAACATGTTGAACAGAAAGTCTCCCATTGGCTTACTGCAAACACCACACTGCAACAACAACATAGCATATTGTTAATGTAACACAGCCAAGACTATATGAACGCTTCGGCTTAGTTCTAGTCTGCAATAATTTTACCTGCTAGCAACACGGCTGCTACACCACTGAAACAACCACTTTTACAACTACCGCAGCCACTACAGTTGATACAGGGTCAAAGTGTATAACCTATAAACATGATTGTAACCAGAGTTTAACATATAACATGTTAATAACCAGGTTTAGTTACCTTGAAGCAGGCCGGGTGGCAGGAGATGTTTAGGTGCTCGATGGTGATCTTGGCATCGTTGCCCACCTGCTCTCCACAATACGTACAGGCAGACGTCATGGCAGACCTAGTAGATGGGGGGGGGGGGGGAGGGGGTGTTCAGCATGGGACATAGCTCTATTGGTCAAAGCCTGTATCTACAAGTTTCCAGCCAAGGCAAGACAAAATGGTACGCGTTTCCAGGGTTATTATAGTTTTGTGATTTAATATTAGTTATTCGTTTTTAGAGTTTTATTTGAAGTTTAGTTTCAGTTGGTTTTCAGACTTTATTTACACTTTTTTATTTACTTTCAGTTTAATAAAAGCATTTCTGTTTCGGTTGTATATTATTTAGTTTCAGTTTTAGAAAGTAGCCTATTGGTGAGAGGCTAGGAGCCATTTCTGTTGTAGGCCTATAGTTTATACATAAGGTGATAGACATAACATCTCTGTATCTGTATCTGTGACAACATGAGCAGCGCCATTGAGGCCATCTCCATTTTGAAGTAGTACATTTACTTCTTCACTAGTAAAATGAATTGGCTGATCCCTCCTGATGACCCGGCTGTCACGACTCCAACCGGGTCATCATGTCATGCCAACCGGGTCATCGGGATGAAGTTGGGAGTCCCGCTCAGTTGACTAAATCAAAATGGTGAAAGTCCTCAATGTCGCTACCCATGCAAACACAGGCTTTTGGCCACTAGACTCCATACAACTCCGTGGCCTGGAAATAGGTTTGGTTAGGTTTAAATTATAAATCAATCCTAATGTGACTTGGATTTAAAGGATAAGTGCCTAGACTGGTGCAAGAAATATAGTGGAAGGAAACTCTCTTGCCCATGTTTACACCAAACCAATGCTTTTTAAACTTTAGTAGCAGATGTCAAAAGAATCGAGTACCTTTACCGTTATCTGACAGACAGAGAGAGGAAGAATCAACAGATTAAGTCATGTAATATTAAACATGTCTCACTGACTAACCCCATGTCTCACTGACTAAACCCCTTCAAATAGGGTTACTAGAAACAGCTGAAACAAAAGCAGCAAAAACACTTCTTCACAAATCTATCAGTTCATAGCCTGCCAGCCAGCCAGTCAGCCAGTCAGCCAGCCAGCCAGCCAGCCAGCCTGCCAGCCAGCCAGTGGGAGATTTTCTGGTTTAGAACTCTTGGGATGCAGGGGCAGACACCAGATCCAGTCCTACAGGACACAGCTTTGGATAAACAGCCATCCTGCCAGAACTGGAGAGGTGACTCTGTAAACATACCCCCCTTTACCTCTTCCAGGTATTTCCACAGCTCACACGGGGCACTTAATGCCCTGCCAGGTAACCCTCCGGCTGGACAGTGACAGTGATTCAGTATGCATGCAAAGCGCTCACACAGTGACGTCAGGAGGACCTGTGCCAACTGTTTTGCAACAGTAGTGACTGCAAGTGTACCTCAAGGTTGAGAAGGCACAGCAACACATCAGACAGCGACTGGCTGTCAGTTTGAAGTTGGTCGGTGTGGATTGCGAACGGCTCCAACAATTTGACAAGCTGTTCTAGCTTGGCCCAGTCACGCTCTGTGCTCACCCTCGGATTTCTTCCCTGTTAGCTAGTGATCGCTAATGACAGTGATGCACAAGCTATGTCTATTTGAAACATCGGCATTTACCTGCCAGATTCAGAAGCTCGAAAACCACATTAGGAAGAAAAAAAGCTTGAAAACCCCATTAGATTTTTGGCCAAAGTTTACATGAAAAAAAACTCTAACGTTTATTTTTTCAGTCAAAGATAATAGTTTTCATTTTTATTTCAGTTTACTAAATCGTTTTTCCAATTTTATTTTTATTTTAGTTTCAGTTTTCATTTACTATAATAACCTGGGCGGCAGGTAGCTTAGTGGTTAAGAGCGTGGCACCAGTAACCGAAAGGTCGCTGGTTCTAATCCCCGAGCCGACTAGGTGAAAAATCTGTCGATGTGCCCTTGAGCAAGGCACTTAACCCTAATTGCTCCTGTAAGTCGCTCTGGATAAGAGCGTCTGCTAAATGACCTATTTTTTTATTTATTTTAACCTTGGTGTCCATACCACTTCTTTGCCAATCTGAAGGAACCGGATAGGTGTAAGCAATAAAGTTTGATTTGAATATGGAGATGACCCCACTCCACCCATCTAGCCTTGTAGCTTCCTTCTGCCGTGTTGATTACACCTATCTGGGTTCCTTCAGATTTGAACAACAAGGGCCTAGGAGTTGTTTTCAAATGGAGGAGTGGACAAAGTATTGTTACCTGGTGGAAGAGGAGGGGCTGCTGTAGAAATGGCTGCTAGAACTAGACGTTACATAGTCAGGATCGTCTCTAGTGTTGTGTTTGGTTAGGTCTGTAGCATTCACATACTCCTTCAGATACACAAAACCCCTGAGAGAGAGAAGGGTGGGGGTGGGGGGTAAAGGGTTGAGAGAGAGAGAAACTTATTGTAACCATCACATTGATAGTAACCATCACTACTATGGTAACTGTTATTACTCACTGTACTTCTAAAGTTATACCCCCATCCTTCTCATGATTCACTCACTTCTTGGACTCAGTGTCTGGTGACTTGGGTCTCTGGTTTGCAGAACTGTCCAAGGTGCTGGAGTAGGAGTTAGAACTAGAGGAAATAATATTGTATACCAGACAGTGTGTCAGGGTAGATTTGTTATTATGGGTGAAATAGAACATAGCAGATCAATAGAATGGGACAGGAAAACACAGGACAGGCTATACTGCTACAGTGAGGGGAAAAAAGTATTTGATCCCCGGCTGATTTTGTACGTTTGCCCACTGACAAAGAAATGATCAGTATATAATTTTAATGGTAGGTTTATTTGAACAGTGAGAGACAGAATAACAACAAAAACATCCAGAAAAACGCATGTCAAAAATGTTATGAATTGATTTGCAGTTTAATGAGGGAAATAAGTATTTGACCCCCTCTCAATCAGAAAGATTTCTGGCTCCCAGGTGTCTTTTATACAGGTAACGAGCTGAGATTAGGAGCACACTCTTAAAGGGAGTGCTCCTAATCTCAGTTTGTTAGCTGTATAAAAGACACCTGTCCACAGAAGCAATCAATCAATCAGATTCCAAACTCTCCACCATGGCCAAGACCAAAGAGCTCTCCAAGGATGTCAAGGACAAGATTGTAGACCTACACAAGGCTGGAATGGGCTACAAGGCCATCGCCAAGCAGCTTGGTGAGAAGGTGACAACAGTTGGTGCGATTATTCGCAAATGGAAGAAACACAAAAGAACTGTCAATCTCCCTTGGCCTGGGGCTCCATGCAAGATCTCACCTCGTGGAGTTGCAATGATCATGAGAACGGTGAGGAATCAGCCCAGAACTACACGGGAGGATCTTGTCAATAATCTCAAGGCAGATGGGACCATATTCACCAAGAAAAAAATTGGTAACACACTACGCCGTGAAGGACTGAAATCCTGCAGCGCCCGCAAGGTCCCCCTGCTCAAGAAAGCACATATACAGGCCCGTCTGAAGTTTGCCAATGAACATCTGAATGATTCAGAGGAGAACTGGGTGAAAGTGTTGTGGTTAGATGAGACCAAAATCGAGCTGTTTGGCATCAACTCAACTCGCCCTGTTTGGAGGAGGAGGAATGCTGCCTATGGCCCCAAGAACACCATCCCCACCGTCAAACATGGAGGGTGAAACATTATGCTTTGGGGGTGTTTTTCTGCTAAGGGGACAGGACAACTTCACCGCATCAAAGGGACGATGGACAGGGCCATGTACCGTCAAATCTTGGGTGAGAACCTCCTTCCCTCAGCCAGGGCATTGAAAATGGGTCGTGGATGGGTATTCCAGCATGACAATGACCCAAAACACACGGCCAAGGTAACAAAGGAGTGGCTCAAGAAGAAGCACATTAAGGTCCTGGAGTGGACTAGCCAGTCTCCAGACCTTAATCCCATAGAAAATCTGTGGAGGGAGCTGAAGGTTCGAGTTGCCAAACATCAGGCTCGAAACCTTAATGACTTGGAGAAGATCTGCAAAGAGGAGTGGGACAAAATCCCTCCTGAGATGTGTGCAAACCTGGTGGCCAACTACAAGAAACGTCTGACCTCTGTGATTGCCAACAAGGGTTTTGCCACCAAGTACTAAGTCATGTTTTGCAGAGGGGTCAAATACTTATTAGCCTCATTAAAATGCAAATCAATTTATAACATTTTTGACATGCGTTTTTCTGGATTTTTTTGTTGCTATTCTACCTCTCACTGTTGAAATAAACCTACCATTAAAATTATAGACTGATCTTGTCTTTGTCAGAAGGCAAACGTACAAAATCAGCAGGGGATCAAATACTTTTTTCCCTCACTGTATGACCTCACAGTTTCTCCTGGATAACCTGTATGTACTATGACCTCACAGTTTCTCCTGGATAACCGGTATGTACTATGACCCTCACAGTTTCTCCTGGATAACCGGTATGTACTATGACCTCACAGTTTCTCCTGGATAACATGTATGTACTATGACCCTCACAGTTTCTCCTGGATAACATGTATGTACTATGACCTCACAGTTTCTCCTGGATAACATGTATGTACTATCACGGTAGACAACTCCATTGTGTCCTCCTCCCAGAGTGCAAGGAACCTTGGTGTGACCCTGGACAACACCCTGTCGTTCTCCGCTAACATCAAAGCGGTGACCCAATCCTGCAGGTTCATGCTCTACAACATTTGCAGAGTACGACCCTACTTTACACAGAAAGCGGCACAGGTCCTAATCCAGGCACTTGTCATCTCCCGTCTGGATTACTGCAACTCGCTGTTGGCTGGGCTCCCTGCCTGTGCCATTAAACCCCTACAACTCATCCAGAATGCCGCAGCCCGTCTGGTGTTCAACCTTCCCAAGTTCTCTCATGTCACCCCGCTCCTCCACACACTCCACTGGCTTCCAGTTGAAGCTCGCATCTACTACAAAACCATGGTGCTTGCCTACGGAGATGTGAGGGGAACGGCACCTCCTTACCTTCAGGCTCTGATCAGACCCTACACCCAAACGAGGGCACTACGTTCATCCACCTCTGGCCTGCTAGCTCCCCTACCTCTACGGAAGCACAGTTCCCACTCAGCCCAGTCAAAGCTATTTGCTGCTCTGGCACCCCAATGGTGGAACAAGCTCCCCCACGACGCCAGGACAGCGGAGTCACTGACCACCTTCCGGAGACACTTGAA
The DNA here is from genome assembly GCF_964263955.1 of Coregonus lavaretus. Lineage (NCBI taxonomy): Eukaryota > Metazoa > Chordata > Actinopteri > Salmoniformes > Salmonidae > Coregonus > Coregonus lavaretus. The sequence continues at coordinate 6,333,386 of NC_140016.1, forward strand.
ACCCTACCTCTTTAAGGAATACCTGGAATAGTATAAAGTAATCCTTCTACCTCCCCCACCCCCCCCATAAAAAAAAGAAGAAAAAAAGTGGTTGTCCCACTGGCTATCATAAGTTGAATGCACCAATTTGTAAGTCGCTCTGGATAAGAGCGTCTGCTAAATGACTTAAATGTAAATGTAATGTACTATGACTCTCACAGTTTCTCCTGGATTCATCTTTAGTGTCCCCAAAATATCACATGTATTTGGTTTCCTATCTTACTACCAATAGATTCCTTACTATCATAGAGTCCCTACCCTATCTCCAACTACAACATGCATTAGGTTTCCCTTACCCCTTCCTTAGCACAGCAGCAAAGAGAATGTTGTAAAGATTTAGAGGAAACATGAAGAGATATTAAGATGTTGCTGTGTAAGACAGATAACATGATACACTCACCGGTCCATTGAAGGCTCTGGGTCTCTGTGATGGAGAGACAGTAATATCAGTCAGAACATCCACTTCTAGAGAATGGCTTCCAATAGCCACACTGAGCACAGACGTCAATTCAATGTCTATTCCACGTTGGTTCAACGTAATTTCATTGAAATGACGTGGAAACAATGTTGATTCAACCAGTGTGTGTCCAAGTGGGTTCTCATCCAAGTCTCTAACTTGTCACTTCTTCTTCTAACTTGTCACTTCTCAACGGTGATGCTAAGCTGTGTGTCAATAGACAACCAGCTAGACTTTTTGATTTCACTTCTCTGTGATGCTAAGCTTTATGGCTCCTTATAAAGAGTATGTCTCCTTCTACCAGTCGTTCCCCCTTCCAGAGGTATGTAGATGAATGACAGGGATGATGTGTCTCTGGCTGCTTTACTGGCTAATAAAGGTGTGTTCTGACACTTCTTTCCTGTAGTGTTACCCTACCTTAACTGACCGACCTCTCCTCCCCTTCTAGTCATACTGCAGTTAACCATTACCTCACTCTTTCTTTCTCTATCGCTCTTTATTGGCATGGGAAACGTATGTTAACATTGCCAAAGCAAGTGAAGTAGATAGTAAACAAAAGTGAAATAAACAATAAAAAATGAACAGTAAATATTACACTCACAAAAGTTCCAAAATAATAAAGACAATTAAAATCTCTCTCTCTCTCTCTCTCTCTCTCTGACATGCTTCTAACATTATGCTGATAATGTTAGTAAATGATTAAAGGCATTGTGTTGTAAAATAAAGACTAGTAAGTCCTATAGGGATTGTAAAATGATAAAGGTCATACCTTTTCTCAGTCTCCTTCTCTTTATAGACAGTAGGTGCACTCCATCTATCCCATGGAGAATCACTCTCAGATGACCTACAACACACACACAAACAAACACAAACCATTAAGACATCATTCATACCACTCCCATAGCAAGATACAGTAACATCATGTACATAGTGATGGATGTAAAGAGATCAGTTTACTAGAGATGTAAGGGAAAGTGGTAACGGGTATATATCTGAACTATGTCCTATATACAGCAGCACCAGTTCAGTCTGTGGCTGAGGGTGTTACTGATGGAGGTTATAGAAAGAGGCTGAGGGTGTTACTGATGGAGGTTATAGAAAGAGGCTGAGGGTGTTACTGATGGAGGTTATAGAAAGAGGCTGAGGGTGTTACTGATGGAGGTTATAGAAAGAGGCTGAGGGTGTTACTGATGGAGGTTATAGAAAGAGGCTGAGGGTGTTACTGATGGAGGTTATAGAAAGAGGCTGAGGGTGTTACTGATGGAGGTTATAGAAAGAGGCTGAGGGTGTTACTGATGGAGGTTATAGAAAGAGGCTGAGGGTGTTACTGATGGAGGTTATAGAAAGAGGCTGAGGGTGTTACTGATGGAGGTTATAGAAAGAGGCTGAGGGTGTTACTGATGGAGGTTATAGAAAGAGGCTGAGGGTGTTACTGATGGAGGTTATAGAAAGAGGCTGAGGGTGTGTGTGTGAGGAGTGATTCAGTGGTGGGGGGTGGGGGATTTCCAGAGCCTTTAATATAGAGGTGGCTTACTGTTTCTGAACCGTGACCAGGGATACCTGTGGATCCTCCTGCTCCTCCTGCTCCTCATCCTCCTCATCCTCACTGACATGAGAGAACATAAAAGGCTTTTAGTACAACCCCCTGGGGTCATGGATGGATGGGTGGTTTGATGTGGGCTTGGGAGGTGGCAGTGTGGATCTATATAAGTGACGATCTGTGAGGAGGTTCATTCACCTCTTGTCTGTGGTAGTGATAGGGTTGACGTCCCAGGACCTCTTCCATGTCAGTCTGTAGAGAGAGAGAGAGAGAGAGAGAGAAAGAGAGAGAACACCACAGTTAGTCTGGAGACAGAGCTCAATTCTAACATTGGGGTTTACAAATATACACTAGTATAGGATGCACACAGTGAAACATTCAAATACCTTGTTGTGTTTGTGTCCCTGTCGATGGGGATAACGTCGTCTGCAAGGGCCTCCAACATATTTTCATTCACACTTTAAAACAGAAAACAGATTAAAACAGATAATTTAAAGCTCTGACTCGTCATGAGCAATGTGGATCCAAGTGTAAAAACGTCAATGAAAGTGATACAAGCACGTCTCTCAGTAGACAGGTACAGTATATCTATTTTATCTATTTATTTATTTTTGTACTTTTTAGCCCTTTTTCTCCCCAATTTCATGATGTCCAATTGGTAGTTACAGTCTTGTCCCATCGCTGCAACTCCGGTACGGACTCGGGAGAGGCGAAAGTCGAGAGCCATGCGTCCCCCGAAACACGACTCTGCCAAGCCGCACTGCTTCTTGACACACAGCTCGCTTAACCCGGAAGCCAGGAGGAAACACTGTACAACTGGTGACCGTGTCAGCGTGCATGCGCCCGGCCCGCCACAAGTAGTCGATAGAGCGCGATGGGACAAGGACATCCCGGCCGGCCAAACCCTCCCCTAACCCAGACGACGCTGGGCCAATTGTGCGCCGCCTCATAGGTCTCCCGGTCGCCACACAGCCCGGATCGAACCCGGGTCTGTAGTGACGCCTCAAGCACTGCGATGCAGTGCCTTAGACCGCTGCGCCACTCGGGAGGCCCCAGGTACAGTATATATAACAGGTGGTCTCTCTCAGTAGACAGGTACAGTAGATCTCACCTGGAGTCAGTACTAGGGGTCGGACTGTCAGGGGCCACTACCTCGGTCGAGACACTATATCTGTTGAAATAATATAATTATATGGTACTGTTAGAATGAAACACATTGAAGTACAATAGTAGTAGATTTAGTAGTGGCAGGTAGTAGTATTAGTAGTAGTAGTAGTAGTAGTAGTAGTAGATTTAGTAGTGACCGGTAGTAGTAGTAGATTTAGTAGCGGCAGGTAGTAGTAGTAGATTTAGTAGTGACCGGTAGTAGTAGTAGATTTAGTAGTGACCGGTAGTAGTAGTAGATTTAGTAGTGGCAGGTAGTAGTAGATTTGAAAAACAATTTCACACTGATTTCGCTCTGAATCACTAACATGACATGATTAATTCTGATCTCATTGACTTGTGATGGAAGGAGAAGGGTGCAATGTTATACTCTTTGAATGATAAACATGTGGAAAGATAGTGGAGAGGCAGACTGCAATTCAACCAAAACTGGTGTCCGGAAAGCCTGTGGCATTAGGAAAGACAATTGTTGTGATGTCAGACCCTATGTGTGTGTCATACTACATATCCTAGTAGTTTAAGATCAGGTGAGATGTTAGAGGATAGAGGGAGAGGGGGAGAGGGTAAAGATTAGAGACTAGGGGGAGAGGGTAAAGGTTAGAGGCTAGGGGGAGAGGGGGAGAGGGGGAGAGGGGGAGAGGGTAAAGGTTAGAGGCTAGGGGGAGAGGGTAAAGGTTAGAGGCTAGGGGGAGAGGGTAAAGGTTAGAGGCTAGGGGGAGAGGGTAAAGGTTAGAGGCTAGGGGGAGAGGGTAAAGGTTAGAGACTAGGGGGAGAGGGGGAGAGGGGGAGAGGGGGAGAGGGTAAAGGTTAGAGGCTAGGGGGAGAGGGTAAAGGTTAGAGGCTAGGGGGAGAGGGTAAAGGTTAGAGGCTAGGGGGAGAGGGTAAAGGTTAGAGGCTAGGGGGAGAGGGTAAAGGTTAGAGGCTAGGGGGAGAGGGTAAAGGTTAGAGGCTAGGGGGAGAGGGTAAAGGTTAGAGACTAGGGGGAGAGGGGGAGAGGGGGAGAGGGGGAGAGGGTAAAGGTTAGAGGCTAGGGGGAGAGGGTAAAGGTTAGAGGCTAGGGGGAGAGGGTAAAGGTTAGAGGCTAGGGGGAGAGGGTAAAGGTTAGAGGCTAGGGGAGAGGGGGAGAGGGTAAAGGTTAGAGGCTAGGGGGAGAGGGTAAAGGTTAGAGGCTAGGGGGAGAGGGTAAAGGTTAGAGGCTAGGGGGAGAGGGGGAGAGGGGGAGGGGGAGAGGGTAAAGGTTAGAGGCTAGGGGGAGAGGGGGAGAGGGGGAGAGGGTAAAGGTTAGAGGCTAGGGGGAGAGGGGGAGAGGGTAAAGGTTAGAGGCTAGGGGGAGAGGGGGAGAGGGGGAGAGGGTAAAGGTTAGAGGCTAGGGGGAGAGGGGGAGAGGGTAAAGGTTAGAGGCTAGGGGGAGAGGGGGAGAGGGGGAGAGGGTAAAGGTTAGAGGCTAGGGGGAGAGGGGGAGAGGGTAAAGGTTAGAGGCTAGGGGGAGAGGGTAAAGGTTAGAGGCTAGGGGAGAGGGTAAAGGTTAGAGGCTAGGGGGAGAGGGGAGAGGGTAAAGGTTAGAGGCTAGGGGGAGAGGGTAAAGGTTAGAGGCTAGGGGGAGAGGGTAAGGTTAGAAGCTAGGGGTAGAGGGTAAAGGTTAGAGGCTAGGGGGAGAGGGGGAGAGGGTAAAGGTTAGAGGCTAGGGGGAGAGGGTAAAGGTTAGAGGCTAGGGGGAGAGGGGGAGAGGGTAAAGGTTAGAGGCTAGGGGGAGAGGGTAAAGGTTAGAGGCTAGGGGAGAGGGGGAGAGGGTAAAGGTTAGAGGCTAGGGGGAGAGGGGGAGAGGGTAAAGGTTAGAGGCTAGGGGGAGAGGGTAAAGGTTAGAGGCTAGGGGGAGAGGGTAAAGGTTAGAGGCTAGGGGGAGAGGGGGAGAGGGTAAAGGTTAGAGGCTAGGGGGAGAGGGTAAAGGTTAGAGACTAGGGGGAGAGGGGGGAGAGGGTAAAGGTTAGAGGCTAGGGGGAGAGGGTAAAGGTTAGAGGCTAGGGGGAGAGGGTAAAGGTTAGAGGCTAGGGGGAGAGGGGGAGAGGGTAAAGGTTAGAGACTAGGGGGAGAGGGTAAAGGTTAGAGGCTAGGGGGAGAGGGTAAAGGTTAGAGGCTAGGGGGAGAGGGGGAGAGGGGGAGAGGGGGAGAGGGTAAAGGTTAGAGGCTAGGGGGAGAGGGGGAGAGGGTAAAGGTTAGAGGCTAGGGGGAGAGGGTAAAGGTTAGAGGCTAGGGGGAGAGGGTAAAGGTTAGAGGCTAGGGGGAGAGGGGAGAGGGGGAGAGGGGAGAGGGTAAAGGTTAGAGGCTGGGGGAGAGGGTAAAGGTTAGAGGCTAGGGGGAGAGGGTAAAGGTTAGAGGCTAGGGGGAGAGGGTAAAGGTTAGAGGCTAGGGGGAGAGGGTAAAGGTTAGAGGCTAGGGGGAGAGGGGAGAGGGTAAAGGTTAGAGGCAGGGGGAGAGGGTAAAGGTTAGAGGCTAGGGGGAGAGGGGAGAGGGGGAGAGGGGAGAGGGTAAAGGTTAGAGGCTGGGGGAGAGGGTAAAGGTTAGAGGCTAGGGGGAGAGGGTAAGGTTAGAGGCTAGGGGGAGAGGGGGAGAGGGTAAAGGTTAGAGGCTAGGGGGAGAGGGTAAAGATTAGAGGCTAGGGGGAGAGGGTAAAGGTTAGAGGCTAGGGGGAGAGGGTAAAGGTTAGAGGCTAGGGGGAGAGGGTAAAGGTTAGAGGCTAGGGGGAGAGGGTAAAGGTTAGAGGCTAGGGGGAGCAGGGGTAAAGGTTAGAGGCTAGGGGGAGAGGGTAAAGGTTAGAGGCTAGGGGGAGAGGGTAAAGGTTAGAGGCTAGGGGAGAGGGTAA
>NC_140016.1:6339645-6359645 GCF_964263955.1 Coregonus lavaretus
ACACATGTTAGACATAAACACACGCATGCACAAATGCACACACTGAAACAATCACACACACACACGCACGCACACGCACACACCATCTGAATAAGAGAACACACCTTCATGATACATACTTCACATTGAGCACACAGGAGGAATGGAGGAAACTATGTTGTAATAAACATGGTATCCATCACCTCATCCCCTTAGCATGGAGTTGATCTACTACCACATCTTACAATGGTAGGAAACCCACTATCACACACTCATCCTATTGAAATCAGCTCAGTCAGTAACCCTGTCAACTCACCTTTTGACATAGTCGGTGGTTGTAATCTGGTTCCTGTGACTCCTCCACTGGCTCCCTGAGTACCACAGATGGCAGAACAGACACAGGTTAGTAAGAGAGGTCCGGTCCACTAACAACCCCTAGTCCACTTGGTCCTTGTGTACATCTGATAGGATTGGACCTCTTGGCGTACAGTAATGGTATAGGTGCTGGACTGACACACTCAGGGTTGCAGGTTAAGAGGGTCACAGATTTGAGGCCCATTGGGGCTATCCCCTCTAGTTTGTTCTAGAACTGTTTCATCTCTGTCAAAAGGAGGGCCGCAGTATCCCTCCCCTCCCTTAAGGAACAGGAACATGTGATAGGCATTCCACAGTCCTGCTCCAACCATGCAGATGAGCCTGTATTACCACTTTCTACCAAACGACCAAACATACCCTCTGTCAGCCAAAGATAGATGGACAAACCCACGGCTGCACATGCACACTCACACGCACACAAATTGAAGCAAACGTAATTTCTCAACGTAGGGTCTTAGAAGCAGGGTTCGGGATGTTCATGAAAACCTGGTCCGCTTGCTCTTTCTCCCACATATTCTATTGAAATATTCTATGAAGTGGCTTAGATAGAATGGTCTGACACAAATAGTATCCTTCTCTCATCTCTAATCGAACACAAACGGTTCACTCACATTTCTCCTCAGGGAACTGAAAGCAAGTGGGAATTGTAATAAAACATTGTTAAGATTTTTCCTTATCAAACGACAGGCAAAGTTGAGCTGCTGCCAAACGGAGCGCTGCCAAATTCACTATGCAAATGACCTCCCAGTGGTAAAAAATGTTATCCTGATGCAGTAAAATCGCTCTTTTTTTCCTTCTTTTTTTTTAGGGGGGTAGATCAGCTTAATATTGCAGATAGATTGTAACTTCCATCAATGTAATTGTCTGCATCACTTCCAATCCCCTATGTTTTTTTTCTCGCAAATATATATATACATACATACACATACATATACACATACATACATATAAAAACATATACATATGTATATACATATACTTTTTAAAAAAATATTTCCCTTTATTACTTTCCAGCCCCACCACCCCTTCCCTAATTGGAGTAAACTAGTGAACAACAATGCTTAGGCCTCTACTTCCAGCTTATACATACTATATACATTTTATGGACACAGTCAATTTTACAATAATTATATTTTGTTTGTTTTTACTCATGAACTTCCTCTACTCTCAACCTCTCCGAACATTGTCATGATGTCCAACCAGTTTGTTTCTATATGCCATATCTTTCTAACTGTGCTCTTTCACAAAAGCTCTCAACCTATAACCTATATACTTATTATGGACACAGTACGCTTTACATTAGTTATCTTGATGTTATTAGTTGTTGTTATTAGTCCCATCCTTCAACTCCATTCAACACCACCCATCTATCTCTTAACACCATCCATATTGGATTTCTATTTGCCATATATTTTTCAACTGTACTGTGATTTTTTACAAAAGTTCTGAACCCTTCTATTCTCATTGTTTCTACAGATTGTAAATTGAAAATAAACATTTTTGCTAAAAGTATTATTATATTATTGATCAATTGACTATGACTTTTCAGATCACCCAGTAGTGCTATCTGCAGGGTTAGCTCCAGGTAAATATTGCAATCCTTTAGCCATTCCTGGACCTGTGTCCAAAAACAAGCTACAAATGGACAGTACCAAAACAAATGATCTAATGATTCTGCCTCTTCGCAGCAAAATCTGCAGAGCTGGGAAGATTGTATCCCCCATATAAATAACATTCTATTGGTAGCAAGAATTTTATATAATAATTTAAATTGAAAAAGTTTTGAATCCGGCATCGTTTTGCGCATCAGTTCATAAACACGATGCCATGGAATCGGTACGTCAAAAATCTCTTCCCAACTATTTTGCAATCTATATGGGACGGCTGTCAATCTTGTGGTCCTTAAATGAAACTGGTATACCTTTTTATTTATCACAATTTTCTTTAACCAATTATGTTCTTTAATGCAGACAGACAAGTTCCTTACTTTTTCCCCCTTCCACTTTCCTCTTCCATTTTTGTGGTAATGCTGCAATGATTTGGTTGTAATTTTGGGTAGAGCAGACATTTCCATATGTTTTTGTTTGCTGCATGTGCAACATAACTCCACCAGCCCTACCTATGATATCCTTTACAAAGATTATACCTTTTTTAAACATTTTTTCAAAAGATAATGGTTTTTCTATCAATTAGTATATTGGAGTTTAACCACAATATTTGTTGCATTATTTGTTCTGTCGTTTCTGGAGGATTAAATTGAAATTGCAACCAACTTTCTATGGCTTGTTTTAGAAATAGTGATATTTGGGAGATTATTTCCTTTTCAAATAACTGAAAGTGAGAGGTTGTAATCTGAATTCTCAGATAGAGTTCAGTGTGTCAAATCGGAGGGCCTGTTGTCTGGACCTATGGCAGTCTCTATGGGGGTGCCACAGGGTTCAATTCTTGGGCCAACACTTTTCTCCGTGTATATCAATGATGTCGCTCTTGCTGCTGGTGACTCTCAGATCCACCTCTACGCAGACGACACCATTTTGTATACATCTGGCCCTTCATTGGACACTGTGTTAACAAACCTCCAAACGAGCTTCAATGCCATACAACAATCCTTCAGTAGCCTTCAACTGCTCTTAAACACTAGTAAAACTAAATGCATGCTTTTCAATCGAACGCTGCTAGCACGCGCCCACCCGACTAGAATCACCACTCTCGACGGGTCTGACCTAGAGTATGTGGACAACTACAAATATCTAGGTGTCTGGTTAGACTGTAAACTCAACTTCCAGACTCACATAAAGAATCTCCAATCCAAAGTTAAATCTAGAATCGGCTTCCTATTTCGCAACAAAGCCTCCTTCACTCATGCTGCCAAACATGCCCTCGTAAAACTGACTATCCTACCGATCCTTGACTTCGGCGATGTCATTTACAAAATAGCCTCCAACACTCTACTCAGCAAATTGGATGTAGTCTATCACAGTGCCATCCGTTTTGTCTCCAAAGCCCCATACACTACCCACCACTGTGACCTGTACGCTCTTGTTGGCTGGTCCTCACTACATGTTCGTCGTCAAACCCACTGGCTCCAGGCCATCTATAAATCACTGCTAGGCAAATCCCCGCCTTATCTTAGCTCATTGGTCACCATAGCAGCACCCACCCGTAGTCTGCGCTCCAGCAGGTATATCTCTCTGGTCATTCCCAAAGCCAACACCTCCTTTGGCCGCCATTCCTTCCAGTTCTCTGCTGCCAATGACTGGAACGAATTGCAAAAATCTCTGAAGCTGGAGACTCTTATCTCCCTCAATAACTTTAAGCATCAGTTGTCAGAGCACCTTACCGATCACTGCACCTGTACACAGCCCATCTGAAATTAGCCCACCCAACTACCTCATCCCTATATTGTTATTTATTTTGCTCTTTTGCACCCCAGTATCTCTATTTGCACATAATCTCTTGCACATCTAGCATTCCAGTGTTAATACTATTGTAATTATTCTGCACTATAGCCTATTTATTGCCTTACCTCCATAACTTGCTACATTTGCACACACTGTATATATATTTTCTGTTGTATTTCTGACTTTATGTTTTTTTTTTACCCCATATGTAACTCTGTGTTGTTTTTATTGCACTACTTTGCTTTATCTTGGCCAGGTCGCAGTTGTAAATGAGAACCTGTTCTCAACTGGCTTACCTGGTTAAATAAAGGTGAAATAAAAAAATAAAAAAAATAAAAAATAAATAAAGGGAAAAAGGCCTTTTTTGAACATTGGGTGAGACAATCTTACTAATTTGCTAGAGAACCAGTTCAGATTTAAGTATAACTTTTGTATGACTGAAGCTTTTAATGATAGGTCTAAACTACATGGTAATGTAGAAATTGTATGTTTTAGTGATCCAATATGTAATATAGTACATTTATCATAATTTGGTTGTAATCCAGAGAGGTTGGAAAATGTATCTAGATCCTCTATGAGGCTGTGGAGGGATTCAAGTTGTGGATCTAAAAGAAAACATGAATCATCAGCGTACAATGACACCTTTGTTTTTAAGCCCTGGATTTCTAATCCCTTGATATTATTGTTGGATCTGATTTTAATAGCTAACATTTCGATGGCCATAATAAATAGATATGCCGATAGTGGACAACCTTGTTTCACTCCTCTTGACAGTTTAAAACTTTCAGAGAAATAGCCATTATTTCCTATTTTACACCTAGGGTTACTATACATGATTTTAACCCATTTTATAAGAGATTCTCCAAAATTCAAATGCTCCAGGCATTTATATATAAACCCCAGTCGTACTTTATCAAATGCCTTTTCGAAGTCTGCTATGAATAGCAGGCCTGGTTTCCCAGATTTTTCAGTGTTCTATTGTTTCCAGTACTTGCCTTATATTATCTCCAATGTATCGCCCATGTAAAAAACATGTCTGATTAGAATGAATAATTTCCGACAATACCTTTTTAATTCTATGCGCTTTACATTTTGCTAGAATTTCTGCATCACAACACTGAAGTGTAAGGGGCCTCCAATGTTTTAAATGGACTGGATCTTTATATTTTCCACTTGTATCCTGTTTCAGTAATAATGTAAAATCGCTCTTTCCGAATATCTTCTGGCGGTGTTGACAGACTTAATAGACTGAAGGCTTAGATACTGTATCGATCATACATGATACACACCAGTCTACAAACGATACATTTGACATGATACACACCAGTCTACAAACGATACATTTGACATGATACACACCAGTCTACAAAACGATACATTTGACATGATACACACCAGTCTACAAACGATACATTTGACATGATACACACCAGTCTACAAAACGATACATTTGACATGATACACACCACCAGCACACACACACGTTAAATGAGAAATGATAAGCTACGGTAAGGGAGCAACAGGATGGAAACTCTTCTGACAGACAGGCGGTGATCATGGTGAGCAAACAAGGCAGTGAGTATAATGGTTCTGAGAGGACAAACAGACTGCCTGACAACCATCACACGTCTGTCTGAGGAGTTAGCATAACATAAACAGTTAGCATAGGATATGATTGATTCAAAAAGTGAGGGTCAAGAAACATTTACATTTTAGTCATTTAGCAGACGCTCTTATCCAGAGCGACTTACAGTTAGTTGGTGCATACATTATTATATATATATTTTTTTTCATACTGGCCCCCTGTGGGAATCAAACCCACAACCCTGGCGTTGCAAACGCCATGCTCTACCAACTGAGCTACATCCCTGCCGACCATTCCCCCCCCCCTACCCTGGGCCAATTGTGCGCCGCCCCATGGGTCTCCCGGTAGCGGCCGGCTACGACAGAGCCTGGATTTGAACCAGGATCTCTAGTGGCACAGCTAGCACTGCGATGCAGTGCCTTAAACCACTGCACCACTCAAAACAATGTCAAGAAGAGAGAATCCACATTCTAAACCCCGACAAACATGGCACATACTAAACTAATAAGTACCTAGATGGAAATGAGAATAAAAAAGTACCTACTTTCACTGGATACTGTATCCACAGACGGTCTCCCAAACTGTAGAGAATTCCACACAGTAGATTGAGAGCAGGTGAGAGAGAACAGTATGGGTAAAGACTGATAGGTGTGTGTCTGTGAGCAGAGAGAGGGAAAGTGTTTTCTGTGTGACAAGCTGACAGGTGTTTGAACAGGTACGGGCGTGGACACAGACTAGCTCAGCCAGTCAGAGAGGCTACGCCACCACCCGGGGTAAGGGTGGGGGTGGGTGGGTGTGTGTGTGTGTGTGTGTGTGTGTGGACGTGTTTAAGTAGGTCCTGTGTAGCTCAGTTGGTAGAGAATGGCGTTTGCAACGCCAGGGTTGTGGGTTCGTTTCCCACGGGGGGCCGGTATGAAAATGTATGCACTCACTAACTGTAAGTTGCTCTGGATAAGAGCGTCTGCTAAATGACTAAAATGTAAATGTATACTTGGTGGGGACCAGAAGTCCCCACAAGAGTAGTAAACAAACCAATATTTGACCAACTGGGGACATTTTGTTAGTCCCCACAAGGTCAAAAGCTATTTCTAGGGGGTTTAGGGTTAAGGTTAGAATTAGTGTTAGGGTTAGAATTAGGTTTAGGAGTTAGGGTTGGTTTTAGGGTTAGGTTTTGGGGTTAAGGGTTAGGGAAAATAGGATTTTGAATGGGACTGAATTTTGTGTCCCCAAAAAGTTAGTTGTACTAAACTCGCTCTCTGTGTGTGTGTGTGTGTGTGTGTGTGTGAGAGAGAGAGAGAGAGAGAGAGAGAGAGAGAGAGACAAAGACAAAGACATCAGAGACAAAGACATCAACCAACACAATCAGAGACATCAACACATCTGAGAACAGTGACTGTAGCTATTCTCTAACAATTGGGTGACACTTTCAAGTCTAATGTACTTCAAAGTGTTTCACAATCCCAAAGCAAACACCAGAACTGCTATTTGCTTTGTAATGATATGAGTTCAATACGCCTCTCTATTTCTATTTCAAACTAGAGGCAATTATGTTCTAGCCCCATTAAAACATGCCTCATCTCGATAGGGTCTGTTTAAGTTAATAGCAGTCTGGTTAACACGGTCAGTCAGCTGACCTATGAATGGGTAAACCATGGGACCATGAGGTGAAGACGTAGGCAGAACAGGGTGTTAGCTCACAGATGATAGCCATCCGTGTGTGTGTGTGTGTGTGTGTGTGTGTGTGTGTGCTTGCGTGTGCCCATGCGTGTGTGTGTGTGAGTGATGACACACTTTCTCAGAACACCTGCGTCCAACAACTATGATCTGCTCCAAAGCGGTTGTCAATAGCAACATAATAGAGGAACTCTCAAAATGACTGTCCACACCAGATACTGTACTAAGTTTACAGTACATAACCCCACCCCTATTTAGTTACAGAAACAATCACACACATAGCGTGCATACATTTACCCAGCCTTTTTCAAATGGAATAGGGTGGGGACTTGGGAGGAATGTCACAATGCAACTTTCAGGGACATTCATTTACACATTACTGTCTCTTTACTCAGCCATGCAGGTTCACTGTAGTAGAGAGAGTAAGGATGAGGAAACTGGTTGGTTTTAGTGCCAAAGTTTCACTTCAGCTGATAGTCAGTGTAAACTGTGAAGTCTATTGTACCTCATTGCTCTTCTCAACCCCCCTCATCCCGCTCTCTCTCCCTCTCTCTCCCCCTCCCGCTCTCTCTCCCTCTCTCTCCCCCTCTCGCTCTCTCTCCCTCCCTCTCTCTCTCTTCCTTGCTCTCTGAGGGGTAAACCAGTTGAACAGCTCAGCCCAGCAGCAGTCTCACCATGGCCCATTATACTGGAAGTATTGTCAGGCATTTCAACCTAACCACCGCCCTCCATCGCTTTCTCCCTCTTTCTCTCTCTCTCCCGCCATTACATTTTAGTCATTTTAGCAGACGCTCTTATCCAGTGACTTACAGTTAGTGAGTGCATACATTTTTCATACTCTCTCTGTCTCCCTCCTTCACCACACCAACAAGATAATGTGTGGTAGCACATCTGAACACTCCCCCCCCCCTCCCGCCCCGCCCGCTCTCCCTCTCTCCCACCAGGTATCTCATTTTAACCCCTCTCTCTCCTTCCCTCACCACACCAACAGGTGGAATGCCAAACATGCACCAAAAGCCACTCTCCCTGGCCCTGTCACTAAGTGCCACAGTTAAAGTCACTGTGATTGACCTTTTTTTTTTATTTTATTTTTATGCCATTTAGCAGACGCTTTTATCCAAAGCGACTTACAGTCATGCGTGCATACATTTTTGTGTATGGGTGGTCCCGGGGATCGAACCCACTACCTTGACGTTACAAGCGCCGTGCTCTACCAGCTGAGCTACAGAGGACCACTATAAGATGCTTTGACGCTAATGCACCGAAACGATACCTTTCACTGTGATCAGCTTTAATAAGTGTTACAGGGTAAGTTTATGAGAGGAAATCATGTCATTGTGACAGTAAGACAGCTGGAATGTAGAAAAGGGAGGATGACGGAGAGAGAGAGAGAGAATAGTTGCCCATCCCTTTCTGTTCTGTGAACTACTGTTCTATGACATACAGTACCAGTCAAAAGTTTGGACACACCTACTCAGTCAAGGGTTTTTCTTTATTTTTACTATTTTCTACATTGTAGAATAATAGTGAAGACATCAAAATTATGAAATAACACATATGGAATCATGTAGTAACCAAAGAAGTGTTAAACAAATCAAAATATATTTTAGATTCTTCAAAGTAGCCACCCTTTGCCTTGATGACAGCTTTGCACACTCTTGGCATTCACTCAACCAGCTTCATGAGGAATGCTTTTCCAACAGTCTTGAATGAGTTCCCACATATGCTGAGCACTTGTTGGCTGCTTTTCCTTCACTCTGCGTTCCAAATCATCCCAAACCATCTCAATTGGGTTGAGGTCGGGGGATTGTGGAGGCCAGGTCATCTGATGCAGCACTCCAACACTCTCATTCTTGGTAAAATAGCCCTTACACAGCCTGGAGGTGTGTTGGGTCATTGTCCTGTTGAAAAACAAATGATAGTCCCATTAAGCCCAAACCAGATAGGATGGCGTATCACTGCAGAATGCTGTGGTAGCCGTGCTGGTTAAGTGTGCCTTGAATTCTAAATAAATCACAGACAGTGTCACCAGCAAAGCACCCCCATACCATAACACCTCCTCCTCCATGCTTCACGGTGGGAACCACACATGCGGAGATCATCCGTTCACCTACTCACAAAGACACGGCGGTTGAAACCAAAAATCTCACATTTGGACAGATTTCCACCGATCTAATGTCCATTGCTTGTGTTTCTTGGCCCAAGCAAGTCTCTTCTTGTTATTGGTGTCCTTTATTAGTGGTTTCTTTGCAGCAATTTGACCATGAAGGCCTGATTCACGCGGTCTCCTCTGAACAGTTGATGTTGAGATGTGTCTGTTACTTGAACTCTGTGAAGCATTTATTTGGCCTGCAATTTCTGAGGCTGGTAACTCTAATGAACTTTTATCCTCTGCAGCAGAGGTAAGTATGGGTCTTCCATTCCTGTGGTGGTCCTCATGAGAGCCAGTTTCATCATAGCGCTTGATGGTTTTTGCAACTGTACTTGAAGAAACTTTCACAAAGTTCTTGACAATTTCCAGATTGACTGACCTTCATGTCTTAAAGTAATGATGGACTGTCGTTTCTCTTTGCTTATTTTAGCTGTTCTTGCCATAATATGGACTTGGTCTTTTACCAAATAGGGCTATCTTCTGTATACCACCCCTTCCTTGTCACAACACAACTGATTGGCTCAAACACATTAAGGAAAGAAATTCCACAAATTAACAAGGCACACCTGTTAATTGAAATGCATTCCAGGTGACTACCTCATGAAGCTGGTTGAGAGAATGCCAGGAGTGTGCAAAGCTGTCATCAAGGCAAAGGGTGAAATATATTTTGATTTGTTTAACACTTTTTTGGTTACTACATGATTCCATATGTGTTATTTCCTAGTTTTAATGTCTTCACTATTATTCTACAATGTAGAAAATGGTTAAAAAATTAAGAAAAACCCTTGAATGAGTAGGTGTGTCCAAAATTTTGACTGGTACTGTACATTGCAATACAGTTTGTCTTTGTCTTAAATACACATCATACTAACATTAATCCTGTGATATCGGCTTTGGAAAAAATAAGGGCGGGGCTTGCCTGAGTCATGGTGGATAAATGCTTCAAAACATGCAAACATTTGTCTTTAGCTAACTAGATTTTCTAATGAGGGTAAACAAACGTTATATTATATGTTGACAATGTTGGTTAATATACAAACACATTCTTTCTAAGTGTTTTAATAAACAAACTGTGCAATGTTTAGATTTAGGAATGTATAACACATTTTATTTGAAGTGAACAAACTGCATGGTTGCTTGTGATTTGTATAAGAGAACATAAACAAGATAGCTGTAAAGGGAAAACAGTCACAGTAAATGTTTCACTCATACATCAAAATTAGTGTTTGTGAATAATGGCAAGAGGAAGTGCTGGAAACATCTCCATGTTAGATTGTGTATTCACATTCCACATAGAGAAGAAATGTGTGCTGCTCTCTATTGGTGAAGACAGGTACTGAAGCCAGGCAAAAATGGAGTACTGAAAGTTCTAGAAAAGGTGAGTGTTCACAGATCCTCATACAGGCCTACAGACATTATGAGAGAACACACTCATTTCAAAGGCTCATTCCCCCAGTTAGTATTATGGGACAAAAAATATGTGAGTTTGAAAATAACTTTTTTTTAACCTAACGAACAAGTCTTAAGACACTGGTGAGAGAATGAAACACAGTCCATCCCCTTGGGGTTGAATCTTAACTTGAGAACTGTACTGAGAACTGTACACAACTCCCAGCTTAATGTTTTTATCCCATTGACATCAGTGCATGATTTTACTAAAATGACCAAGTTATGTGCATAGATCTCAAGTTAGGATTCAGCCGTGAGGCTCCATATCACTAGCCTCGAATCCAAGCTGATACGATCCATTTCACCATTGTTTCACAGAGCATATCAGTTTGGTTTCCAGGCTACCATCATGCTCCATGTCGTAGATGAGGATAGCTCTCCACCGTGCGTCTGATCCCGTCCTTTAGACTAACCACAGGCTTGTACCCCATGTCCTGCTTGGCTCTGGAGCAGCTGTAGAAGTGGTGTGTACCTGCCAGGGCCACCCTCATGGGGGTGAAGGTGGGTTTGAAGGCCACTAGGGGGCGTAGTAACAGGGACAGCAGCCACAGCAGCAAAGCCAGCCCGTAGACTAGTGTGTAGGGAAGGTGGTAGCGCGGAGCAGCGTAGCCCAGACCTACTAGAATATCTGCCATGAAGTCCCAGAACCGGACAGGCTCGTCATTAGTGATGTGGTATGCCTGGAGGGGGAGGAAGACCAGTCAATACAGATTGATAAAATCTTAAATGTTGACAGAGTTAGGGTTGACAAAGTTAAGACATTACTATTCTGTAGTCATACATTAGTTAGAACCTAATCTCGTCCAACTGCCAGCTCTTTCTTTTTCGAACAGTCTGGTTTCACAGCGCCTCAGAAAGAGACTTGATCGGAGCGGGAAAATCCCACTGGATTTTCATTGGCTGATCTCTCAGTCCCATCACCATCTTGCACTGGGATGGGCAACTTTGATGGGGGTGGGGCCACAACAAATCAGAACTCATGAGGGGCCGCAGCGGCTCGCGGGTCTGTGTACTAAATTATATTTTACAGCCCTCTAACCAATTGTACAATTATGTGTGTTTTTTCACGTTATTTGTAATTTATTCTGTACATAATGTTTCTGCTACCAAAAATAGCTTCTGGATATCAGGACAGCGATTACTCACCTCATATTGGACAAATATGTTTTATTAAAAGGGGCCCAAATCCCCGTCATTCGGCCCAAATCCCCGTCATTCGCATGAGAAAGAGACAGAGATATCGTGGACGTAGGTCGGGGTGCCTTGTAAGGATCCGACGGCGAGCGAGTAAACTGCCGCTCCCATCAATCCTATTAACCAATGTTCAATCATTTGAAAATAAATTGGATGACCTAAGATTACGGTTATCCTACCAACGGGACATTAAAAACTGTAATATCTTATGCTTCACCGAGTAGTGGCTGAACGACGACATGGATAACATACAGCTAGCGGGCTATACGCTACATCGGCAGGATAGAACGGCTGACTCCGGTAAGACAAGGGGTGGCGGTCTGTGTATGTTTGTAAACAACAGCTGGTGCACACAATCTAATACTAAGGAGGTCTCAAGGTTTTGCTCGCCTGAGGTAGAGTATCTCATGATAAGCTGTAGACCACACTATTTACCAAGAGAGTTTTCATCTATATTTTTCGTAGCTGTCTATTTACCACCACAAACCGATGCTGGCACTAAGATTTCACTCAATGAGCTGTATAAGGCCACAACTAAACAGGAAAACGCTCATCCAGAGGCAGCGCTCCTAGTGGCCGGGGACTTTAATGTAGGGAAACTTAAATCCGTTCTACCTAATTTCTACCAGCATGTTAAATGTGCAACCAGAGGGAAAAAAACTCTAGACCACCTTTACTCCACACACAGAGACGTACAAAGCTCTCCCTCGCCCTCCATTTGGCAAATCTGACCATAACTCTATCCTCCTGATTCCTGCTTATAAGCAAAAACTAAAGCAGGAAGCACCAGTGACTCAGTTAATAAGGAAGTGGTCAGATGACGCAGATGCTAAGCTACAGGACTGTTTTGCTAGCACAGACTGGAACATGTTCCGGGATTCTTCAGATAGCATTGAGGAGTACACCACATCAGTCAATGGCTTCATCTATAAGTGCATTGATGCCTTAGTCCCCACAGTGACCGTACGTACATACCCCAACCAGAAGCCATGGATTACAGGCAACATCCGCACTGAGCTAAAGGGTAGAGCTGCCGCTTTCAAGGAGCGGGACTCTAACCCGGACGCTATGCCCTCCGACGAACCATCAGACAGGCAAAGAGTCAATACAGGACTAAGATTGAATCGTACTACGCCGGCTCTGACGCTCGTCGGATGTGGCAGGGCTTGAAAACTATTAAAGACTACAAAGGGAAGCACAGCTGCGAGCTGCCCAGTGACACAAGCCTACCAGACGAGCTAAATCACTTCTATGCTTGCTTCGAGGCAAGCAACACTGAAGCATGCATGACAGCATCAGCTGTTCCGGATGACTATGTGATCACACTCTCCGTAGCCGATGTGAGTAAGACTTTTAAGCAGGTCAACATTCAACAAGGCCGCAGGGCCAGACGGATTACCAGGACGTGTACTCCGAGCATGTGCTGACCAACTGGCAGTGTCTTCACTGACATTTTCAACATGTCCCTGACTGAGTCTGTAAAACCAACATGTTTCAAGCAGACCACCATAGTCCCTGTGCCAAATAACTCTAAGGTAACCTGCCTAAATGACTACCGACCCGTAGCACTCACATCTATAGCCATGAAGTGCTTTGAAAGGCTGGTCATGGCTCACATCAACACCATTATCCCAGAAATCCTAGACCCACTTAATTTGCATACCGCCCAACAGATCCACAGATGATGCAATCTCTATTGCACGCCACACTGCCCTTTCCCACCTTGACAAGAGGAATACCTATGTGAGAATGCTATTCATTGACTACAACTCAGCGTTCAACACCATAGTGCCCTCAAAGCTCATCACTAAGCTAAGGACCCTGGGACTAAACACCTCCCTCTGCATCTGGATCCTGGACTTCTTGACGGGCCGCCAGGTGGTAAGGGTAGGTAACAACACATCTGCCACGCTCCTCAACACGGGGGCCCCTCAGGGGTGCGTGCTCAGTCCCCTCCTGTACTCTCTGTTCACCCATGACTGCATGGCCAGGCACGACTCCAACACCATCATTAAGTTTGCAGATGACACAACAGTGGTAGGCCTGATCACCGAAAACGATGAGACAACCTATAGGGAGGAGGTCATAGACCTGGCCGTGTGGTGCCAGGACAACAATCTCTCCCTCAACGTGATCAAGACAAAGGAGATGATTGTGGACTACAGGAAAAAAAAAAAGAGGACTGAGCACGCCCCCATTCTCATCGACGGGGCTGTAGTGGAACAGGTTGAGAGCTTCAAGTTCCTTGGTGTCCACATCACCAACAAACTATCATGGTCCAAACAGTCGTGAAGAGGGCACGACAAAGCCTATTCCCCCTCAGGAGACTGAAAAGATTTGGCATGGGTCCTCAGATCCTCAAAAAGTTATACAGCTGAACCATCGAGAGCATCCTGACTGGTTGTATCACTGCCTGGTATGGCAACTGCTCGGCCTCCGACCCCAAGGCACTACAGAGGGTAGTGCGTACGGCCCAGTACATCACTGGGGCCAAGCTTCCTAGACTGTTCTCTCTGCTACCGCACGGCAAGCGGTACCGGAGCGCCAATTCTAGGTCCAAAAGGCTTCTTAACAGCTTCTACCCCTAAGCCACAAGACTCCTGAACAGCTAATCATGGCTACCCGGACTATTTGCATAAAATAACAATAGCAAGGCTATATACAGGGGTTACCGGTACAGAGTCAATGTGCGGGGGCACCGGTAGTAATTGAGCATGGGACGAGGTTAGTTTGAACCCAACAAATATTGTGTGAGTTCGAAAGGCATCTCTTTCTTCGAACACGGAACAGTTGACCCCATTGGTCATCATCATCATCATCATACAGTCGTACAGAGCAAGCAGGTCTACCGTATGAGCTAGACCATATAGAGGGTTCCTACCTTGCCACAGATAGGAGACTCTGGCCTCAGACTCTCAGCTGCCAGGATGTGTCCATGAACCACATTGTCCACAAAGGTGAAATCCACCAGGTTAGAACCATCACTACAGAGACAGAGAGAAAGAGAGACAGCGAGAGAGAGAGACAGAGAGACAGAGAGACAGCGAGAGAGAGAGAGAGAGAGAAAGAGAGACAGCGAGAAAGAGAGACAGCGAGAAAGAGAGACAGCGAGACAGCGAGACAGCGAGAGAGAGAGAGAGAACAGAAAGAGGTAGACAGAGAGACAATATCAACTAGGACAGCCCCATATCCTTAAAACATTAACTTTGGTTGATCCCACTATGTCTAGGGAAGAGTCGATGTTTCATTCCAGTTCTGTGTATGACTGACTGACCCGATGATGAACTTCATCTTGCCCCTGCGTGCCGTGTCGACCAGGATAGGCACCAGCTGGGGGTCCCGGGGGCCGAAGATACCGTGAGGTCGGATGGCCACCGTCAGGAGACCCTTCTCTTTGTCACAGGCCTTCAGAACCAGCTGAGACACCACAGAGAGACAAGATGGAGAAAAAGGATAACATTAATTATTTCATGTGGAGCAGATGTGGAGTTTGTAGAATGTATGTAACATGTAGGTATGTAGCCAGCATCAATGTCTTCATGTGTAGGCAAGTTCTCTCCCCTAGCAATGCTCTGGTACCATTAACATAACTATGATAAGGCTATTCTACAGATAAGGCTCTTCTACAAAATAAACAAGCTTCTCCTGTTTTATATTGGTCTCTGTGTAGTGGTGTCCTCACCTTCTCCTGTTCTACCTTGGTCTCTGTGTAGTGGTGTGCTCACCTTCTCCTGTTCTATCTTGGTCTCTGTGTAGTAGTGTCCTCACCTTCTCCTGTTCTATCTTGGTCTCTGTGTAGTGGTGTCCTCACCTTCTGCTGTTCTATCTTGGTCTCTGTGTAGTAGTGTCCTCACCTTCTCCTGTTCTATCTTGGTCTCTGTGTAGTGGTGTCCTCACCTTCTCCTGTTCTATCTTGGTCTCTGTGTAGTGGTGTCCTCACCTTCTCCTGTTCTATCTTGGTCTCTGTGTAGTAGTGTCCTCACCTTCTCCTGTTCTATCTTGGTCTCTGTGTAGTGGTGTCCTCACCTTCTCCTGTTCTATCTTGGTCTCTGTGTAGTGGTGTCCTCACCTTCTCCTGTTCTATCTTGGTCTCTGTGTAGTAGTGTCCTCACCTTCTCCTGTTCTATCTTGGTCTCTGTGTAGTGGTGTCCTCACCTTCTCCTGTTCTATCTTGGTCTCTGTGTAGTAGTCGATGGGCTTCTTGGCATAGGGAAGGTCTTCTCTCCCATCCTTGATGTCTGTTCCTTCAAACACCACACTGGCACTGCTGGTCAGTACCACTTTCTACAGTAGACAGACAGAACTGACGATCAGTAATTATATCACCTTAACTGTTAGTCCCCTATACCGACTATCTATTTACTAGATCAGTAATTACATCAAAGAAGGGAGAATGTCCAAGTATTTTAACAGAGCATTTCTTTCATTGAATTGAGTCAGTCTTTATTGTAATATCTTGTATGACACACCTGTCTGTCCAATAACAACTCTATACTGCCCCCTACCTGTACTCCAGCCTCAGTGCAGGCCTGTAGGACAGTCTGTGTCCCTTGGATGTTGACTCTCTGGAACAAAGCCTTGTCATCACTGGCTGGGGCTGGAGAGGCACAGTGGAACACCAGGGAGACATCTTGGAGGGCTGTTAGGAGAGCCTGGGATAGGTACACATACACACAATGATGTTCAGATGCAGACACACATAGAACGCACACAAAAGCAAACACGAAGACACACACAGTTCAAAGGCCATAGACCATAACTAGGTCATATAGCAGGCCCCAAACGGCTCAGTGCACAGACTCTTCATAGACAGACAGACTCACCTGTTTGTCACAGAGGTCTCCCTGGTGGAAGGTAACGCCAGGTAGTTCGTAGCTCTGTCTGATGTCAAACACGGAGACAGTGTAGCCCTTATCCAATAGCTTCTCTACCAGGTGTCTACCCAGGAACCCAGAGCCTCCTATCACTGCACACCGCTTACTGCTCTGTAGAGGGATAGAGGCACAACATTCAGTAAAGAGACAACAAAATAAACACTATGATACAATGAAACACCGACAACCACAAGACATATGAGAAGAACAAATACACCGCTGAACATGTGGCATATAGCTCAGAATTTGATATTTTCTACAAACTGCCGCGCACTCACCGGTCGTATGCGCGTGGCCATGGCAAACTGCAGGTGAGTTGTCGGTGTCGGGAGACAAACTGGCAGAGAAAATACAGTATTTGGTTAAATGTTCCCTCGTTCGAAAACATTTTGACAAGATCATGTCACATGGACAATTGAAGCATGATGAAGACTACAAGTAAACACCTTTAGTCTATTTCGAGACAAGTTTACAATATAAAGACACTGTAATATGCTATCAAATAAGTGAACATGCTTATCGTTTACCAGTTTTCTGTTTTGCAACAGTATGTATTGACCCGCGCACAAATAATAAACCCTGTATCAGCTGAGCGCGAGAGGCGCTCTCGTTGGGTGGACTGGAGTTTGGGTGTAAAGGTGGCATGCTCGAAGAGCCAATGGAGTGGAGCCTACGTCAAAGAACGCCACTGCTCTGACCAACCGGGACATAGCCACAGTGAGACCACACCCACAGTGGGTAGAGAATGAACGCACCTAAACCTGATCCTGTATCTGTTTTTATATTTCACACACCTCGGTTTGAGATGAGTTGGCGCACGGAGAACAGATTCTGGATCAGAGATTCAACGATCAATCCAGCCAATTGTCGTATAGCGTTTTATACCACATGTCGTCAACAACCAATAATCTTCTCGCCCGACTAGGTGTACTCGATTTAGCTTGCTCAGCACGTTCGTACGAATTGTTTAAATTCTGAATGTTCTATTTTGCACACCCGGAGTGTAGATTGAGCTAAATGAAGTGCGCATTCACAGGCACTGATCAAAATGATTATAGCACTGACTGAATACTGCGCTCATTGACTGGAAATCTTCATTTTCTATTCTTAATGTATTACTCAAACATTATATTAACCCTATTTTAACATTGTAATATGCTCGGCTGATAATAACTGCATGTCTGTAATAAACGGTCCGTTTTTCTGTCTATGATCTCATCTCTGCCTGGATGATAGGAGGAGAGAGAGGGGCGACATCAACACATTAGACAGAACACTCTTCAGTAAATCTACGGTTCTCTTGTTGCTGTCTTCGCAAAAAGTGATCATCTGAAATGGTGAGTATGCCCATGCCAGAGCGCAATGAACGGTTTTGCAGTTCTGTTTTGATGCTCCTTGTGCTTCTGCTACAAGTTACAAAAGGACTCCATACACTGAGGCTACCACAACCTGTATTAACCCTAACTGGCTGTGCGAGAGGAATGGAAGCTCCCGAGTGGCGCAGCGGTCTAAGGCACTGCATCTCAGTGCTTGAGGCGTCACTACAGACCCCCTGGTTCGATTCCAGGCTGTATCACAACCGGCCGTGATTGGGAGTCCCATAGGGCGGCGCACAATTGGCTCAGCGTCGTCCGGGTGTGGCCGGTGTAGGCCGTCATTGTAAATAAGAATGTATTCTTAACTGACTTGCCTAGTTAAATAAAAAGTGCATATTATCTGATAGAGCTAATAATGGAATATGAAAAAAGCAATGATGCATATTTTCCCAAATCCTGAAAGCATTCCTTCTGTTGTATTCCTTCTGTTTTATTCCTTCTGTTGCATTCCTTCTTTAGGACTGGTCATGTTTTTTTAAATTACATAAATTGTCTCCCTATTTATGCCATGTTTCCCCGAAGCTATCTGACTTTACATTGAAATGGCCCTATGCAGATACAAGATGACTTGTCTATAAAGATCAATTGAAATCACACCCTTCTAAGGCTTTCCCTGGCTGCATCTCAATAGTCTAAAATAGCTGGACTGAAGGAGATTAGACAAGGAATCTACTTATCACCATTGAGATGCGCCCATCAACCCTTAATGTGCTTCCTTGTTGCCATCGATAGGCGACCATTGTAAAGAGGCCGTCCCTGGGTCCGGTCCCTCCCCCCAGGAAGAAGTCCAGCCCAAAGTCGGAGGTCACTGAGGAGCTGAAACAGGAGATCAGAGAGGCCTTTGAACTTTTTGACACCGACGCCTCCGGACACATTGATGTCAAGGAGCTAAAGGTCAGGGGGCAGAGGTTCAGGGTTAGGGGTTATGCACAGGGACAGTGTTTGTGTAACATGATGTACTACAGTACCCATAATGCTTATTAATACAGTGTTGGTCAATAATAATAATAATAATAATTAGTCATTTAGCAGACGCTCTTATCCAGAGCGACTTACAGGAGCAATTAGGGTTAAGTGCCTTGCTCAAGGGCACATCGACAGATTTTTCACCTAGTCGGCTCGGGGATTAGAACCAGCGACCTTTCGGTTACTGGCACAACGCTCTTAACCACTAAGCTACCTGCCGCCCATACAAATGTCAACAAAGGTAGTCCTGGGGAGCTACGGGGTGTGCAAGCTTTTGTTCCAACTCAACACTAACACACCTGATTTTAACCAACTCTTCTGTTTTTATCTATCTATCTATCTATCTATCTATCTATCTATCTATCTATCTATCTATCTATCTATCTATCTATCTATCTATCTATCTATCTATCTATCTATCTCTCTCTCTCTCTCTCTCTCTCTCTCTAGGTTGCTATGAGGGCGCTTGGGTTTGAGCCAAAGAAAGAGGAGATTAAGAGGATGATAACAGAGGTGGATAAGGACGGAACAGGAAAGATCTCCTTCTCTGATTTCCTCACCGTCATGACTCAGAAGATGGTAAGAAAAACAACATAGTGAACACTGTCAGTGCTTGTAACATAACATTGCAATTTAGCAACCAAAAAAATGTGATGGGAGTTGTACATTTTAGTTCACAAATATACAGTGTATTATGTTGTATTACGGGGTGTTTTAGTGATATTGTATCACCATGCTGTATTGTGTTACAGTGTATTGTATTACAGTGAATTGTATTACATTACATTACATTGAGTTGTAACTGTTACTGTCTACCCACCCAGACTGAGAAGGATTCTAAGGAGGAGATACTGAAAGCATTCCGTCTGTTTGATGATGATGAAACTGGGAAGATCTCCTTCAGGAACCTGAAGAGGGTCGCCAAGGAACTAGGAGAGAACCTGACTGACGAGGAACTGCAGGTGAGACATATGT
>NC_140016.1:6364645-6442342 GCF_964263955.1 Coregonus lavaretus
CAAGGTGAGCGCTACCATCAGTCCTGTGTCATGCCAACAGTAAAGCATCCTGAGACCATTCATGTGTGGGTTTGCTTCTCAGCCAAGGGAGTGGGCTCACTCACGATTTTGCCTAAGAACACAGCCATGAATAAAGAATGGTACCAACACATCCTCCGAGAGCAACTTCTCCCAACCATCCAAGAACAGTTTGGTGACAAACAATGCCTTTTCCAGCATGATGGAGCACCTTGCCATAAGGCAAAAGTGATAACTAAGTGGCTCGGGGAACAAAACATCGACATTTTGGGTCCATGGCCAGGAAACTCCCCAGACCTTAATCCCATTGAGATCTTGTGGTCAATCCTCAAGAGGCGGGTGGACAAACAAAAACCCACAAATTATGACAAACTCCAAGCATTGATTATGCAAGAATGGGCTGCCATCAGTCAGGATGTGGCCCAGAAGTTAATTGACAGCATGCCAGGGCGGATTGCAGAGGTCTTGAAAAAGAAGGGTCAACACTGCAAATATTGACTCTTTGCATAAACTTAATGTAATTGTCAATAAAAGCCTTTGACACTTATGGAATGCTTGTAATTATATTTCCGTATTCCATAGTAACATCTGACAAAAATATCTCATAACACTGAAGCAGCGAACTTTGTGAAGAGCAATACTTGTGTCATTTTCAAAACTTTTGACCACGACTGTACTGTGGATTATTCCATTCATCAATTATGAGTCTGTACTCTTTAGGTATGTCTCCTCTACCAGGAGCACAATTCTAATCTCTCGCTTCTCCATGACATTTCAAGTGAGGTCAGGTCAACTTTAGTTCACCACTCTGAGGCATAAACTGTTATGTGGGCAGCTTGTCTCTCCCTGTTCTGTTTCCCTTCCTCCTTGTTTTGTCCCCTCTTTTTCTGTTGTATGTGTGTTTGTCCCCTTTATGTGGGTGTGTCTGGAGTGGAGTAGGGGGCGGGCTCAGGATCTGCCTCTCCTGTGCAGCTGCGGGTTGTTTCCAGTGATTCCTGCCTACGCAGCTGCATCCTATTCTCTCATCAACCTACACTACTTATTCCTGGGCATGGCTCTCCACCGGCGCCAGATCGTTGTTCTTACCAGAGCGTTTCGAACAGACCTCCCAACCTGCCTGCCTTCCTGCCTGTCGGTCTGCCTGCCTGCCTGCCTGCCTGCCTGCCTCAGCCTCTCCTTCCTCCGGAGCCGACTAGCCCACTCTGTTCCTTTACTTCAGTTGTTTTTGGACTAGACAATTTTAACTTTTATTAAATATTTTTGTTTCTTCCACTCCCTTTGTCGTGTTTGTTTCTCTGAGTGCTGGGTTGAACCATAGCCATAACAGAACGATCTGGCCCTGGACCCAACAGAGAGACAGCACGGGGCAAACGAAGACAGCTTCCAACAAGCTATCCAGGCTCAAGGAACGTGGCTAAGACAGCATGACCAACTGATTTGGACTCTTTTGGAAAATAACCATCAACTGCTGAACCAGGTGACTCAGTTAACTACACAAGTCTCTAAATTGTCTGTTATCAGTTCTCCATCTCTCTCTGACCCCCAGTTTGATGCACCCCAAGTTGGTTCCTCGGACATGATGCAGGCTTCGTTCCATCGGGAACCCCCTGTCACGTCGCCTGAACCGTTCAATGGAGAATTGGACAAGTGCCGGGGATTTTTGCTTCAGTGTGACTTGATTTTTCGGCAGAGACCACTGTCATTTTCTACTGATTCCTCTAAGGTACATTATGTTCTGGGGCTGTTAAGAGGGAGAGCTCTGGTTTGGGCTGAGGCTGTGTGCTCAAATCAAACTTTGACTGGATTGACTTTCGCTGATTTTTCTGCTAAATTGAAGACTGTTTTTGACCATCCTGACCATGTGGGTAATTCCTCCAAGATACTTTTTAATTTGAGGCAGGGTTCTAACAGTGTGGCAGAGTACTCTATTGAGTTCTGGACGTTGGCAGCGGACTCCAAGTGGAACAATGTGGCACTTCAAGGAGCATTTCTAAACGGTTTAAATGAAGCCATTAAGGATGAACTGGCTGCTCGTGATGAGCCACATGATTTACATTCTCTCGTTTCCCTGTCCATCAAGCTAGACAATCGGTTGCGGGAGAGGCGTCGGGAGAGAGGCGATCGGCCACATCTAGGAGGACGAGTTCCCCAGCCTCCAACCACTCGAGTCTCGCCTCTCCGGAGTCGGCAGCTTCTTGTTCCTGATTCCATCCCGAGCACAGAGGAGGAACCTATGCAAGTGGGTCGAGCTCGACTACCTCCAGCTGAGCGGCAACGGCGCCTCCAGGCGGGTGAGTGCCTGTACTGTGGAGACGCCACACACATTCTGGCTACATGCCCTAAGCGGCCAAAAGACAAGGCTCGCTCGTAACGGTGGGTCTACTTGCGAGCCCAGAGTTAGATCCTGAACCCATCATTCCCCGATTACAAGTACCTGTAACCTTACGTTTCCAGAGTCATTCCCTGCCACTCTCAGCTCTCATAGACTCAGGTGCAGAAGATAACTTTATTAGCCACCAGTTCGTTACACAAGCTCGTATCCCCATGGAGCCACTACCTACCCCCATCCGGGTCACAGCCCTTGATGGGCGCCTCCTCGCGGAGATAACTCATCAAACCACCCCCGTTTCCCTAGTGATTTCTGGCAATCATTGTGAAAGCATTCAGCTAAGAGTTATGTCTGGCTCAGCTACCTCCCTAATCCTTGGCTTCCCCTGGTTGGCTCTTCACAACCCACAAATTGATTGGACACGTCACACCATTTTCAGTTGGAGCACTAACTGCCATTCCGAGTGCCTGAGGTCAGCGGTTCCCCCCATTAAGTGTAACCCAACTCCTCCCTCAGCTCCTCTTGATCTGTCATCTGTCCCCAAAGAATACCATGACCTAGCGGAGGTTTTCAGTAAGGACAAGGCTCTGTCTCTACCACCACACAGGCCTTATGATTGCCCTATTGAACTGCTTCCTGGTGCTCCCTTGCCCTCTAGTCGGTTATACAATCTGTCCCGACCGGAAAGAGAGGCAATGGAGCAGTACATTGGTGATTCTCTGGTCTCGGGCATAATCCGTCCCTCGTCGTCTCCTTTGGGTGCAGGTTTCTTTTTCGTGGAAAAGAAGGACAAGTCGTTACGCCCCTGTATCGATTTCAGGGGTTTAAACAACATAACTGTTAAAAACAAGTATCCCCTTCCACTCATCAACTCAGCTTTTGAACCTCTGCATGGCGCCACAGTGTTTTCCAAGCTCGACCTCAGGAATGCTTATCACCTTGTCCGAATCCGAAAGGGAGATGAGTGGAAAACCGCTTTCAACACTCCACTGGGACATTTTGAGTATTTGGTCATGCCCTTTGGGCTTTCAAATGCCCCTGCGGTTTTCCAAGCCATGGTGAACGATGTTCTTAGGGATTTTTTGAACCGTTTTGTCTTTGTATACCTGGATGATATTCTTGTTTTTTCCAAGTCACCCGAGGAGCATGAGTCACACGTCCGTCAAGTCCTTCAACGGCTCTTGGAGAACAAGCTGTACGTCAAAGCAGAGAAGTGTGAGTTCCACAAACAGTCTACATCGTTCCTTGGATTCATAATTGAGAGCGGGCAGGTGAAGGCGGACCCCGAGAAGATCCGGGCAGTGACGGAATGGCCCACACCCACCACCCGTAAGCAACTTCAACGATTTTTGGGCTTTGCTAACTTCTACCGTAGATTCATTAAGGGTTTTAGTAGAGTGGTGGCACCCCTTACAAGACTCACATCTCCTAAAGTCCCTTTTCGGTGGTCCCCTGAGGCGGAGCAGGCGGTAGGGGTTTTGAAGGAACTGTTTTCCACCTCCCCCGTGTTGATACACCCCAATACCTCTCTGCAGTTTGTTGTGGAGGTGGACGCGTCGGACTCAGGTGTGGGAGCAGTCCTCTCCCAGCGCTCCCCCACTGACCAGAGGCTTCACCCCTGTGCTTTCTTCTCCAAGAAATTGTCACCCACAGAACGGAATTACGACGTTGGAAACCGGGAACTGCTGGCGGTCAAGCTTGCACTGGAAGAATGGCGGCACTGGCTGGATGGAGCTGAATTGCCGTTTGTGGTCTGGACTGACCACAAAAACTTGGCTTACATCCAAGCCACTAAGAGACTCAACTCACGCCAAGCCAGATGGGCCCTGTTTTTTAGTAGGTTTAACTTTATTCTTACATACAGACCGGGGTCAAGAAATGTTAAACCAGATGCTTTGTCCCGCCAGTTTGCTGACCCTTCGGAGACCAGCGAGCCTGAGGCAGTCCTGCCTTCCTCATGCGTCGTGGCGGCTGTTCAGTGGGAGATCGAGTCTCTTGTGAGGACTGCACTTGCCACGGACCCGGGACCGGGTGATGGACCTCCCAACCTACTCTTTGTTCCCGAGACGGTCCGGTCTCAGGTGTTGCAGTGGATTCACACCTCCCGTTTTGCTGGTCACCCTGGGATGAGACGCACGTTGACGCTGCTTAGGAGACATTTTTGGTGGCCTTCAATGGAAACTGACGTTCGGGCTTTTGTGGCAGCCTGTTCAACCTGTGCTCGGGGCAAAGCCTCCCATCAGTCCCCTTCGGGGCTGCTGCTACCCCTCCCAGTTCCCAGCCGTCCCTGGTCCCACATTGCCATGGATTTTGTCACCGGCCTACCCAAGTCTGAAGGTAATGATACTATACTTACCATTGTGGACAGATTCTCTAAATCTGTCCACTATATAGCATTACCAAAATTACCGTCTGCCAGTGAGACAGCGGACCTCCTAGTCCAACATGTATTCCGTCCCCATGGAATACCTGTGGACATCGTATCTGATAGAGGCCCACAGTTTACTTCCCGTGTTTGGAAGGGTTTCTGTTCTGCTTTGGGTGCTTCCGTTAGTCTGTCCTCAGGGTTTCATCCCCAGACCAACGGTCAAACAGAAAGAGCCAATCAGAACCTCGAAGCAACCCTTCGGTGTGTGGCTGCTCAACATCCATCATCCTGGGCTAAACATCTGCCCTGGATAGAGTACGCCCACAACTCCCTCACCGCCTCTGCCACCGGTCTTTCACCCTTCGAGGTTACCATGGGTTATCAACCCCCTCTGTTTCCTGCTCAGGAGAAGGAATTGGCTGTTCCTTCGGTTCAGGAGAACCTCCGCCGCTGCCAGAGAGTGTGGAGCGACGCTCGGGAAGCATTGCTTCGGACCACCGACAGGAACAAGACAACAGCGGATAGGAGCAGGACTCCCGCACCTGTGTTTCATCCTGGTCAAGAGGTTTGGCTGTCATCTAAGAACGTACCTCTTCGTACCAAATCACGCAAGCTGTCTCCTCGGTACCTGGGTCCGTTTGTGGTGGAGTCCATTATTAACCCCGCTGCGGTTCGTTTGAAGTTGCCTTCAGCCATGAAGATACACCCTACCTTCCACGTCTCCCAACTGAAACCTGTGTCCTCCAGCCTTTTGTGTCCGCCGGCTGATCCACCTCCACCTGTTCGCCTCATTGACGACCATCCGGCCTACACCGTCAGTAGGCTCCTGGACTCTCGGAGGCGGGGTAGGGGTCTCCAATACCTAGTCGATTGGGAAGGTTATGGACCAGAGGAGAGGTCTTGGGTCCCTAAGCGTTTTGTGTTGGATCCTCAGCTGATCACGGACTTCCATCACGACAACCCTGACAGGCCTGGTGGGTCGCCAGGTGGCGACCATTGAGGGGGGGGTACTGTTATGTGGGCAGCTTGTCTCTCCCTGTTCTGTTTCCCTTCCTCCTTGTTTTGTCCCCTCTTTTTCTGTTGTATGCGTGTTTGTCCCCTTTATGTGGGTGTGTCTGGAGTGGAGTAGGGGGCGGGCTCAGGATCTGCCTCTCCTGTGCAGCTGCGGGTTGTTTCCAGTGATTCCTGCCTACGCAGCTGCATCCTATTCTCTCATCAACCTACACTACTTATTCCTGGGCATGGCTCTCCACCGGCGCCAGATCGTTGTTCTTACCAGAGCGTTTCGAACAGACCTCCCAACCTGCCTGCCTTCCTGCCTGTCGGTCTGCCTGCCTGCCTGCCTGCCTGCCTCAGCCTCTCCTTCCTCCGGAGCCGACTAGCCCACTCTGTTCCTTTACTTCAGTTGTTTTTGGACTAGACAATTTTAACTTTTATTAAATATTTTTGTTTCTTCCACTCCCTTTGTCGTGTTTGTTTCTCTGAGTGCTGGGTTGAACCATAGCCATAACATAAACACATTGGTTGTCCCAATAATCTCTCCTCTGTACCTGTTAACTTCCCTTTGTCATCTACAAATCCTCACAGTGTAAAAATCCACCACTGATTAAAAAGGAAATTACTGGTATAAGAAATATGGTGGAAACTCCCTCTTGCCCATGCCTCCACCAATCCTATGCTTTTAAATGTATGGGAAGCTAGTGGTGGCGCAGTGGTCTAAGGCACTGCATTGCAGTGCTAACTGTGCCACTAGAGATCCTGGTTCGAATCCAGGCTCTGTCGCAGCCAGCCGCGACCAGAGACTCATGGGCGGCGCACAATTGGCCCAGCGTCGTCCAGGGTAGGGGAGGGAATGGCCGGCAGGGATGTAGCTCAGTTGATAGAGCATGGCGTTTGCAACGCCAGGGTTGTGGGTTTGATTCCCACAGGGGGCCAGTATATATAAAAAAAATATGTATTCACTAACTGTAAGTCGCTCTGGATAAGAGCGTCTGCTAAATGACTTAAATGTAGTGAACGAGTGTACACTTCAGGAGAAAGGAGATATTATTGGGACACACCCATTGATGTTGGGGTAAACTGTTCCAGATCCAGCAGTGACGGAGTCGTCATGGGAACCACCAACTGTAACGTGAAGGCCTTGCAGAACGTGGTGACCCAGATGGACAGTCACCTCTACCACCTGGCCTAACTGATCTCCCTGTGTGTCGGCTGTACCCTCAACACCCTCCTCTGCCCCTCCCATCACCAGAGCCCCCTCCATGCTCAGCCAAACACACTTCTTCATCCTCACACATCTCCTCTGCTGCGACAACCTACAGGTCAGAATCGGAATCAGAATTAGCTTGATTCGCTATTTACATTTACATGTAGCAGGAATTTGACCTGGTGAAATGGTGCTGACCACAATGAACAGAATGTAGACAGGTCAGGGCTACGTAACAGTGATGGTGGGGAGTTTGGAGTTGTGACTAGGGCTGTTACGGTGACCATATTACCGTCACGTTCAGTCACAGTAATTAGGCTTCTCCAAGCGCTGATGCTGCTGATGGTCATTAGTAGCCTACCAAACTTGCTAAATGCCTGGTACTCAGCACTCTACTGTCCCTCTAGTCAGTCTGACATCAATGCAAATGTATTCAAAAATCTAACCAAACACTTCATGAGAGCCCATGAGCTCATGTTGCGCAACATTTCTATAGGCTGTGCAATTGCATGAGAAAACAGAGTTTTGATGGCCTCTATTAAAAAGAGGAGGATCCCATTAGCTAGGCCTACTATATTTATTTCTCAACTTTCCTAATATTAAGCACATTGCTTCTCTTTACAACAGGAGTATAGCCTACCTGGCTGGCATAAAAATGAACCACATGAATAGCAACCTCCATTCGCTATTTAAGTGCATAGATTACATTTACATTTTACATTTTAGTCATTTAGCAGACGCTCTTATCCAGAGCGACTTACAGTTAGTGCATACATTATTTTTTATACCCCCCGTGGGAATCGAACCCACAACACTGGCGTTGCAAACGCCATGCTCTACCAACTGAGCTACATCCCTGCCGGCCATTCCCTCCCCTACCCTGGACAACGCTGGGCCAATTGTGCGCCACCCCATGGGTCTCCCGGTCGCGGCCGACTACGACAGAGCCTGGATTCGAACCAGGATCTCTAGTGACACAGGTAGCACTGCGATGCAGTGCCTTAGACCACTGCGCCACTCGGGAGACTATACCACCTATACATATTACATGTATTTTTCCCCCCTGCCCCTGTTTCATGACAGGTGCATGATAATGGTCCATTCTAAATCAAAACAAATTTCACACATATATTATTTAGTATATGTAAAGACAAGATTAAATCAAGAATAGTCTGATGGGTGACAATATTAGCTTATCACTTGTGAATGATATATTATGACTTGTGAATGATGCCCAGCATAAGAAACAATGCCTATATTTTACGACTTTTTCCAATCATAGTCGCACACCTCATGTAGCCTAGCCCATAGGCCTATATGTTTTGATAAGGTTTGTATTACAACTAAAGTGGCTAAATAACTTATTGAAATGTAGCACATTAAACACTTTACAACGGGTGTAGAGCCTAACTGGCATACATATGCAGCGAGTGAGTTTCAAGTTTGGGGAAGATAATTTTCACCATAAAAATGCACCTTTATAATAAAAGCGTTACATGCATAATAACATTTGCGGTCACTTTTGATAATGGTCTTTTCCGCTAATGGAACATTCACACTTAAAGCCTACAACCATTTGCGCATTGCTGCGCTTATAATGTGAAGAAATAGCCTAATAGTTTTTCAACATTTTAAGCTAAAAGTTCTGATCGGTCGCGTCAGCCTCATTGTGTAAAAAAACTTTATTGATGCTAATGGTGGTATTAATATGGGATCTATCGCATCCCACAACTGTCCCAGACTACGTTAGCATATTTATTTAGCGCGCAGAATAGGTCAACTTTTGTACTATGGGGGATAGTAGATTGACATAGGCTAGTGCTTTTGCTGTTCGTTATGCCTACTCATCTTGTTGGCTGACGAAAAGTAAATGTGGACAGTTCTTCCAATATCTTCAATATGCGCCTCGGGATTGGATAAGGACGCACGCAGTTGCGTCCCGGATGTGTCTGTTTTCGCTTGTAGCCGGAGAGAAAGACCCGATCACGTGACGGAGAGCCATGTGAGTGAGAGGTGCTTCGGAGCACGCAGCCGGGGAATTATACATATTATATTCAGCCCAAAGGCCCTGGACCGCTGCGTGGCCGTCAAGTTGCCTCTAAAGTCTACCCCCGCCGCCAACGGGCCGCCATTGCAGCGACCTGGTCCCTGTCAATCCTGCTCAGTGCTGTTGGCTCTGAGTAGCATGGAGGTTAACGCCTCTCTCCC
This sequence comes from Coregonus lavaretus, assembly GCF_964263955.1. Lineage (NCBI taxonomy): Eukaryota > Metazoa > Chordata > Actinopteri > Salmoniformes > Salmonidae > Coregonus > Coregonus lavaretus. Next base: position 6,373,775 of record NC_140016.1, read on the forward strand.
CCGCTGCAGAGTTCTCATCCTGGCTCCGTGTCTCTGTCTGGGGCCTCAGCCCTGAGCCTCTTCTTCACGGTGGTGAGTGGCGTGGTTTCCCCCGCCTGCTACCTCACTACGCTGGCCTGTTTTCTGCTGCTGTGCTGGGACACCAGGAGTGGAGGTGGGCTCCTCTGCTCCAGGCGGACAACAGTTACCCTGGCCCGCCAGACACTGTTCTACTCCCCTCTTGGGTCCACTGTGACAGGCTGGATATAGCCACCACCTATAACCTGGGGATATCGCTGCTCCTACTGGTGTATGGTTACCAGTCCAGGGAGCTACAGAGGCTGCTACTGACAAAACCATCAACCACGTTATGGTCAGCTCCATCAGCCAATGACAGGAGAGCATTTGCCAATGACAGGAGAGTGTATGATCAGCTCCAGCCAATGACAGGAGAGCGTATGATCAGCTCCAGCCAATGACAGCAGAGCGTATGATCAGTTCCAGCCAATGACTGGGGGATATTAGATTAGGGGCGCAGCAGCCAGTGTGGACATTGTGAACATTGGGTTTGCAGTCACAGACCAATCCTAAACCCTCAACCAAGGGGAAATGGCTAATGGGCCAGAAGGAAGGGAGCTACAGGACGTCCACCTGTCCATCTTTCTCTTAACAATACAACCGTCTTGTTTGACATTGCCAACTGACAGAACTACAAATCACTTTGCTTAAAAAATAAGTACTCAATATTATTTGTAGATCAGTCAGTCAGTCACAATTTTACCCATAATGCACCCCCACCCTCAGAACAGCCTCAATTCATCAGGGCATGGACTCTACAAGGTGACTCCAATGCTTCCTACAGTTGTGTCAAGTTGGCTGGATGTCGTTTTCGGTGGTGGACCATTCTTGATACACACTGGAAACTGTTGAGCGTGAAAAACCCAGCAGCGTTGCAGTTCTTGACACAAACCTTTGCGCCTGGTTACCTACTACCATACCCCATTCAAAGGCACTTCCATTTTGTGCCTTGCCCATTCGCCCTCTGAATGAAGGGTACATGTCCCAAAGCACACAGAATGGCTCTAATGAACAGCAATGGGATAACATTCCTCACCTTTACTGATGTTAGCCTACCACGGACTCATCAGATATGTTTATACTGTGGAGTTGACACTGACGTGTAAAACATCAAATCTTTATTGAAAAATAATAACGTTTTCATCAACAAAACATCAACAAATATATATTATTAAGACAAACGTTGAAAATGTAACCTAAAATTGTATGCGAAGCTGCCACATCTGCCTGTTATGAACCATATGAAATTTCATAGAACAATTTTCACCAATTAATATTTCAAGTAATTCAAAACAGTTGGTCACAAAATGATATTTGAAAGGTATGAATCCATGTCACAGGCAGCCTTGACAACAATATATGACTGATTCACGTTGCCTTTAGTCACTGTTCAGTGTGTCTCTTGGCTCATTTCACTGTAATGGTGAGACTCCAGTTAGAGACGTAAGGAATGACAACAGACTCACTATAGCTGCCTCTGAAAACCTGATACATACACAGAGCTATTTAAGACAGACATATCAACTTGAAGATCCCACTACACATTAGGATGGTTAAAAGAGAAGGATCCCACTAATCTAACACATTAGGATGGTTAAAAGAGAAGGATCCCACTAATCTAACACATTAGGATGGTTGAAAGAGAAGAATCCCACTAATCTAACACATTAGGATGGTTGAAAGAGAAGGATCCCACTAATCTAACACATTAGGATGGTTGAAAGAGAAGGATCCCACTAATCTAACACATTAGGATGGTTGAAAGAGAAGGATCCCACTAATCTAACACATTAGGATGGTTAAAAGAGAAGGATCCCACTAATCTAACACATTAGGATGGTTGAAAGAGAAGGATCCCACTAATCTAACACATTAGGATGGTTAAAAGAAAAGGATCCCACCATTGCTTCAAAATCAGAGCAGTGGAAATCTTCAAGCCAAGGATACAGTTTTTGAAATACAGGGAGAGCTGATCCCGCTCTTTCTCCCTCTCAGCTCTGGCTGAGTTTGGTCTTGGTGGCGAAGTCAACACTGAGTTTCCTCATCACGTCACCGTGGCTCTGACCCACCAGGTCCTGGCGAACGCTCCCATAGTTCTCCTTGACGAAGTTGGCGAAGGGTGTGGGCGCCCGGGGCTTGGCAGGGGTGAGCAGGACCAGCTGACCCGTACAGAGGGCACACACAAACCTCTGGGTATCCAGAGACTTAGAGTGGCGACCGAGCCTACAGAGGGGAGGAAGATGAGAACAGTTTAGCCATCAATTGGTTTTCTAGTTTAGCCATCAATAATTTTTCGAGTTTAGCCATCAATTCATGGGAATACATGCTAGATTGAGGGCTTGAACTACCTATTTTGATACTATAACTATAAGCTATGACAATACATACTGTAGGGGGAGAAAGAGAGTATACAAGTTTAGTCTCAGGCAACTGATACATCAATAATATAATGCCATTTAGCAGACACTTTTATCCCAAGTGATTAACACTACAGTGAGTATATATTGTTGATGTATGTGTCTCCTGCTGAGCCACACAGGGCAAATACTTCAATTGACGGAATAACTAAGTTTCCTAGGATTAAATAAATCCATCTTTAAATATCCCCAATCACCATTTCATTTGCAGCACTAAAACAGTATTCATCTAAGCGTAAGCCAGGGACAGACAGGAAGCTGCCAGGGACAGACAGGAAGCTGCCAGGGACAGACAGGAAGCTGCCAGGGACAGACAGGAAGCTGGTGTTGACGTACGTGTTTTTGCAGCGGCTGCACTGGTACTGGTACTTGTAGTTAATGTCGTAGCTGTGGCAGCGGGTGACCGTGGGCAGCTCGGGGTGTGCCAGCGTGGCCTTGCGGGCGTACAGCTTCCAGAAGGGGCCGTGCCCATCCCTCACACTGTTGATCAACCAGGTGGCAGCGTGGCACATCTCATGGACCAACGTGTCACGCAGACGGTCTGGGAGGACGGGGCAGGACGGAGACGGGGCAGGACGGAGAAGTAGGATGGGAGGGAGAGAGGGAGGGAGAGAGGATGGGTGAGAATGAGGGATGATGGGAGAGAAAGAATGAGATATTTTACACAAGTTTAAAACATACATACACGGGCTATTCACATTCAAGTTTGACTTTAAATGACTTACACCAGAACCTAACTCCAACGTTGTAACAACATACATTTAATCTCATGTCATTAGTTCTTCAACCAGCCAAGCCTTACCTGCAGAGTCACAGACCTTCTCAGAGAGTTGGATGCGGGCGTATCGGTTCCCTCCTCCTCTCTCCTGCCCTGTGATGCAGTAGCCAGCAGTCTTCCTCATCTTCTTATTCCAGCTCACTGACATGTTACTGGGCAGCTGGGGCATAGAGGTTAGAAAGGTAACAAGAGGTAAAACAGCTCACTGACATGTTACTGGGCAGCTGGGGCACAAAGAGGTTAGAAAGGTAACAAGAGGTAAAACACCTCACTGACATGTTACTGGGCAGCTGGGGCACAAAGAGGTTAGAAAGGTAACGAGGTAAAACATGCAAGACAAGCCCAGGTCACATGATGTTAAGGTGCAGGTCAACATAAAACACTGTATAAGATGGCATCTTTATCACTAAGTAATATGGCAGTATACACTACCAGTCAAAGGTTTGGACACACCTACTCATTCAAGGGTTTTTCTTTATTTTTTTACAATTTCTTACATTGTAGAATAATAGTGAAGACATCAAAACTATGAAATAACACATATGGAATTATGTAGTAGCCAAAAAAGGGTTAAACACAGAGATCCTTCAAGTAGCCACCCTTTGCCTTGATGACAGCTTTGCACACTCTTGGCATTCTCTCAACCAGCTTCATGAGGTAGTCACCTGGAATGCATTTCAATTAATAGGTGTGCCTTCTTAAAAGTTCATTTGTGGAATTTCTTTCCTTCTTAATGCGTTTGAGCCAATCAGTTGTGTTGTGACAAGGTAGTGGGGTATACAGAAGAAAGCCCTATTTGGTAAAAGACCAAGTCCATATTATGGCAAGAACAGCTCAAATAAGCAAAGAGAATCGACAGTCCATCATTACTTTAAGACATGAAGGTCAGTCAATACGGAACATTTCAAGAACTTTGAAAGTTTCTGCAAGTGCAGTCGCAAAAACCATCAAGCGCTATGATGAAACTGGCTCTCATGAGGACCGCCACAGGAATGGAAGACCCAGAGTTACCTCTGCTGCAGAGGATAAGTTCATTAGAGTTACCAGCCTCAGAAACTGCAGCCCAAATAAATGCTTCACAGAATTCAAGTAACAGACACATCTCAACATCAACTGTTCAGAGGGGACTGTGTGAATCAGGCCTTCATGGCCGAATTGCTGCAAAGAAACCACTACTAAAGGACACCAATGAGAAGAAGAGACTTGCTTGGGCCAAGAAACATGAGAAATGTACATTAGACTGGTGGAAATCTGTCCAAATGTGAGATTTTTGGTCTGGTTTGTCAAATTTGTTCTTTGGTCTGGAGTCCAAATTGGAGACTTTTGGTTCAAACCGCTGTGTCTTTGTGAGATGCGGTGTGGGTGAACGGATGATCTCCGCATGTGTAGTTCCCACCGTAAAGCATGGAGGAGGAGGTGTTATGGTGTGGGGCTGCTTTGCTGGTGACACTGTCTGTGATTTATTTAGAATTCATTTAACCAGCATGGCTACCACAGCATTCTGCAGCGACACGCCATCCCATCTGGTTTGGGCTTAGTGGGACTATAATTTGTTTTTCAACAGGACAATGACCCAACACATCTCCAGGCTGTGTAAGGGCTATTTTACCAAGAATGAGAGTGATGGAGTGCTGCATCAGATGACCTGGCCTCCACAATCCCACGACCTCAACCCAATTGAGATGGTTTGGGATGAGTCGGACGGCAGAGTGAAAGAAAAGCAGCCAACAAGTGCTCAGCATATGTGGGAACTCCTTCAAGACTGTTGGAAAAGCATTCCAGGTGAAGCTGGTTGAGAGAATGACAAGAGTGTGCAAAGCTGTCATCAAGGCAAAGGGTGGCTACTTTGAAGAATCTCAAATGTAAAATATATTTTCATTTGTTTAACACTTTTTTGGTTACTACATGATTCCATATGTGTTATTTCATAGTTTTGATGTCTTCACTATTATTCTACAATGTAGAAAATAGTAAAAAATAAAGAAAAACCCTTGAATGAGTAGGTGTTCTAAAACTTTTGACTTATAACCTGTGTGTTTAACACTTTATAGCCTATGTATGCTTAAAGTGTGCGTGTACCTTGCTGTCGAACACGCTGGTGTTGTACAGGCAGTACAGTTTCCTGGTGAGCTCCTCCTTGGTCTGTTTGAAGTTGCGGCTGTAGCTGGAGCCTGGTCCAGACAGAGACTGGAGGAAACATCCTGGAGTCATACACACTGCTGACACTCTGAGGAGAGAAACACAGCCTGGAGTCTAACACACTGCTGACACTCTGAGGAGAGAAACACAGCCTGGAGTCTAACACACTGCTGCTGACACACTGAGGAGAGAAACACAGCCTGGAGTCTAACACACTGCTGACACTCTGAGGAGAGAAACACAGCCTGGAGTCTAACACACTGCTGACACTCTGAGGAGAGAAACACAGCCTGGAGTCATACACACTGCTGCTGACACTCTGAGGAGAGAAACACAGCCTGGAGTCTAACACACTGCTGCTGACACTCTGAGGAGGGAAACACAGCCTGGAGTCTAACACACTGCTGCTGACACACTGAGGAGAGAAACACAGCCTGGAGTCTAACACACTGCTGCTGACACTCTGAGGAGAGAAACACAGCCTGGAGTCTAACACACTGCTGCTGACACTCTGAGGAGAGAAACACAGCCTGGAGTCTAACACACTGCTGCTGACACACTGAGGAGAGAAACACAGCCTGGAGTCTAACACACTGCTGCTGACACTCTGAGGAGAGAAACACAGCCTGGAGTCTAACACACTGCTGCTGACACTCTGAGGAGAGAAACACAGCCTGGAGTCTAACACACTGCTGACACTCTGAGGAGAGAAACACAGCCTGGAGTCTAACACACTGCTGCTGACACTCTGAGGAGGGAAACACAGCCTGGAGTCTAACACACTGCTGCTGACACTCTGAGGAGAGAAACACAGCCTGGAGTCATACACACTGCTGCTGACACTCTGAGGAGAGAAACACAGCCTGGAGTCTAACACACTGCTGACACTCTGAGGAGAGAAACACAGCCTGGAGTCATACACACTGCTGACACACTGAGGAGAGAAACACAGCCTGGAGTCTAACACACTGCTGCTGACACACTGAGGAGAGAAACACAGCCTGGAGTCTAACACACTGCTGCTGACACTCTGAGGAGAGAAACACAGCCTGGAGTCTAACACACTGCTGACACACTGAGGAGAGAAACACAGCCTGGAGTCTAACACACTGCTGACATACTGAGGAGAGAAACACAGCCTGGAGTCTAACACACTGCTGACACTCTGAGGAGAGAAACACAGCCTGGAGTCATACACACTGCTGACACACTGAGGAGAGAAACACAGCCTGGAGTCGGTAACACACTGCTGACACACTGAGGAGAGAAACACAGCCTGGAGTCTAACACACTGCTGCTGACACTCTGAGGAGGGAAACACAGCCTGGAGTCTAACACACTGCTGCTGACACACTGAGGAGGGAAACACAGCCTGGAGTCTAACACACTGCTGACACTCTGAGGAGAGAAACACAGCCTGGAGTCATACACACTGCTGCTGACACACTGAGGAGAGAAACACAGACAGACACAGACAGACTGACACACACACTTCACTGAACCTATGTATTTAGATCAGTGTAGAATAGATGGAGAGGAGACAGTATTGATCTCCACCCTGCCCTAGGCCCTGTTCAATATTACCTGGAGGAGGAAAGGCTGCTGGTCTGGAGTCTGGATTCCGTCTGGGACACTGTGGGTTTAGTGACGAGCGGCCGCACCGGGGTCTTCAGATCCAATGGTGTTCTCCCTACCGGCCGAGGGCCCGCCTCTTTCGAGGCTTTGGGCCGTGGAGCTGACAGGGGGGGCTTCTGATTGGGCACTGGATTCACACACATCAGGAAGCAGCCAATGAGATTACATGATATAGAAACAAAAAAGGAAATGTACCAATTACAGACCACAGCTGGCAGAAGCCTTGTGGGTGGACACTGTCAGAACAGAAATGTATTAGTTATATTTAAACACTTTGGGAGCAGTAAGTATACCAGCGTGCAGATTTACTTTGTTACGTTACCCTCTCACATCCAACACCCGGGACAAGTCTTTTAGAAATGTGCCACCCCACTTTACAAAAAGATCCCTGTGTATTACTGTGACCTGTTTTGTGTTTAGGTGTTGGGGTGTTACCTGTGTTATGTTTAGGTGTTGGGGTGTTACCTGTTTTGTGTTTAGGTGTTACCTGTGTTATGTTTAGGTGTTGGGGTGTTACCTGTGTTATGTTTAGGTGTTGGGGTGTTACCTGTGTTATGTTTAGGTGTTGGGGTGTTACCTGTTTTGTGTTTAGGTGTTGGGGTGTTACCTGTTTTGTGTTTAGGTGTTGGGGTGTTACCTGTGTTATGTTTAGGTGTTACCTGTGTTATGTTTAGGTGTTGGGGTGTTACCTGTGTTATGTTTAGGTGTTGGGGTGTTACCTGTGTTATGTTTAGGTGTTACCTGTGTTATGTTTAGGTGTTGCCTATGTTATGTTTAGGTGTTGGGGTGTTACCTGTGTTACGTTTAGGTGTTGGGGTGTTACCTGTGTTACGTTTAGGTGTTGGGGTGTTACCTGTGTTACGTTTAAGTGTTACCTGTGTTATGTTTAGGTGTTGGGGTGTTACCTGTGTTATGTTTAGGTGTTACCTGTGTTATGTTTAGGTGTTGGGGTGTTACCTATGTTATGTTTAGGTGTTGGGGTGTTACCTGTGTTACGTTTAAGTGTTACCTGTGTTATGTTTAGGTGTTGGGGTGTCACCTGTGTTATGTTTAGGTGTTGGGGTGTTACCTGTGTTATGTTTAGGTGTTGGGGTGTTACCTGTGTTACGTTTAGGTGTTGGGGTGTTACCAGGGTTACGTTTAGGTGTTGGGGTGTTACCTGTGTTATGTTTAGGTATTACCTGTGTTATGTTTAGGTGTTGGGGTGTTACCTGTGTTATGTTTAGGTGTTGGGGTGTTACGTTTAGGTGTTGGGGTGTTACCTGTGTTATGTTTAGGTATTACCTGTGTTATGTTTAGGTGTTGGGGTGTTACCTGTGTTATGTTTAGGTGTTGGGGTGTTACGTTTAGGTGTTGGGGTGTTACCTGTGTTATGTTTAGGTGTTACCTGTGTTACGTTTAGGTGTTGGGGTGTTGCCGGTCTTGTGGTTCTTCTTAATTCTGTCCAGTAAGCTGAGGAACTCTTCCTCTGAGCTGGCTGAGTCCTCCAGCTTCGACGGGGCTGAGTGGGTCCGCTGTGGAACGGATGCCGGGGAGGGGGTGAAGGAGGAGAGGGCGGGAGGAGGAGAGCTGGGAGAGGGGGAGGGCAGAGGAGGAGGGGCGGGAGAGGGAAAGAAGACGTTGGTTACTTTGCAGGACTTCTGGTTACTTTGCAGGACTTTGAGCTTCTGTGACGGCGGCGGCTGGTGCACAGGGTGGCGCGTCCTCCACGTGCTCTTCATCACGATACCATCTTCTTCTTCACTGTCACTGAGGAAAACTGGGGAGTCACACTGGGACAGGGGTCTTCTGATTGGGGGCTGGGAGGAGGACTGCTTAGGGGTGTTAAACGCACCTGTAGAAGACAGACACACAGTGTCTTTTCATTGATGAGTCTCCATGAGTTAAACAAAACAGACAGTGACTGTTGAGTAGGTAATGCTTTTGGCCTAACAACTCCCCCTAGCCGTGACAATATATCATATTAACCAAGGCTTCCTGGGTATTACTTCAATACTAGCTATGCAAAGAAAAGTCATCACAGTGCTGAACTGAAATCGAGCAGAAAGAACTTCTTAGAAACAGATTTCAGTTTATTACAAGTATGTATGAGGACAGTCAATGTCTGTGTATCAAATGGCACCCTATCCCCTATATAGTCCACTATTTTTGAAAAGAGCCCTATGCTCCCTGGTCAAAAGTAGTGCACTACATAGGGAATAGGTTGCCATTAGGGAAGCAGTCAATGTTACCTTTGGAGGTAGATGGTTTTTTCTTCTCGACGACAAAGTCATCATCGGAGGAAAAGCTGTCGACAATGAAGTTTCTGAGGCTGAGGACAAAACAGGAGATAAACCTGAGTATTTAACACGCGATAGGGACCATAGTCATGGTAAGAGAGGTTGGAACCACTGTACCTGTCTTCACTGCCATGCTCTGCTTCCTTGGGCTTAGGCTTGGGAGTTTTCACACGGCTCAGGACTTCAGGGGCACCAGAGGAGAGACAAGGGAACAATAAACATGTCATCCCCCACGAACGATGCAGCGGCAGTTATACCTCCCGCTTTGCCTTTTCATCTCTGGTGTGACTCACAAATTCCCGTTAATTACTAAAGCTCCCGCCTTGGGCCAAATCAGTGTAGTTTTGTAAATGCCGGATCTCTATGGCAAGACGCATCATTCACCAGAGTTTAGTCAAAATCGGGCCAGTGTTGTCAGATATCGTGTGTGACTAACGCACGAACGGACGGAGACCGATCCACAGTTCCCTCCCCGATTTCATAGTGGGGGACAATGACATGAATAAGGAGACATCGAAGGGACCTGGGCCCGGTTTCCCGGTAGCGATGGAACCTAGGCTTACGAGTGTTTTAAGGATGCATCTTTCCTACAACGGCCGAAGACGTAACATGCGTTTCCCAAAACACCGCGCAGAGAGAACGTTCACAAGTTGGTTGTTGAGGCAAGTGTCAATACTGATAGGATGGAAAGGAAGGAAGCGCTGCTCTCAGATCAGCTTTCTCCATTCAGATCTTACCTTAACATTATAATTATTTCACAATACTGACCAAGGATCAGCTCCTAAAGAGATTATCACCTATGGCTGCAGATATTGAGGTGGCTTATTCTAATGCTTACCCTATAAAATGCACTAAACCAAGATTGGGCACGTTAGGCTACACATTATGAAATATATTGAGGCAAACATTATAGACAGTAGCCAAATAAAACTCAATTTGATGAACATGAAATTGATTGAATCATTGAAATATATATTAATATATAGGCCTATAGTCTATACTGTAGGTAGGCTATTTACAGTGGGGGGGAAAAGTATTTAGTCAGCCACCAATTGTGCAAGTTCTCCCACTTAAAAAGATGAGAGAGGCCTGTAATTTTCATCATAGGTACACGTCAACTATGACAGACAAATTGAGGAAAAAAAATCCAGAAAATCACATTGTAGGATTTTTAATGAATTTATTTGCAAATTATGGTGGAAAATAAGTATTTGGTCACCTACAAACAAGCAAGATTTCTGGCTCTCACAGACCTGTAACTTCTTCTTTAAGAGGCTCCTCTGTCCTCCACTCGTTACCTGTATTAATGGCACCTGTTTGAACTTGTTATCAGTATAAAAGACACCTGTCCACAACCTCAAACAGTCAAACTCCAAACTCCACTATGGCCAAGGTAGTCCTCTGTAGCTCAGCTGGTAGAGCACGGCGCTTGTAACGCCAAGGTAGTGGGTTCAATCCCCGGGACCACCCATACACAAAATAAAATGTATGCACGCATGACTGTAAGTCGCTTTGGATAAAAGCGTCTGCTAAATGGCATATTATTATTATTATTATTATTAAGACAAAAGAGCTGTCAAAGGACACCAGAAACAAAATTGTAGACCTGCACCAGGCAGGGAAGACTGAATCTGCAATAGGTAAGCAGCTTGGTTTGAAGAAATCAACTGTGGGAGCAATGATTAGGAAATGGAAGACATACAAGACCACTGATAATCTCCCTCGATCTGGGGCTCCACGCAAGATCTCACCCCGTGGGGTCAAAATGATCACAAGAACGGTGAGCAAAAATCCCAGAACCACACGGGGGGACCTAGTGAATGACCTGCAGAGAGCTGGGACCAAAGTAACAAAGCCTACCATCAGTAACACACTACGCCTCCAGGGACTCAAATCCTGCAGTGCCAGACGTGTCCCCCTGCTTAAGCCAGTACATGTCCAGGCCCGTCTGAAGTTTGCTAGAGTGCATTTGGATGATCCAGAAGAGGATTGGGAGAATGTCATATGGTCAGATGAAACCAAAATATAACTTTTTGGTAAAAACTCAACTCGTCGTGTTTGGAGGACAAAGAATGCTGAGTTGCATCCAAAGAACACCATACCTACTGTGAAGCATGGGGGTGGAAACATCATGCTTTGGGGCTGTTTTTCTGCAAAGGGACCAGGACGACTGATCCGTGTAAAGGAAAGAATGAATGGGGCCATGTATCGTGAGATTTTGAGTGAAAACCTCCTTCCATCAGCAAGGGCATTGAAGATTAAACGTGGCTGGGTCTTTCAGCATGACAATGATCCCAAACACACCGCCCGGGCAACGAAGGAGTGGCTTCGTAAGAAGCATTTCAAGGTCCTGGAGTGGCCTAGCCAGTCTCCAGATCTCAACCCCATAGAAAATCTTTGGAGGGAGTTGAAAGTCCGTGTTGCCCAGCGACAGCCCCAAAACATCACTGCTCTAGAGGAGATCTGCATGGAGGAATGGGCCAAAATACCAGCAACAGTGTGTGAAATCCTTGTGAAGACTTACAGAAAACGTTTGACCTGTGTCATTGCCAACAAAGGGTATATAACAAAGTATTGAGAAACTTTTGTTATTGACCAAATACTTATTTTCCACCATAATTTGCAAATAAATTTATTAAAAATCCTACAATGTGATTTTCTGGATTTTTTTTTCTCATTTTGTCTGTCATAGTTGACGTGTACCTATGATGAAATTTACAGGCCTCTCATCTTTTTAAGTGGGAGAACTTGCACAATTGGTGGCTGACTAAATACTTTTTCCCCCCACTGTATAACAAAGTATTGAGAAACTTTTGTTATTGACCAAATACTTATTTTCCACCATAATTTGCAAATAAATTCATTAAAAATCCTACAATGTGATTTTCTGGAGAAAAATAATCTCATTTTGTCTGTCATAGTTGACGTGTACCTATGATGAAAATTACAGGCCTATCTCATATTTTTAAGTGGGAGAACTTGCACAATTGGTGGCTGACTAAATACTTTTTTCCCCCACTGTATAATACACTGCTCAAAAAAATTAAGGGAACACTAAAATAACACATCCTAGATCTGAATGAATGAAATAATCTTATTAAATACTTTTTTCTTTACATAGTTGAATGTGCTGACAACAAAATCACACAAAAATTATCAATGGAAATCAAATGTATCAACCCATGGAGGTCTGGATTTGGAGTTACCCTCAAAATTAAAGTGGAAAACCACACTACAGGCTGATCCAACTTTGATGTAATGTCCTTAAAACAAGTCAAAATGAGGCTCAGTAGTGTGTGTGGCCTCCACGTGCCTGTATGACCTCCCTACAACGCCTGGGCATGCTCCTGATGAGGTGGCGGATGGTCTCCTGAGGGATCTCCTCCCAGACCTGGACTAAAGCATCCGCCAACTCCTGGACAGTCTGTGGTGCAACGTGGCGTTGGTGGATGGAGCGAGACATGATGTCCCAGATGTGCTCAATTGGACTCAGGTCTGGGGAACGGGCGGGCCAGTCCATAGCATCAATGCCTTCCTCTTGCAGGAACTGCTGACACACTCCAGCCACATGAGGTCTAGCATTGTCTTGCATTAGCAACCGCACCAGCATATGGTCTCACAAGGGGTCTGAGGATCTCATCTCGGTACCTAATGGCAGTCAGGCTACCTCTGGCGAGCACATGGAGGGCTGTGCAGCCCCCCAAAGAAATGCCACCCAACACCATGACTGACCCACCGCCAAACCGGTCATGCTGGAGGATGTTGCAGGCAGCAGAACGTTCTCCACGGCGTCTCCAGACTCTGTCACGTCTGTCACATGTGCTCAGTGTGAACCTGCTTTCATCTGTGAAGAGCACAGGGCGCCAGTGGCAAATTTGCCAATCTTGGTGTTCTCTGGCAAATGCCAAACGTCCTGCATGGTGTTGGGCTGTAAGCACAACCCCCACCTGTGGACGTTGGGCCCTCATACCACCCTCATGGAGTCTGTTTCTGACCGTTTGAGCAGACACATGCACATTTGTGGCCTGTTGGAGGTCATTTTGCAGGGCTCTGGCAGTGCTCTTCCTGCTCCTCCTAGCACAAAGGCGGAGATAGCGGTCCTGCTGCTGGGTTGTTGCCCTCCTACGGCCTCCTCCACGTCTCCTGATGTACTGGCCTGTCTCCTGGTAGCGCCTCCATGCTCTGGACACTACGCTGACAGACACAGCAAACCTTCTTGCCACAGCTCGCATTGATGTGCCATCCTGGATGAGCTGCACTACCTGAGCCACTTGTGTGGGTTGTAGACTCCGTCTCATGCTACCACTAGAGTGAAAGCACTGCCAGCATTCAAAAGTGACCAAAACATCAGCCAGGAAGCATAGGAACTGAGAAGTGGTCTGTGGTCACCACCTGCAAAACCAGTGCTTTATTGGGGGTGTCTTGCTAATTGCCTATAATTTCCACCTGTTGTCTATTCCATTTGCACAACAGCATGTGAAATGTATTGTCAATCAGTGTTGCTTCCTAAGTGGACAGTTTGATTTCACAGAAGTGTGATTGACTTGGAGTTACATTGTGTTGTTTAAGTGTTCCCTTTATTTTTTTGAGCAGTGTATATAGGCCTATAGTCTATACCGTAGGTAGGCTATTTATAATATATAGGCCTATAGTCTATACTGTAGGTAGGCTATTTGTCTTTTAATGCAGTCATCTCGGTTTTCATTTACATTTTAGTCATTTAGCAGACGCTCTTATCCAGAGAGACTTACAGTTAGTGAGTGCATACATTTTCATACTGGCCCCCCGTGGGAAACGAACCCACAACCCTGGCGCTGCAAGCGCCATGCTCTACCAGCTGATCTACACAGGGCCACTAGTGGTTTGAAGCTTTGTTTTCAAATATTTGTATCCTTTGCTTGTTTGTAACAATTGCAATGACATTGGCAACTTAGTATTTGTATTCAAATTCGTTGTGAAGTTATTGGCAGTCACAGAGAGACGGATACACATCTTGATTCTATGTTTAACGGCGATCTTCTGTGTGTAAAGTGACGCAGCAGGTTAAAAAAAAAAACGAATCTAACGACGCACTTCGCTGTTCTACTAGAGGTTTGAGGCTGTCGGTAAATAACGTTTTCAAGTACAACTTTGGTAACGATTGTTTTGGGAAACAGCTCTGAGATTTAACAATGCTCCTACCAAGTTTCTAACAATTAACTTAGCCTTAAGATGCTTTTAGGAAACCGGGCCCTGGACAGTCAGAAACAATTGTTCTTTGACTTAGAAATGACATACACCAAACAAGACATGACAAACACCCATTCAGAAATGACATACATTGTTTCAATAAAGAATTTCAGAATATGATCAAAACATGACTTCCCCAATGCAGATGTCAAGGCACCAGTATGATACTTACAGTTTTCAAAGCTGTCGTCACTTTCTGAGCTTAATACAAGGACTGGTTCACTACAGGGGAGAGAATCAGAGAATAAACAACATCACATTTTGTCCAATTGAATGACTAGATAGAGAAAATGGAAAATGAAATTTAAAGGCAATGTTCCCAGGTTAGCGGAGATGGCATTCACGGTAAACGCTGCATTTGTCAGCGCAATCGGACATTACCTTTATATTTCTATCCCGCAATCTGTAACGCTTCAGCGATACAGATTGAATAGTCTTAAGACTACAAGGCTATGTAGGCTGGAAGTAGGGCTGTGACGGTCATTGAATTTTGGACGGCGGTAATTGGCCAGCTTGTTTCAGCAAGGAGCAACAAAGTTTCAACGCGATGTAGGCAGAAACGGACAGAAACGGAAGCAAGACACCCCACTCCCTCATTTTTTCAGGTTACATTACAGTCAATGAACTAAGCAGACCAGACCCAGCTACTATTGCATTGGTGTCTATGGGAGAACCACTCCGTTAAGCAGACCGGAACAGACCACTCTTTTTTTTAATGGTAAATGGCCTGAGAGAACTATCTTAATTTATCCACCATCTTTTAAACGGACTCAACAGCACGAATGCTGTCCCATCTTTTTTTTTTACGGTTATGACGGTTATTTTATTTTCATGCCGGTCTTCATCCAGCCCTAGCTGGACGAATCACTACTTTACCTGACTTTCTTAGCAGCAGTGCAATGTTTCCGAGAAGCAGCTTTGGGTGTCGCCTGCTCCACAAGAACTACAGACAAGAAGAACATGGAGATTAAATCATTCAACTACACTATTTCAATGCATAGCTATCATGTCATAGGCATACATGTTTGGCACCATGACAACCATAATCAGAGGAGTTGGCCAATGCTCATACAGCTCTGGACCAGGTGTAAAATAATCTTCCAGGTGAACAAAAAGAGAGCAGTCGTAGGTAAAGTCAATCAAAAATCAATCTAGGTTTAATATAAATTGCAACAAGGAGACACCCTTCACCACAGAAGCAGAGAACATGTCTAACAGGCCTCTTGGAGACAGGCCCTTTTACATCCTAATAGACTTGCAACCCAACCCACTGACTCTCACTTACACTGGTCGAAATCATCGTCACTGGACTCCATGAACACCTTGGTCCTGTAACTGTTGCCCTTTGAGACCTGGTTCTCTTTCCCTGAGCCTCCGTCATCCTCTTCCTCACTGTCTGGCAGAAGTAGCCGGACTGGGGGAGGAAGGTCTTGAGCACCCCTGGAGCCATGACCGCCTATGGCCGGACGCCGAGTCTTACTGATGCTCTTAATCAGCTGCAAAGATGACACAGGATGTGTTTGAAATGGCACCCTATTCCCTATATAGTGCACTACCTTTGACCAGGTCAAATGTAGTGCCCTACATAGGGAATAGTGTGCAATTGATTAAGATAATCACTGGTGGTTCTAATTAATGTGACCTAGTAATTTCAACATACCTGTTGTTCTACTGTTTCCAACCCTCCCTTCTCTGACCAGCCAAGTTTCTCTGCAACTCTTTGAAATAATCTGTGATTGTCGTCATCCATGGTCCCTTTCTCTGTCTCTGTAAGGGGGACAATATGACTATTATCTGGAAACAACATGCCCGGGCAGCGTACCCACCACTGATAGCTAGCAATGCCACTGGCCAGCCCTCTTCGGGCAATGTAAACAAACAAGACACATTAATAAAGCAGCATCTTGATTAGCTAACAATAGCTAGTAGCAAGACACCTTATTCTCGTAGCAAGCAAATGTATTTTAGCTAGGTATTGTTTATCCACGGGGTGTAAGTAGTAGCCTAGCTAGCTAATGGTCTGTTCTATCCTATATCCTTGGGACGTCCCTAACCTTAACCCCTACCATAACTCTTACCTAGCCTCGTCGGGAACCAGGCTTCCACCTACGTGATTTTGGTGGTATGGCAACGCGAGACTAACTCTTACCTAACCATTTTTAAATTTCAACTTCAATGGGGGTTATGGAAGTCCCAAGGATACCAGATTGCACGCTAGCAAAGACCGCTAACCACGACTGTAAATAAAGGCTAAACGTTACAGTTTCTCAAGTTTACCTCACTATGCATTAATATTTGTTGATTCAATATTTGATGTTCGCGAATCGAGACATAACGTTACCTTTGAAGATGATGTACTTTTGCTTTGGGTCCACGTCTCGTATAGCGACCAACGAAGATTCAAAACTGTGCACCGGAAGTTGTCAAAGTCAGAACGGAAACTAGTAGTAATGACGTAGATAGATGCGGGACTAGGCCGACGTCAAACAAATTATTGCTTTGTTCACAATAATAATATTGTAGACTTTCATTCAACTCAAAATGTCCAAACTACAGTTGCTGAACGGCGGCTGCTACAGAGATCTCCGTAGCCATAGAGACAACAGTAGTAGAGTTGCATGAAGAAATCTCCCCTTCGACAGAGGAGAATCACCGTCTACGAAGACGGTTGGATTTTTGGTTTTCAACCCACAGATAAAGTTACACAGAGCAGATTTGTATTGACGACTTGTAACTTTATTAACATACATCATTCATATGGCAAGATATAAGCTTAAGGTACACACTTGTACATATACAAGTACAAAGGCAACGCTTATGGAATGCCATTTATGGAACGCCGTTTGGGTCTTTGCGTGTCAAAAAAGACACACGTCAAATAACACTATTTGAAGCGTTAAATAAGCTTTTAATTTGACAAGTCAAATAATAAAATTATATTATAGAATGTTGTGTGTGCTGAATTTGCATGTGCAAGCCAAGCGCCACCACTACCATCAGTAGCACTGTCAAAGCTGTACAAAAAAAAGTATGCAAACAAGAACACACCGGCCACCAACGATGTGTTTACAATACCGCGTTAGTAATAAGACATTATTTGTTCGACAGCAACTTCGGGGGTAGCTAGCTAGCTTTAGCTTGGTACCTAGCTAGCACCTAAACAACCAGCCTGAAAACAATGACTAGTAGAAACTGCAGTCATTTTCATTATTCTTAGCAATGATTTAGGAATCCTTGTGAGTAAGTATTAGCTAGGTAGCCACTTGTTGTTCGCCTATTGAAGTTGAACTTCAGTTCATGAAACTAACTAGCTAGCCAGCTACTTAACCCTTTTGCCCAAAGCTAACGTTATGGGTCATTCTACAGATTCGGTGACATTTCAGTATTGTCAGTGTCCCAAGATGTACTAGTGTTATAACTTGTCAGAACATTTATTAAACTACACTTAAATTACAACATTTCAAAGTTTTACATGTTTTTAATATGGAGTAGAGAATATGATTTTAAACAGAGATGAATTTCAATACTTATATGTTTGCTTTTCTTAGGAGTATTAAGAATTTCGCCTGTCCCTATTGACCATCATGCAAATGGCGTGACTCATTTTGAGTACACAGTGTTAAATAATAATGCTTTTTTTTTGTTAAATTAATTGTATATGCCCCCTTATTATGCATATTCCATTTTCTCAGCATAAGACATTTTATTTTCTGAGAAATTCAGGCTTTTACCCCTGTCCTTGTATTTCTTTCAACCCCGTAACGCAACAATACCCCCACTCACAATTAAATAATGGTTTGATCCTGTGGACATCATTTATGAGGAAGTGACATCATACAAGTCTTCAGAGAAGCCTGGTGTGACAAGTGGTAAGCTGCTCTCTCACTTTTTATAAATATTTCATGTTTTTTAAGCACATATGGGCTTTGTCAATCTCAGGTATTCAACTCTGTTGGGGGGGGGGAAATTCATAGTTAAGATTTTACCAATAATTGTTTTTATAGCTATGAAGTATAACAATGTATTTTGTTGAATAAGGCCATGTGGCACACTGCTAGCTGCTAGCATCCCGAATTAGCAACAGATTAGCACAAAATCTTCAACCCTGTCACATTCAACCCCATCACATTTTTCAATGTTACGGGGTTGAATGGCTGTTACAGGGTTGAATAGCTGTTAAATCTTAGCAATATTTAATGGATATTGCTTAATACCAATCATATTTTCTTGTTGAATGTTTGTTGTTTACGGTTTTACAGTATCAACTAAAAGTACGAGGAATTTTTGAAAATAATAACTTAAAAAAAGTGACAATTAATTTGTTCTCTCTCCTATATACATTGACATATTTAGGAGTATTATCTGCAAGTTCATTTTCATTTTACTACATAGTGATTAAAAGGATACAATATTTAGTCTTGAAGAGTAAGCAGGTCATTGACTTGACCTTGACCTACAATTTCAGATTCAACAATGGAAAAAACAGCAGCAGAAAGGAAACACACATAGAGAGGAAGGTGAGGGACATCCGCGCGCCGGTGGTCAGGTAATTCTCCTGGAAATGTAAGATCTTTAAGACACGAGGTGGTGGTGGTCATGGACACACAATCAACAGAAAATAAAGTTTTGTTGCTTTAAAGCATAATTTGGTAATGCATAAAAAGACTAGAGAATGTAAATGAAGACTAGTCTAAAAAGACATACAGTATACTGCCTTGGCAACTGGTGCGTGAGGGGTTCATGTTCACTAGCCGACTGGTTTGTACTGACATATTTAGGAGTATTATCTGCAAGTTCACGTTCATTTTACTACATAGTGATTAAAAGGATACAGTAATTAGTTTTGGAGAGTAAACTGGTCATTGACTTGACCTTGACCTACAATTTCAGATTCAACAATGGCAAAAACAGCAGCAGAAAGGCAAAGATTTGCCAGTAGTTCCATCCACAATGCGGATCCACCAAGTTGTTTGTGTGGCTGCAAGGCAAATTGCCTACCGTGATGTAAGCTGTATGTGCACAGTCCACAACAAGAAACTGGAATGCCAGTGTTTCAATACACAACATTTCACATTTACCCCTAAAGTTACATCAGTCGTGTCACAGAGGGAGGTTGATTGGGCAAATCCAGACATATGCGGGAAATGGTGCGTGGCCAAATATGATGACGATTTCTATCCCGGAATAATTCTAGCCACAGATGAATCCCATGTGCAGGTCAAATGCATGTGCTGTGCTGGACCAAATAGGTACTTCTGGCCACTTCTTGATGATATCCTGTGGTATCCATTTGAGGACATCTTGGAACACATTGATCCCCCTAAACCGGTGACTTCTAGGCACATGGAAATACAGAAGGAAGTGTGGGCTAGGCTCTCTCAGTAAAAATGGTGAACAAACTGTAGGCTTACCTATAGGTTATTAATGTTAAGATGTTTGCTTAATGTTCAAACATTCAAACAACACAGACATTCCTGCCATTACTCTGGATATTTCTATGAAATCAATGAAATGTTGTAACTGTTGTTAGTTTATTAATGTGTTTTAATCTGTCTAGATTTCATCTTGATTGTTTAAACTTTAAAAGCTATGTTGACAGTAGTTTAAAATGTTAAAAAATGGCAACATGTGACCTATATAGGTTATCAATGTTAAGATGTTTGCTCAATGTTCAAACAGACTCCTGCCATTATCAGATGGATATTTTTATGAAATCAATGAAATGTTGTTACTGTTATTAGTTCATTAATGTGTTTTACTCTGTCTAGCTTTCATCTAGATTCTTTAGATTTTAAAAGCTATGTTGACAGTAGGTTTAAAAATGTTTAAAATGTTTAAAAAATGGCAACATGTTAGTGATCTCAAAAGATAAAACATATGACACGTGATGCTTTTCACTCAACCCTGTTACATGATTTTCAACCCTGTTGCGGTGCATTCATCCCTGTTACGAGATTATTTTTTTTACATTTTTGTATTAAATACACAAAATATAACATCAATAGTGTTTTTATTGTGTGTATTAAATCAGGGTAAATAAGGCTATTTCAATTTTGTCAGGAATTACGCAGCATTCTTGCACATTTCTTGCGAAAATGTGGAGTTAGATTAGAAATTTCTTCATCGTAAACTGGAAAGGATGGTGCTGGTCAGTTTTTCTTGATTTTCTCTTTAATTACAATATGCCATTATTTACAAGGGACATCTAAACTGTGAGATTATGCCAGAAGATGATCTCAAGCTTATTGGAAAAATGAATAGTTGAATAACAAAACGACTGTGACGGGGTTGAATTAAATTGGGACTTGTTTGAGAAAATAATACAGAATAATAACTTAATACTCTACATTGAGATGGGAAAAGGTATTTTCTATCAAGTACACACATTACTTTGTCACATCAAATAAAAAAAAGCTTAAGATTTTAATGTTCATTGTTTCATCCTCCTCAATCACAAAAGGCACCGAATCTGTAGAATGACCCTTATAAGCAGCCAGCTTAATCTGGCTAGTGAGGCTCGACCGGACCGGGTTATGTTGTGTGAAGCTAGCCACAATAAGGATTAGGCACAAAAGTGGAATTTGTGATTTGCCTTCAAAATAAAAGGACCTCTTTGAAAGTGATGCATTAGGTTACAATTGGTGGAATCATGCCATATTTAGACTAAATAATGTTAAACAAGGTTGGAATGTGGAGCAATGAAATAGGGTATCAGTCTACTCGGTGACACCCACAGAACACAGCTGTGAAGAGTTTATGCAAATATTAGTGTAGTAGCTCCTGTGACGTGTGAAATCACCTCTCCAGTCAGCCTATTGTGTGTATTGACATTCATATTGTACTGTACAGCATTACCTAAGGATTGGGGATTAATTAAGTGGGGTGTTAGTCTACTCAGTACCAAGAGCTTTTTCCCCAACGTCCTCCTCAGAGTTATCAGACTCCAAAACATCCATGTTGTATTGTTTTTCCTCTGGAATAGTGTTCAATACACCTAGTAGGTTGACTGGTACAATACATGTGGCTCAATTCACAGTGGTTTCAGAGTCCCGCAATAAGAGCTACGACGCTAATGTTCTCTGGGTGTCACTGAGTAGACTTAACCCATGTCATTGATCAATAATCCATAGGTAAGGCTGTACAGTGAAATAAGTATGCCCCCAATGCAATTCTAAAGTCTAATACATCCAGTGTGATTTCAACAGATTTTTGTCAAATTAACAAATTGTCTTTTGTTGATTTTATATAACAACATTCCAACCTCGTTTAGCATGATCTATTCAATTATGGCATAATTCTACTATTTGTTTTCATTTGCATACTTTTATTTTGAAGGCTAACCGCAAAGTCCACTGTTGTGGCTAATCCTTATTGTGGCTAGCTTCACATACACTGCTCAAAAAAATTAAGGGAACACTAAAATAACACATCCTAGATCTGAATGAATGAAATAATCTTATTAAATACTTTTTTCTTTACATAGTTGAATGTGCTGACAACAAAATCACACAAAAATTATCAATGGAAATCAAATGTATCAGCCCATGGAGGTCTGGATTTGGAGTCAGCCTCAAAATTAAAGTGGAAAACCACACTACAGGCTGATCCAACTTTGATGTAATGTCCTTAAAACAAGGTAAAATGAGGCTCAGTAGTGTGTGTGGCCTCCACGTGCCTGTATGACCTCCCTACAACGCCTGGGCATGCTCCTGATGAGGTGGCGGATGGTCTCCTGAGGGATCTCCTCCCAGACCTGGACTAAAGCATCCGCCAACTCCTGGACAGTCTGTGGTGCAACGTGGCGTTGGTGGATGGAGCGAGACATGATGTCCCAGATGTGCTCAATTGGATTCAGGTCTGGGGAACGGGCGGACCAGTCCATAGCCTCAATGCCTTCCTCTTGCAGGAACTGCTGACACACTCCAGCCACATGAGGTCTAGCATTGTCTTGCATTAGGAGGAACCCAGGGCCAACCGCACCAGCATATGGTCTCACAAGGGGTCTGAGGATCTCATCTCGGTACCAAATGGCAGTCAGGCTACCTCTGGCGAGCACATGGAGGGCTGTGCAGCCCCCCAAAGAAATGCCACCCCACACCATGACTGACCCACCGCCAAACCGGTCATGCTGGAGGATGTTGCAGGCAGCAGAACGTTCTCCACTGCGTCTCCAGACTCTGTCACGTCTGTCACATGTGCTCAGTGTGAACCTGCTTTCATCTGTGAAGAGCACAGGGCGCCAGTGACGAATTTGCCAATCTTGGTGTTCTCTGGCAAATGCCAAACGTCCTGCACGGTGTTGGGCTGTAAGCACAACCCCCACCTGTGGACGTCGGGCCCTCATACCACCCTCATGGAGTCTGTTTCTGACCGTTTGAGCAGACACATGCACATTTGTGGCCTGCTGGAGGTCATTTTGCAGGGCTCTGGCAGTGCTCCTCCTGCTCCTCCTTGCACAAAGGCGGAGGTAGAGGTCCTGCTGCTGGGTTGTTGCCCTCCTACGGCCTCCTCCACGTCTCCTGATGTACTGGCCTGTCTCCTGGTAGCGCCTCCATGCTCTGGACACTACGCTGACAGACACAGCAAACCTTCTTGTCACAGCTCGCATTGATGTGCCATCCTGGATGAGCTGCACTACCTGAGCCACTTGTGTGGGTTGTAGACTCCGTCTCATGCTACCACTAGAGTGAAAGCACCGCCATCATTCAAAAGTGACCAAAACATCAGCCAGGAAGCATAGGAACTGAGAAGTGGTCTGTGGTCACCACCTGCAAAACCAGTCCTTTATTGGGGGTGTCTTGCTAATTGCCTATAATTTCCACCTGTTGTCTATTCGATTTGCACAACAGCATGTGAAATGTATTGTCAATCAGTGTTGCTTCCTAAGTGGACAGTTTGATTTCACAGAAGTGTGATTGACTTGGAGTTACATTGTGTTGTTTGAGTGTTCCCTTTATTTTTTTGAGCAGTGTAGATGGGTCCGACCACCATTAATCAAATAAGAACTGTCTTATAAATTAGGGTTATTTTAGATGATGACACCTAGCTAGATAGTTAGTGAGCTAGCTAACTATAGCTACTGAAACAGATTGTCGTTTTACTTTTGGGGAAGAACATTGTTTGCATCCATCAGCTAGCTAGCTTTTTTTTATGACCAGCGCTGTAGGTGCAAGCGCCAAGACCCAAACGGCGTTCCATAAACGCTGCAATTGTAATGTTGAATCCCATAGCAGTATTCTCTGTGTACAAAAAACTAGTTAGCTAGCTTTTTCAGATTTTGTAATTGCATGTTTTAGACAGGACCTAGAGAAGAAAACTTTGGATTTAGTTTTTGACCAAATATTTATTGAATTATCAGCAACTTTATATTTCCTATTTTTCCTTTATCATATCCCCAGCAGCTCACTATCCCCATATCTGAAGAGGATGTTCCCCCTGAGTAGCAGCACTGTGAGCAGGAGTGGAGCCCCAGTCTGAGGCAGGAGGACCCAGAGCCCACACAGATTAAAGAGGAACAAGAAAGAGGACCTCAGGACCAGTCAGGAGGAAGAGCAGCTTCAAGGACTGGGGGAGGCTGATATCATAGAGTTCATATTCCCTCCTGCCTGTGTGAAAAATGACTCATCAGGAGGACCCATCCCAGCCCTCACATCTTCACCAAACCCAAACTGTGGAGGACAGAGAGAGGGACTCTCTACCCACCAACACAACTGAAGAGATTAAAACAGTATCAGAATCAACCAGTTACTCTCAGCCCCCCTCTGCAGTAAATCCAGACTGTTCTGCAGCTCAGAGGGAAAACAGGGAAAGTGATGAGGTAAAGAGCGGAGGACTACTGCCAGGGTCTAAGACACTCAAATCAAAGAGAAAACAGACAAAGAAAGGAGAAAGCTCTCATACCAGTGCTGGAGGCAAGACGGACACAATATTGCCCTGTTTGACATCATCTAGTCAAACGTATGCTTCTCCTTATTGTTGCAATGTGTGTAGGAAGACTTTTGTGTCAAACCTTTTTTATTTATTTATCATGTGCGAAAAACACACACATAAAGCTTACCAGTGTGGTGTGTGTGGAAAATAGTTAAATTCCACAAAGTATGATAGATCACCTACAAACTCACACTGAAGAAAACATTTCTTGTCATGTTTGTGGCAAATGTTTCTCTAAAAATGGTGATCTCAAAACACATACTATGAGTCACACAGGAGAGAAACCATGCCAGTTCAGAGAAACCATGTCAGTACAGAGAAACCATGTCAGTACAGAGAAACCATGCCAGTTCAGAGAAACCATGCCAGTTCAGAGAAACCATGTCAGTACAGAGAAACCATGTCAGTACAGAGAAACCATGCCGGTTCAGAGAAACCATGCCGGTTCAGAGAAAACATGTCAGTACAGAGAAACCATATCAGTACAGAGAAACCATGTCAGTACAGAGAAACCATGTCAGTACAGAGAAACCATGTCAGTACAGAGAAACCATGTCAGTACAGAGAAACCATGCCAGTTCAGAGAAACCATGTCAGTACAGAGAAACCATGTCAGTACAGAGAAACCATGCCGGTTCAGAGAAACCATGCCGGTTCAGAGAAACCATGTCAATGCACTCAACGGACAAAGAAAGGAGAAAGCTCTCATACCAGTGCTGGAAGCAGGACGGACAAAATGTTGCCTTGTTTGACATCATCTAGTCAAACGTATGCTGCTCCTTTATTGTTGCAAGGTGGGTAGGAAGACTTTTATGTCAAACATAGTTTTTATTTATCATGTGTGAAAAACACACACAGAGCATAAAGGATGCCAGTGTGGTGTGTCTTACTATCTTTTAATAAATACTAATTATTTGGTTATTCAGAGTTTGTGACTATTTACCCATGCAACAGAACAATGCAGTTCCCTGTATATGGAATACATACGCATGACTGTAAGTCGCTTTGGATAAAAGGGTCTGCTAAATGGCATATTATATTATTATTATTATATACTGGACTGTAGAGTAAAACGTTTACTACCTGTCTGAGCTAAAGTTAGGTGGAAAAGACTCCGTAGGGGACTGTGTCTACAGACTGTTGCTGGCTTTTTACTCCGCCCCCTCCATAGCACCCAATGCAATACACTGTATTGGACTGTCTACTACCTGTCTCAGCTAAATTGGGATGGAAAAGACTCTGTATGGTGAGTTTTGAACCGAAAGCTAAGTCATAGGAAGTTGGATGGTTCAAATATAGCACTGTGTCATCGGACGCATATATTTCCTTTCCAAAATACCTTATAATGTAGAAGACAAATACGCTGACCAAAAATATTGTGGACACCTGCTCGTCGAACATCTAATTCCAAAATCATGGGCATTAATATGGAGTTGGTCCCCCCTTTGCTGCTATAACAGCCTCCACTCTTCTGGGAAGGCTTTCCACTAGATGTTGAAACATTGCTGCGGGGACTTGCTTCCATTCAGTCACAAGAGCATTAGTGAGGTTGGGCGCTGATGTTGGGCAATTAGGCCTGGCTCGCAGTCGGCATTCCAATTATTCTCAAAGGTGTTTGATGGGGTTGAGGTCAGGGCTCAGTGCAGGCCAGTCAAGTTCTTCCACACCGATCTCGACAAACCATTTCTGTATGAACCTCGCTTTGTGCACGGGGCCATTGTCATGCTGAAACAGGAAAGGGCCTTCCCCAAACTGTTGCCACAAAGTTGGAAGCACAGAATCGTCTTGAATGTCATTGTATGCTGTAGCGTTAAGATTTCCCTTTGCTTAGCCCAAACCATGAAAAACAGCCCGGACCATTATTCCTCCTCCACCAAACTTTACAGTTGGCACTATGCATTGGGGCAGGTAGCGTTCTCATGGCATCCGCCGAACCCAGATTCATCCGTCGGACTGCCAGATGGTGAAGCATGATTCATCACTCCAGAGAACGTGTTTCCACTGCTCCAGAGTCCAATGGCAGCGAGCTTTACACCACTCCAGTCGACGCTTGGCATTGCGCATGGTGATCTTAGGCCTGACGAACAGTTATTGTGCTGACGTTGCAGTGGCAGTTTGGAACTCGGTAGTGAGTGTTGCAACCGAGGACAGATGATTTTTACGTGCTACGCGCTTCAGCACTCGGCGATCCCGTTCTGTGAGCTTGTGTGTCCTACCACTTCGCGGCTGAGCCGTTGTTGCTCCTAGACGTTTCCACTGTTGGAAAGGTGGCATCCTATGACGGTGCCACGTTGAAAGTCATTGAGCTCTTCAGTAAGGCCATTCTACTGCCAATGTTTGTCTATGGAGATTGCATGGCTGTGTGCTCAATTTTATACACCTGTCAGCAACGGGTGTGGCTGAAATAGCCGAATCCACTAATTTGAAGGGGTGTCCACATACTTTTGTAGATATAGTGTATCTTACAATCTTCCTTTTGGTGGACACTTTGGAAAAAAATACAACACATACAATATGTTTATTCAAAAAGTCAAGAGAGATGCAAGTAAATTTGGTCCAAAAAGCATACTTTATTCATAACATATATCACAACGAAGTAAATTAATCAAATTGATCATCAACAGTTACACAGAAGTTTGAAATTAGTTTATTTTTGTCACATGCACAAGTAAAGTGAAATGCTTACTTGCTAGCTCTTTCCCAACAATGCAGTATTCAATATCAAATAGTATAAAGTCGTTTTTTTTAAACCTGAGAAATAAGAAATATGAAAAACATAAGAAATGAAGCTATATACAGGGTCCGTGCCAGGACCAAATGTACAATGTGCAGGGATACTGGAGTGGTTAAGGTAGATAGGCAGGGGGTAAGGAGACAGTGAATGGTAGCAGGATCCATCATAATAATAATAATGGTGTGTGTGTGTCAGTGTAGGCTTGTGTGCGTGTGTCGGTAGAGACCCGTGAGTGGCATATAGTCAGTACCGATACAGTGCATTCGGAAAGTATTCAGACCCCTTGACTTTTTCCACATTTTATTACGTTACAGCCTTATTCTAAAATGGATTAAATAATTATTTTCCTCATCAATCTACACACAATACCCCATAATGACAAAGCAAAAACAGGTTTTTAGAAGTGTTTGCAAATTAATAAAAAATAATAAATGGGGGGGAAAAAGGGCAGCATCTATTGTCAGGTTTTCAAGAGACTGACCCAGAAAGACAGCTGTAATTGCTGCCAAAGGTGATTCTAACATATATTGACTTTTGGGTGTGAATACTTATGTAAATGTTTATTTATGTATTTCATTTTCAATAAATGTGAAAACATTTCTAAAAACATGTTATCGTTTTGTCATTATGGGGTATTGAGTGTAGATGGGTGAGAAAAAAGATACATTTGATCAATTTTGAATTCAGGCTATAAAACAACAAAATGTGGAAAAAGTAAAGATGTGAATACTTTCTGAAGCCATAATCTAT
The DNA here is from genome assembly GCF_964263955.1 of Coregonus lavaretus. NCBI lineage: Eukaryota > Metazoa > Chordata > Actinopteri > Salmoniformes > Salmonidae > Coregonus > Coregonus lavaretus. The sequence goes on from NC_140016.1 coordinate 6,401,723, forward strand.
TTGCTACATCAGGATGAAAATCAGAAGCAGGTTCGTTATCCTCAAAAGTGTATACAATTTGCATATTAATTTGGCAGTCTGAGGGTCTTTCTTCTCTGTGAAGTTGACATATACAGTGATTTGCATTGGGGGCATTTATTTTACCTTGGAACATGTTTTAAAACCCAAATGTAATGCATATGTCACTTAAATATGAACAGATATGAATCAATGTTAATGTTTAGACAATATTTCATATCATGAATAAATACTAGTTATTGACACTTTTCTACTATTTTATTTAGAACATTTTCGAAATTCCGTGACCCGGAAGTACTTTTGTAGTGTTGCTGATGAAATGTGACGTTACAGGCTGAGTAGAATAATAAATGTCGACTTTCTTTCTTCTCAAAATGTCTCCACTACAGTTTCTGAACGTGTATGTTACTGAAAGACTAACGGCGGCTGCTGCAGAGATATCAGAAGCCATAGAGAGAGCAGTAGCAGAGTTGCATGAAGAAATCTCCGGTTCTAAGGAGGAGAATATTCGTCTACGAAGACTGTTGGATTTGGTTTTCAACCCAGAGATAAAGTTGCACAGAGCAGGTTTGTATTGACTAGCTACTGTATTAGCTAAACTTACATAGATCAAAACTGATAGCAAGTAAATGTAGGTAAATATACAATTACAGAGCTGCAATTGTAATATTGGGTGCGTTCGTAAGTTACCTCCAGTGTGTCAGTGCGCTCTGGGTCGTTCGTAAATTAAGAAACGTTATCAGATTGTTTTTAAATTCGGAGCTTTCAGAGCGCACACTTACCTCACACCGGCAGTCAATCGCCTAAGCTAACTGGCTAAACTTCCAGACGCAAATGAGAGAACACCTCACTCTGACAATTTTACTCGCCCTAGCAGAGTTGGTTAGGCTGTTTTCATGTTATGTAACGTTAGAGCGTTAGTGACTAGCGGTTAAAGAATTTGAACAGTTTGCGGCTGTGCAACCATGTACTCGCTCCGGGGTACCAATAATTTTGTCCATGTCTTTAATTTTTTTATTAAAATTGTAAACTAAGGTTTACAAAATAGAAATAGGTTCTGCAATGTTTTAAATCCAATAACAAGGTGTGGTACCAAAAGTTATTTCCAATTTCAATTTATTTTAGAAGAAATCTGAAATTATTTGTGCAAGGGTGCCAATATAGTTGGCCGCAACTGTAGACCATGGAATGACTCAAAGTAATGGAATCGAGTTCTAGTAATGACAAGGGCAACTATAGCAGTAGCTATTCTAATCAATAAAATGGAAATGACCGCTAGCTAGCTTTAACGTTTCATATCTCTATGGTTTAGGGCCCAGTGAAGATAACTTTGTAATCAGTTTTAGATTGGAAAGTTACACATTTTATACTATCTATTTTTCCTTTATCAGATCCCCAGCAGCTCACTCTCCCCATATCTGAAGAGGATGTTCCCCCTGAGCAGCAGCACTGTGAGCAGGAGTGGAGCCCCAGTCTGAGGCAGGAGGACCCAGAGCCCACACAGTTTAAAGAGGAACAGGAGGAACTCAGGACCAGTCAGGAGGAAGAGCAGCTTCAAGGACTGGGGGAGGCTGATATCATAGAGTTCATATTTCCTCCTGCCTGTGTGAAAAATGACTGTGATCAGGAGGACCCATCCCAGCCCTCACATCTTCACCAAACCCAAACTGTGGAGGACAGAGAGAGGGACTCTCTACCCACCAACACAACTGAAGAGATTAAAACAGAACCTGATGGAGAGGACTACGGAGTAACAGAATCAACCGTTGAATCTCAGCCCCCCTCTGCAGTAAATCCAGACTGTTCTGCAGCTCAGAGTGAAAACAGGGAAAGTGATGAGGTAAAGAGCGGAGGACTACTGCCAGGGTCTAAGACACTCAAATCAAAGAGAAAACAGACAAAGAAAGGAGAAAGCCCTCATACCAGTGCTGGAGGCAGGACGGACACAGACAAAATGATAGATCACCTGCAAACTCACACTGAAGAAAAACATTATTGTCATGTTTGTAGCAAATGTTTCTCTAAGAGTGGTGTTCTCAAAAGACATATGATGAGTCACACAGGAGAGAAATCATACGGGTGCAAAGAATGTAGGAAATGCTTCACAAAGAAAGTAAATCTTACATATCATATGAGAATTCATACAGGAGAGAAACCATATCGGTGTCAAGAATGTGGGAAGTGCTTCAGCCGTAGTAAAACCCTGTCCAATCATATGATGGTCCACAGAGGGGTAAAACCATATCAGTGTAAAGAATGTGGAAAATGCTTTACTGAAAGTGTAGCCTTAAGCAGGCATATGAGAGTTCACACAGGGGAGAAACCCTATTGGTGCAAAGAATGTGGAAAATGCTTCACTCTGAGTGGGACCTTGAGCAGGCATATGAAGATTCACAGAGGGGAGAAACCCCATTGTTGCATCTATTGTGGCAGATGTTTCAATGATCATGGAAATTGTCAAAGACACATAAGGACTGTTCACAAGAGTGAGAACGCATGACAGTGGCCTTTACCCTGCAGATAGAAATACAGGGCCTATTGCAACCATCTATGGCCACTGTATTATCGGCAGATTATCTCTTGCCCTACATCTATACGTGCTAAAAATCACCCGAACTGCAAATCTCAGATACAACCGTTATTGTTTACCGTATTACCGCTCCCTAAAGCTGATGTCGCTGTTAACTTTTAGTCATGCTTTCTCCCAAAAAAAAAAAAAAAAAAAAAAACATGTAACTATTTAACAATCATTCCGTAGAGCTGAAATCAAGTATTTCCTCGTTTACAAATCTACTGTGGAAATCTACCCTACATATTTTATGAATGGAAAATGTATGTTGATGTACCACTGTTTCATTTCTAATTTATGTAATCCATTAACACAATATGGTCATATCTTATCAAGGGGGGAATGAAAATATCTGAGCTTTCCACATCTAACATGTGTAACTAAATCAAGTTAATTGTGATTGAGTTCATGTTTTAATTAAATTGTAGTCTCAAGTTATTTAAAATGACACATTATATTCTTATTATGGTGACATTTAAGGTTAAATGTTTGTAGGAAATATAATCCCATATTCTTACAATAAGTATTTTAGATTAATTACCAGCATTGCAATTTTCAATGTTTCTGATAGGTCGATATTTCATTGGGGGCGGGAGTAGAGAACCTAGACGCTGCTGTCCAGGCTGTGTTCAGTACAAAAAAAAACATAGTCGAATGTTCAATTAAACGGAAACGGTGCTGAACGACCAGTTGAAAAACAGGGAGGTGATGGGTTGTGTGTTCAAAATGCACCACTGCCCTTTAATGCTGTGTTCATAACCAAGTGGGAAGGTGGTATTTACCACATACGACTGGGAAAATTCCAGTTGAACGGCCCTCCAATTGGTAATTACTAGTGGGAAACTCGTCTATCATCCCGTGCTCCGAGTTTCCCACTTGCACCTCTGACAAAAAATACAGCAAGCATGGTGGCATCTTCAGCAGTCGTTTATGGTAAGAACACAATACAAATTGTTGATCCAAAATGGATTCTGTTCATCTTCCTTTTGATTTAGAAAGCAGCTCTGGATGAACTTTGTAAAACAATCACCTTCTAATGACCTCCATGTATTTCCCAGTTCAAAACGTGAAAGCACCACCCAACTCCTATTTACGACTACACAACTGGTAATTACCACCTTCCCACTTGGTTGTGAACGCAGCATTAATACGTCACTCATTGCTTCAAGCCACACTTACCAAACGGCGCAAACATACCTCAAAGTCTGTTCAAGAATGTACAAGAACGTTTTGGGAAAACGTGTCGTTCAGCACAAACCGTTCCGCAACGTAGCAATTGTTAAATCGAACTGAACGCACCCTTGGTATCCAACTCGTTTGACACAGTAACAACGGGAGATCAACTGATCTGCTGGTTAATTCTCTGGTTTTTGGTTGCAAGTTTGTACTAACTCGCAGGTGCAGGTAATCTCCCGTTAGTAGCGTTTTAAGAAATCCAGAGCTAATGCTCATCTGCCCGTTGGTTGCAATTGGTCAATAATGTTTAGCGCTCTAGTCTATGGTTGAGGTCCTGCCCTACTAGATGTGCAGACGTTGCATTGCATCAACCAATGGTTGCATGCCATGCCATGGACTGTGCAGCCGGGTATCAGATTGCTATTTCATATGATGTGGTTAGAACAGGAGGTTCCTGAGGGGAGAACAGCTCATAATAATGTCTGGAACGGAGCAAATGGAATGGCTTCAAACACCTGGAAACCATGTGTTTGATGTATTTGATACCATTCCATTGATTCCACTCCAGTCATTACCATGAGCCCGTCCTCCCCAATTAAGGTACCACCAACCTCCTGTGGTGGTTAGCTGATATGTTCAATTACTCTCCATGCGTTGTAAGATCTGGCTTCTGCAACGTAGTTGGGCAGGAACTCCACCTACATGTAACATGACAGATAAACATGTATTTTCTATACAATACATTTCTTCTTTACGAGCACAGCATGTGGGACTTTTCTACAGTTTACCTGTGGTCACATATTTTCATCACATCTTCTACAACCCTACTCTGGATATGCGAGTGCATTTCTGTTTAGGATTACATGTTCTGTTTCTTTTCTTGCTAAATAGAGTTTTATCTCAGTGAGAATAACCTGTATAAATAAAGGTTGAATGAAAAAAAGCAACCAGAGTTGTTGCTGAAATGTCCTTTGTGTCAATCAGCCAGTCAAGTCTCTCAACCAAGTTCTTTCTGCTTCCACTTGTTTCATCTTGGGAAGATGTTGGTTATTCTGCATTGCTGCTTACCTCTTTTTTTCTGCAAAACGTAGAAATGCTCTGTTTTCACATATGTAGACACTGTTATTGTGCTGGAGATAATGAGTATGAGGTTGAAAAGTGGTGGAGTTGCCCTTTAAGATCTAAATGGATGTTTTATTTGTTCTTTATGATTTTGGCTGTTTCACATGAGCGTTTCTACCTGATTATTCATCACCATGTGTTTAAATATTTGGTGTTCTAGAGGTTGGACACAAGGTATAGTATTAGAAAGAAGCAGATCAATGTGAGAATCTCAATTGCGTTTCCTTGACTCCTCGTGTCCTATTTCCTCGCCTCCTTCTCAAAAACCCATTGGATGAGAAAGTCAGAGGTCCCTTCCCTCTTACCTTCTCCTCCAATAGGTTTTGAGAAGGAGGCAAGAAGAGAGGACGCAAGGAGTCAAGGAAACGCAATTGAGATTCTTCCTTTGAGTTTCGACTTGCTACAATGATGCTGGTTTGGCACATTATTCCCAGCTGTTACTGTTTCACAAAAGTTGATCAAATCATATAAATATATATGTATATGATGCCATGTATGGACAGTATGTGAATAGAGAAGGTGTGTACAGCAGTAGTTATATAGGATGAGCCTTGACTAGAATACAGTATATACAAATGAAGTGAGTAAAACAGTATGTAAATATTAAAGTGACCTGTGTTCAATGACTATGTACATAGGGCAGCAGTCTCTAAGGGGCAGGGTACTGAGCGGAGGCCGGCAAGTGGTGACTATTTAACAGTCTGATGGCCTGGAGATAGAAGCTGTTTTTCAGTCTCTAGGTCCCAGCTTTGACATACCGTCGCCGGCTTCTACACTGAACAAAAATATAAACGCAAAGTGTAAAGTGCTGGTCCCATGTTTCATGAGTAACTTTCTATTAAGGTATCCATACTTTTACTCAAGTATGACAATTGGGTACCTTTTCCACCACTGCTGATTAAACAGCATGATCATTACACAGGTGCACCTTGTGCTGGTGTAACAGTGTTGCTTCCGTCCCTCTCCTCACCCCTACCTGGGCTTGAACCAGGGACCCTCTGCACACATCGACAATAGTCACCCTCGAAGCACCGTTACCCGTCGCTCCACAAAAGCCGCAGCCCTTGCAGAGCAAGGGAAACAACTACTTCAAGGTCTCAGAGTGAGTGACGTCACCGATTGAAATGCTACTAGCGCGCACCGCTAACTAGCTAGCCATTTCACACCGGTTACACTGGGGACAATAGAAGGCCATTCTAAAATGTACAGTTTTGTCACAACACAATGACACAGATGTCTCAAGTTTAGAGGGAGCGTACAATTGGCATGCTGACTGCAGGAATGTCCACCAGAGAAGTTGCCTGAGAATTGAATGTTCAACATTGTTTTAGAGAATTTGGCAGTATGTCCAGCCGGCCTCACAACTGCAGACCACGTGTAACTACGCCAGCCCAGGACCTCCACATCTGGCTTCTTCACCTGCTGGATTTTCTGAGACCAGCCTCCCGGACAGCTGATGAAACTGAGGAGTAGCTCCGGAGCTCTGCGCCTATTGGTTTACTCCGCTGCCTAGGCAGCGAACAGCCTGAGATAAAATTATGCACACACCTGCAGCCAATAGGAGTACAGGTGTCCCTATAAGAGGGGACGCTTCCCCTCAATTAGCCTCACATTATCTTCAGCGACTGGATTGGACTGAAGAAGCCGATAGAAGACAAGACTCAGGACAAAGAAAACGTAGTCGACACACCAGGAGATTTTTCACCCCCAAAAGCTATTTTCAGTATGGCGGCTGTCGACTCCCACGACTTATGTTTAGTGTGTTTCATGGACCCCCACTATGTGCCAGCTGCGCCCTCCCTTCTTTGAAGGAGAGGAAGCAGCGTTGGGCTTTTTTTTTTCTCGCTCAGAGCAGATCTGAACTATTGGAGAGACCCGCGCGTTCTCACGCACGGTGTCCGGATAGGCAGTGTCCTCCTACATTCCAGTTTTACAGATGCCTCTCTGACTGGATGGGGAGGGACATGTCAGACCCAAGCGATAGGAGGTGTGTGGCCTCTCTCGAGTCGTCACATCAACCTATTGGAGTTGTAAACGGTTCTACTGGTTCTGACCCACTTCGCGTCTACCCTTCGGGGTCGCGATGTGCTGGTCTGGTCAGACGACCGAAGCACAGTAGCCTACATCAATCGCCAGGGAGGAGTCAGGTCTCCTGCACTCCCACCAGTTGGCGGAGGAATTGTGGCTGTGGGCTCACGTGCATCTTCGCTCATTGAGAGCAGCACACATTCCAGGCTACGTGAACATAGGGGCAGACCTCATGTCTCAAGGGGGTTGTTCTCCACATTTCCAAATCTGGGTTCGGGAGAGCCGAGGTGGATCTGTTTGCGTCACGCGTGAACACACATAGCACTCTCTGGTTCTCTCTACGAGATCAGGACGAACCGCAACTGGCGAGGGACGCATTTGCGCACCGACCGTGGCCAAAAGTTCTCCTGTACACAGTTCCATCGCTGTCCTGCATTCTCCCACTGTTACCCAGGGTGAGATCAGGCGAGCTGTCAATCATATTGGTGGCTCCCGATCGCCCAGAGGCTCCATGGTTCGCGGAGATGATTCAGATGTTGATTGCGCCACCTTGGCCAATTCCACATCAACAGGAAGCGCTGTCTCAGGCGCGATAGGGGCAGTTGCCCATAATCGGCCAACCACTGATGGTTTGGCTCCTGAGAGGGACAGGCTACAGCGCCGTGGGTTATCTGATTCAGTAATCAGAACCATACAGGGTTCACGTGCCGGTTCCACTTCCAGGGTTTATGCCAGTAAATGGAACGTGTTTTCACAGTGGTGTGTCACAGAGAATGTGGACCCCATTTGCTGTCGGGTTGAGAGTGTACTCTCGTTCCTACAGTTTTTATTTGATAAGCAGCGATCGCCCGCCACCATTAAGGTGTATGCAGCGGCGATTTCAGCTTGTCGTGAGGGGTTTGGCAGGGACACTTATCTTCAGCCACCCTCTAGTGAAACGTTTCCTATTAGGAACGCAGCGGCTTAGATCTTTTGAAGACGGCACTGTTGCTCGCTTTGACCACTGCTAAGCGTGTCAGTGATTTGTGCGCTCTGTCGACGAGACCCGACTGCCTCGCCATTAATGGCGATCTGAGCAGAGCGGTGTTGCGTCCTAACCCGGCTTTTATGCCTACGGTTATTAAGAACTCATACAGATCACAGATTGTAGAGCTGTGGTCCTTTTATCCCTCTCCTCATGGAGAGGAGAGGCTCCATCGCCTGTGCCCAGTGCGTGCCTTTAGCGTGTTACGTGGAACACACGGCGGCGATTAGGTCATCACCTCAGCTGTTTGTGTGTCAAGGTGCGGCTGCACTAGGTAGACCACTTTCTAAACAGCGTCTGTCTCATTGGCTTTGTGAAGGCATTGAGACGGCGTATGAGGCAGCGGGGCGACCATTGCCTCATTGTGTAAGAACCCACTCCACTCGTGGAGTAGCGGCTTCTACTGCCCTTTTCAGAATAACTGGGGTAGAGGATATTTGTGCAGCAGCGTCGTGGTCGTCACAGTCTCCTTTTATCAGTTTCTATCTCTTAGATATGTCTTCTAACTCTTTGGCTCAGTCTGTCCTCAGCGTGGCTGAGGGGAGGACTTGAGCTAGGAGAGAGGAATGCAGGACTGAGGAGACAGGTCTCTTTCAGGTCCGCTCCTTATAGAAGAGCCATAGGGGCCAGTGATCAGGATTCAAGCCCAGGCGCTTCTGCTGCTCTGGAGGGGCTGGAGTTGGACAGGGTCATGTGTTGAGGTTAGAGGGCAGGTTGAGGCGGCGTGCATCAAGCCATGGAACATCTGATGAACGTTTTCAGAGAAATATGCATCCAGGTAGAGTAATTGCCCGTTTGGACCTTTTGACAGTTGGATTTTCTTCATCATGATACAAGTTACTGCACATCAAATCTATGACGGAATGTTTTAAAAAAGACAAAGCACATTTTTGTTAGCTTGTTCCAAGGGATATTTATATATAGTTTTTTTCATTTTGCAGTTTGTTCCTTTGATTGAATTTTGTTTTGTAATTATTACAAAACTACTACAGGCTATTACATTTAGAAAACTATTTACCGCCACAGTTCCGTGTGTTGTGTACTGTTGGTGACTCGTGGGGAGCAACCAGATTGTGGCCTGTGGCGTGGGTGTTGTCCTTGAGAAGATATTGGCTCTGTCCATTGTTCTTGCATAGGAACAGCATTGATTGAAAACAAGCTCCTAACATTAAAATGGGTCATATTTACTACGACAGTACACCGTTTTGAAAATCTACATTGTAAAAAATAAATAAACGCTTATACCAAATTGAGAAAAACGAACAGATCTGTAAGGTGGAAGCAATATTGGGGGAACGTGCTCCAACACTACCCTGATTAAATCAGCAAAATGATCAACACATTCCAAGAGGTTTGCCATATTTGTCTTTATTTCAACAGAAATTGAGTCAGAGCCTTGCAGCATACCAGACAGAGCATAAATAAAACAGTTCACAGAAAGACAAGAGTACAAAACAAAAACTTGCTTACAAAATACTTACCTAGGCCATTCCTGGTTTGAGTGATAATCAATCATTACGTGGGGAGAGGGCATAACTAAGGGTGACAGAAATACAGGGCCTTTCCAATGGGTAGTACTAACAAGAAACTCCTGTCTGTCCAATTTATCCATAGGGTTTGGTCTTAACAAGCATACTGCGTGATATCGAACAACAGGACAAAGCCATTGAGAGTTTTTTTTAGTTTTCTTACATTGACACAAAATCCTTAAAAGTTGGCATTTGGTGGTGGTGGTGGTGGTGGGGAGGGAGGGAGGTAGTTCTGATCTTTCTCTCTGAAATCTGATATGAATCATATGCATCTATCTACTCTTATCCTGGCAGTTACCAATAGCATAAGATGAGAAAAACCAAAAGACAAATGTTTTAACATGATTAAGCTGATTCAACGTTTTTTAGTTCAAGACAAGAGTTACTAGATGTTCAGACTGCAACACAGTCCCTTCATATACTCTTATTACATCAACCTCTTATTCCAGATTCAATTATTACATGGAGATCGAAAAACATTGAGGCAGGCTTGGGACATTGAGGCAGGCTTGGGACATTGATGCAGGCTTGGGACATTGATGCAGGCTTGTGTAAAGAGTCCCATATACACACACACAGAGAGAAGAGAAAAAGCCACAGGGAGTCTCTTCCAGGCGCTGGATGGAGGGAAGGATGGGGGGTTGTTCCTTCTCCTCTCCTACCCTGTGTGGATGCTGTGGTTTGGGGGAAGAGTCTCAGGTGAAGAGCTGAGTGGTTCTGGCTCAGTCTGGCTCAGGGAAACAGGTAAGATGGGATATGATGACTAGGAGTGAAGGAGGGAGGGGGGGGGATGAAGACACACCTGCAGGCTCTACAACAGACAAGAGTCCAAGTCACAGGGGAGGGAAGAGGGAAGCAGGGTTGAAGAGGAGCAGATAGGTGCTAGGCTTTGGGCAGGAGGGGCAGAGTGGTGGGTTAAGGGCGAGTGGGGGTCAGAGTTCAAGTCCAGGTGCTTCTACTGCTCTGGAGGGGCTGGAGTTGGACAGGGGTGAGGTTAGAGGTCAGGGTGGGGTGCATCGATCGATGGGACGTCTGGTCGGGGGCTGCGTCTCATATAGCACCCTATTCCTTTTTGTAGTGCATTACTTTTGTCCACACTCTCTTTAGGCCCTGGTCATAAGCAGTGTACTGAATAGGGTGCCATTTGGGACGCACTCTGGTTCTTCAGGCGCTCTCGCTGCTCTCGATGGGCTGCAGTTTGACCAGGTGGTCTGGCTTGCCTCCGCTGGCGTGGCGCTCCCACATCTGCAGGTAGAGCTTCTCCAGATCCGTAGTGTACTGCTTGGTGTTGAACAGAGGGCTGCAGATACGCTGCTTCCACACACGGGACCGGATCATCTTCAGACTGGGGGAGGAGAGGGGGTCAATTACAGCAATGGTGAGAAGAGGATGAGTGTAAGAAAAGACAGGAGAGAGAGAGAGAGAGAGAGAGAGAGAGAGAGAGAGAGAGAGAGAGAGAGAGAGAGAGAGAGAGAGAGAGCGAGAGCGCTAGCTGGAGTGTGTGTTACTCAGAGGATCTTACTATTCCATGTCAGAGCCCAGTTTGACGGCCACGTCCTCATACTCCTGTCTGGTGTGGGCGATGAGCTCTGGACAGCCCAGACACTGCAGCTGAGAGGCTGCCACGCGTGACGCCAGGGTCTCACCTGTACGGGCACACGTGACATTTAAAAGACCGACCTGTTGTTCACCCACACCACCGTTACTACAGCACCCACCCACACCACCGTTACTACACCACCGTTACTACACCACCCACCCACACCACCATTACTACACCACCCACCCACACCACCGTTACTACACCACCCACAGAGTGCAACCCAATTATCTCCGTACTGTGCATTTGTTCCCTTCCCTTCATGGATTAGAAAGGAAACGACTGAGATATAGAAACTCCTCCTAGCCCATTCCAACACCAATCCAACGCATTCTAATTTGTGGAGAGTAGTGAACAAGTGCACACTTCAGAAGGAAACGTCTCTGTCCTACGATCATACACCGTCTCACCTGGCATGGTAACCATGGGTGTCCCGGCCCAGAGGACATCCATGCCGGTGGTGTGTCCGTTACAGAGTGGCGTGTCCAGACACACGTCGGCCAGCTGGCCCCGTCTCACGTGCTCCTCCTTGGGCGCCACCGGAGAGAAGATGATGCGGGAGGCGGGCAGGCCGAAGTTCTGGGCGTACTGCTGGATGTTGGGCTCGCCCACTGCAGGGAAACGCAGCAACCACAGGACACTGTTGGGAACACGCTTCAGGATCTACAGGAGAGGAGAGACGGGAGAGGAGAGGAGAGACGGGAGAGGAGAGACGGGAGAGGAGAGGAGAGACGGGAGAGGAGAGGAGAGACGGGAGAGGAGAGACAGGAGAGACGGGAGAGGACAGACGGGAGAGGTGAGACAGGAGAGGTGATCAGTAAGAGGTGCTGTGTGTCTGAAATGGCACTACTGTTGACCAAGGCCCATATTCCCTATATAGTGCACTACTTTTGACCAGAGCATAGGGCCTGGTCAAAGCTAGTGCACTATCACAGAGACTAGGGTGCCATTTCACCCTGAGAGTCAGGGAAACGGAGGAATACCTGAAGAAACATGACAATCTAAGACAACAGGATCATGGAGCATTGAGAAAGTGTTTTCTAGCTTGAGGCTTACATTGGCCCACATCTGCAGGGTGGGGGGGTCGATCTTGTAGAGCTGGTTGAAGTTGCAGTAGACGATGGAGTCTTCAGGCAGGCCGTACTGGGAGCGGGTTGTCACGACGATGGTACGAGGAACCTCCTCTCCTGTAGCCGCCTTGTTGTTGATCTGAGATGGAGGACAAGGTGGTGGTTATGATGGAGAAATGTATTCTGAGCAGAGAGGGAGAGGAAGGAAGGAGAGCAAGGAGAGAGAGAGATTGGGGCGGCAGGTAGCTTAGTGGTTAAGAGCGTTGTGCCAGTAACCGAAAGGTCGCTGGTTCTAATCCCTGAGCCAACTAGGTGAAAGATCTGTCGATGTGCCCTTGAGCAAGGCACTTAACCCTAATTGCTCCTGTAAGTCGCTCTGGATAAGAGCGTCTGCTAAATGACAAAAAAAAAAAAAAAAAAGAAGAAGAAGAAATCTAGGGGGCAGAGGAGAGGAGAGGCCAGTGCATAGTGACACATGACAGTGTTTCCCATACATCCCTGTTCACTACAGTACTGGAACCATATTCCTAGGTGTCAAATCTCAAAAGTAGACGTGCAAGTGACCCAATGTCTTTCTCCAGTACTAGCCAGTCTGTGTGCCCCATACCTGGAGGGCTACAACCTCCTCCACTGGAAGTATCTGAAAACACAGTAAACATGGAGATGGAACACTACAGACTGTAGTCATGTCACATGGCTGGGATCAAAAGGTCAACCATACAGGTTCATCTCTGCTTCATTCAACCAGCAAAATAACAACCTGGTATTCATTCTTATCCATTTCCTCTGTGTGTCCCCCTCCAGTACCTGTGTGGTGGCCAGTCCATTGCTGACGGTGAATCCGTTGATGGTGACCTGAATCTGTCCCTGGTTGATCATGTTGATGATGGCCTCAGCTGCTGTGTTCATGGGGATGACAGGCATGGACAGAGCCCCGTTGGTTTCTGCTACTCCACTGTCCCCACTGGCACACTTCATCTGGACAGGAAGGAAGGAAGGGGTCAGTGATTTACAAATCATTTGCATCTTATTTTTCAGGAGGATAAGGGTGGGTCTTCACCGTTCAAATTGAAGAAAACAAAAGGAACAGACAATGGGGGTACCTTTCCAATAGTTGATGGTCCTAGTCCAATGGAAATATGGTCACAGGACATTCCCCATGTCACTGTCTCACCTTGACGTCAGGCAGGCTGTCCAGGAAGGGTTAGGGCTATTCACCATGTCACTGTCTCACCTTGACGTCAGGCAGGCTGTCCAGGAAGGGTTAGGGCTATTCACCATGTCACTGTCTCACCTTGACGTCAGGCAGGCTGTCCAGGAAGGGTTAGAGCTATTCCCCATGTCACTGTCTCACCTTGACCACCTTTACGTCAGGCAGGCTGTCCAGGAAGGCCTTGAGGTCAATGCCATTCAGAACGATGCGGTTGTCAAAGATGTGGCCGTTAGACTTGAAGTCAATCACCGCCTTTTTCTGTTGAAGAAAATAAAACAAGATCACTGAGGTGAACTGCATGTCAAGTGTCGTTCCAAGAAACCACGTCAGGGTTGTAGATCTTAAAAGCATTATTTTCATTCATCAAAGAATGCCTTTTTCTTTCAGATGAATGTCAGTTTAGTATTTTTATTTAAGCTTTATGTAACCAGGGGAAACCCACAATCAAAACAAGTGCATTTCTCCTTCACCACATTCCTCATAGTCCCGAACTGACCCTTCGAGATAAGAGTCAAGCCACAAAGTAGCCTGCAGGTCATTCCATGCGCTAGGGTCACAATAACTAAAAGGCAATCTTCCCAGACTCTGTGGAGACCTGAGAAAACTCTAGAACCAGCCAGTCTTGAGAGCGAGTCTGATGGTGGCTGGATATCCAATTAAGAAGTGAGGTAGTATGGGAGTTTCTCGAGAAATGCTTTATATACAAATAGCCGCTAGGCTTGGGCGGTATTTTCATATCGTCATACCGATCTTCTCTCATCTCGGGATTTACGGTACCACCGGCACGGCACACAAGGGGGCCAAAAAATAAAAAATAAAAGCCCATTGTGCCTCTATTACCGGAATGCTAACAGAATTAGCACAAACTAATAGCGAAATCACATAGCTGTTACCTAAATGCTAACGCGCGAAAACGAACATAAACTTATCGCAAAGGCAGGCAAATCCAGCTCAAAGTTATACAAGCATAGCGAGTATCTACCGTATGTCATTTTCAGTGAGTGTGAACATTTACTAGCGAAAGTGAACAAGAGAAATTGTGCAAAATGAACAAAGTTGTGATGCATGCTTTTCTGAAGGAAGAGCAGCATGTGTACACAGACCAGAGGATAGAGGAAAACACTAATAGGAAGCACAGGGGAAAAAAGGCAGCTGTACAGACAACTCATCCAAAACTCACTAGACCTCTGGCTGAAAGACATTATAAGATCGTTTCTGATAAAAAATAATTATAAGTTGCTGAGGTGTAGTCACTTTTGAGGACACAAGCGCAAGTACAAATATAAAAATGAAATATTTTATATGATGCATTTCCTACTCAACAATACTGTATGAATAAGGCTTGAAATGATTTACAGTGAGGGAAAAAAGTATTTGATCCCCTGCTGATTTTGTACGTTTGCCCACTGACAAAGAAATGATCAGTCTATAATTTTAATGGTAGGTTTATTTGAACAGTGAGAGACAGAATAACAACAACAAAAATCCAGAAAAACGCATGTCAAAAATGTTATAAATTGATTTGCATTTTAATGAGGGAAATAAGTATTTGACCCCCTCTCAAATCAGAAAGATTTCTGGCTCCCAGGTGTCTTTTATACAGGTAATGAGCTGAGATTAGGAGCACACTCTTAAAGGGAGTGCTCCTAATCTCAGCTTGTTACCTGTATAAAAGACACCTGTCCACAGAAGCAATCAATCAATCAGATTCCAAACTCTCCACCATGGCCAAGACCAAAGAGCTCTCCAAGGATGTCAGGGACAAGATTGTAGACCTACACAAGGCTGGAATGGGCTACAAGACCATCGCCAAGCAGCTTGGTGAGAAGGTGACAACAGTTGGTGCGATTATTCACAAATGGAAGAAACACAAAATAACTGTAAATCTCCCTCGGCCTGGGGCTCCATGCAAGATCTCACCTCGTGGAGTTGTAATGATCATGAGAACGGTGAGGAATCAGCCCAGAACTACACAGGAGGATCTTGTCAATGATCTCCAGGCAGCTGGGACCATAGTCACCAAGAAAACAATTGGTAACACACTACGCCGCGAAGGACTGAAATCCTGCAGCGCCCGCAAGGTCCCCCTGCTCAAAAAAGCACATATACAGGGCCTTCTGAAGTTTGCCAATTAACATCTGAATGATTCAGAGGAGAACTGGGTGAAAGTGTTGTGGTCAGATGAGACCAAAATCGAGCTCTTTGGCATCAACTCAACTCGCCGTGTTTGGAGGAGGAGGAATGCTGCCTATGACCCCTAGAACACCATCCCCACCGTCAAACATGGAGGTGGAAACATTATGCTTTGGGGGTGTTTTTCTGCTAAGGGGACAGGACAACTTCACCGCATCAAAGGGACGATGGACGGGGCCATGTACCGTCAAATCTTGGGTGAGAACCTCCTTCCCTCAGCCAGGGCATTGAAAATGGGTCGTGGATGGGTATTCCAGCATGACAATGACCCAAAACACACGGCCAAGGCAACAAAGGAGTGGCTCAACAAGAAGCACATTAACGTCCTGAAGTGGCCTAGCCAGTCTCCAGACCTTAATCCCATAGAAAATCTGTGGAGGGAGCTGAAGGTTCGAGTTGCCAAACGTCAGCCTCAAACTTAATGACTTAGAGAAGATCTGCAAAGACGAGGGGACAAAATCCCTCCTGAGATGTGTGCAAACCTGGTGGCCAACTACAATAAATGTCTGACCTCTGTGATTGCCAACAAGGGTTTTGCCACCAAGTACTAAGTCATGTTTTGCAGAGGGGTCAAATACTTATTTCCCTCATTAAAATGCAAATAAATTTATAACATTTTTGACATGCGTTTTTCTGGATTTTTTTGTTGTTATTCTGTCTCTCACTGTTCAAATAAACCTACCATTAAAATTAGAGACTGATCATGTTTTTGTCAGTGGGCAAACGTACAAAATCAGCAGGGGATCAAATACTTTTTTCCCTCACTGTATATGCTTTCTAAATAAAGCATAATCAAATTATAAAATGACTAACTAAGATTTTGCCTTCCTTATAACTGAAGTACATATTTGTTTGTTTAGTGTTAAAAGAAAATGTGCATATTTTCTAAAGGTCTCGATCAAAACGTCTGGCCCCATCGCTGTGAACGTCTCAGAGCTCTAACTTGGCTTCCTGAACTCGCCGTTCATCTCATATTAATCTTGTCCGTCTATGACAAAAAAACAATGAATTATTTTACATGAATGCGCTACGATGTAACGACTGCAGGCATGTGCTTTGTCTGTGGCTGCGATGTAGGGTTCAGCCAGGAGTTAACGGACAGACGGAAGAGCAAATTAAATGGTAGGAGGGACATCCCAGCTTCAAGTGGTTTCAGATTTCACATCCTACATCACAGGCTCAGAAAAAACTGTCAGTGGGAACCAGGGCTATTGCTCAATGCAAGCCATTTCGATCTACCGAGTCCACAGATCGATTTATAAGCAAAATTGTCAGTCGGAACCAGCACCAGAAGCACGCAGGTCCCCAAAACAGGGGACTTTACATCTAAGAGGTTTTAATGGCCTGCTGCACTGAAGGGGAACGGGAATAAATAACTGTCATCCGCATAGAGATGTACGTCCCAATTATTATTAAGTGACAAACCAACATTATTAATGTAAATCGTGAAGGGCCTAGTATTGAGTCTTGTGGCACTCCTTTGGTTATGTTAAGAAAATTCAACTGACCTCATCGGCAGATATACTTTGGCTACACCAATTACTACACCTTTATATTTAATTCACTGCAGTCAGTGATATCCTTGATGCTGAAACTTTACCTTTGACTCAACAGTGAAACATGACAAGAGAATAAACAGTCCCTCCAGGATTCCCCCAGATTACAAATATTTTTGCTAAATCAACTATTCCCTGCATATTATGTGAGGGCTTGCAAATTTGACCAATCACTGCACTACTTCCGCACAAGTCAAATCATCGTAATATTATCGCATAAAAAAAAAACTGACCCGTCACCGCAGAACAAGAGGGCTCGCAATTTCAACCAATCACTGCACATTAGCCGTATAAGGTTCAATCAAGCCACACTACAACAAACTATTGGTTACTGGATAAACAGGAATCTCACCTTGAGGTGGGGGAACATGTTCGCGTGGTCTCCAATAAAGAAGGTGTGTGGCATGTAAGCTAGTTTCTCAGAGTACTGCTCCGCCACCTCGATGGGGGACGTCTCCTTGTCTGACACGATGTAGTCCATGAAGGGAGCTCCGCTGGTTCCCGGGTAGCCCAACCACATACACTGAGAAGAAGGAGAGAACAGTTGGCAGAGTGAACTTTATTTGGACATTATACCCCGGCAGTTGTGTAGTGCCATTGTTTTTTTTGTTTGTTTTTTTTTAGGTGAGGGAGCGCACGCGGAGAAAAATAAATGAAAAATTCTCAATCAACAGATGTAGCCTGCTGAATATCATTGTAGAGTAGGCCTATGCCCAAATATATTGTCTCAATAAAATGTTATATTTTTTATACCCTCAAAACACCAAGTTAAGCATACCTCATTTCCAAATAGGCCATCACTGTCTATCGTGAATTATAATTCTTTACGTTTTAAATGGTGAAACGTCCAAACTGCATGCCTGCCAATCATTTGATCTCAATCAGTTAGAGCTTCTTGAATTACTGTTTCGTGAGCAAATTAAAAAACAGATGGTGTTAAAACTATTAGCCTTTTTTGTAGGACTACTTTGTTTCAATCAAAGCATACACCGAGTACAAATCATTAGAAACACCTGCTCTTTCGATGACAGACTGACCAGGTGAAGCCTATGATCCCCTAATGATGTCACCGGTGAAATCCACTTCAAATCAGTGTAGATGAAGGGGAGGAGACGGGTTAAAGAAGGATTTTAAATCCTTGAGACATGGATTGTGTATGTGTGCCATTAACAGGGTGAATGGGCAAGACAAAAGATTGAAGTGCCTTTGAACGGGGTATGGTAGTAGGTGCCAGGCGCACCGGTTTGAGTGTGTCAAGAACTGCAACGCTGCTGGGGTTTTTCACACTCAACAGTTTCCCGTGTGCATCAAGAATGGTCAAACACCCAAAGGACATCCAGCCAACTTGACAACTGTGTGAAACATTGGCCTAATACAATAACTTTGTGGCAACAGTTTGGGGAAGGCCCTTTCCTGTTTCAGCATGACAAATCCCCCATGCACAAAGCGAGGTCCATACAGATATGGTTTGTCGAAATTGGTGTGGAAGAACTTGACTGGCCTGCACAGAGCCCTGACCTCAACCCCGTCTAACACCTTTGGGATGCATTGGAACGCCGACTGCGAGCCAGGCGTAATCGCCCAACATTAGTGCCCGACCTCACTAATGGTTGTGGCTGAATGGTAGCAAGTCCCCAAAGCAATGTTTCAACATCTAGTGGAAAGGCTTCCCAGAAAAGAGGAGGCTGTTATAGCAGCAAAGGGGGGACCAACTCCATATTAATGCCCATGATTTTGGAATGAGATGTTTGACGAGCAGGCGTCCACATACTTTTGGTCATGTAATATATATATATATATATAGACTGTTTAGTGCCAAAAATAAGGGGTTAAATACATGTAAAAAAAAAAAAAAAAAAAACATCCTGATCCTTCTTATATCTCTCAGTTATAGGACAGACCCTTCAGACCAAACTTCCTTTTTAATTTTTTTGGGGGACTGTAGTTGCATGTACTGAATCTGTTATTCAATGCATTTGTATGGGCGAATAGCAGCAAGGCCAAATCAAAAATATATATACATACTTCAAGGGGTCTTAAAATTCAAAATCAAATAGCAAAATGATCCTTGGTATGACCTTAAAACAATTCCATATAGCTTACATGGCCAAATAAAGCCTAATTATCTCACCTGGATGGGAGCGGGGCGCAGGGCAAACAGCTCGTTGCGGGCTCCTTTGGTGTAGCCGTTCATATTGACCAGGATGTGGAGTCCATCCTGATGGATCCTGTCTGCTGCCTTACCGTTACACGGGAGCTGACAGAGGAGAGAGACGGGAGGAGGAGGAAGGGAGAGTGGCTCTATGTTCTTCAGTACAGAGGAAAGGACAAAGAAAAGTACTTTTGATTGAGTTGTCTATCTGCGTTAACTCACCTGTGACAGGTCAGTGAAGTGATGGGCCTCGGCCACCACCTTTACCCTGAAGTTGGTGTTGTCATCTGGGCTCAGGGCATAGCAGAACACCTGGGGAGAGGAACCACCAGACATGTTCCAACCATGTTACCACCAACCGTTAGAACAACCACCAGACATGTTACAACCATGTTACCACCAACCGTTAGAACAACCACCAGACATGTTACAACCATGTTACCACCAACCGTTAGAACAACCACCAGACATGTTACAACCATGTTACCACCAACCGTTAGAACAACCACCAGACATGTTACAACCAACCGTTAGAACAACCACCAGACATGTTACAACCAACCGTTAGAACAACCACCAGACATGTTACAACCATGTTACCACCAACCGTTAGAACAACCACCAGACATGTTACAACCATGTTACCACCAACCGTTAGAACAACCACCAGACATGTTACAACCATGTTACCACCAACCGTTAGAACAACCACCAGACATGTTCCAACCATGTTACCACCAACCGTTAGAACAGCTGCACGGCCAGTATGGCTTTTATATCCGAATTTAAGATTTTAAAAACAAATTTCAAGTACTGTTAGGTCACTATAACACCTCACTTATATTTATCCATTATTTATTCAGTTACGTCGCATTGAGAATAAAACGTCGCATTGAGAATAAAACATTTGTTTAAATGAAAATCAAATCCAGGTATGCAAACACATCAGTTCATTCTAAATCATTGGTTGTTGCCAGTCCTCCTGATAGCATCTCTAGTGGTAATGATTCAGAACAGTAGGAAACCCTCACCTCAAACTGCTCAGAGTTATGCATGCCGGGGATGGACTGCATGAGGTGGGAGGTGGGGTGGTTCCCGAAGTCAGAGCTGACATATCCCACCCTCAGACGACCCGCGCTGGCCTTCAGGTCCTTGGGGTACTCAAAGGCCGGCTTGTGGAGCGCATTGATCTGTGGTGGGATTGGGGGGGGCGTTAGACTATGTCACAGCTGGTAAACTGACAAACTAGGCTGCGTCCCAAATGTCACCCTATTCCCTATAAAGTGCACTACTTTTACCCAAAAGTAGTGCTCTATGTAATGAAAAGGATGCCATCTGAGACACAGCCCAAGGCTCTCTTCCAAAATGTACACTAGCATCCTACTTAGAATGATTTCTAGTATGGACATTGGAACATCATAGCCTGTCAGATAATGACCATAATCCTAGCTCCTTTCAGGTGGTCCAACTAGACAAGGCAGATTAAAACCAGATCCCTCGTCCATAACGCAGTTACAACTATCCTGAACCTGACCTAACTAACATCCAACTAACCGCCCAAACCTAACCCATCTTAACCCATCTAGGAGACCCTCTTTACCCAGCAAGCACCCCAACCACCTTCTGCCATCTAAGGCTGGTGTTTACTGTTTATTTTTAACTAGAAAAACGACTACAGGCCTAATAAGTTTCCTTAAAATGAGCCAGAAGGGTAACTTCCAAGCCATCCCACCTTACCGTTCACCCTTCACCCTTCACCATACAAGCATCCCAGCCCAGCCTTCACCTGAATAAAAGTTCAATACTGTACTTGCTTCGATGAGGGCCTGTACCTTGTCCAGACAGAGGTTGCCGTGCCTCTCAGCGATGGCCTTGCGGAAGCCGTGAGAGAGGGGGTATAACATGCTGTGGTGGGGGTGCACCGAGGGCAGACGGTTTTTATCCAACTGGTCAGCCACGATGCTCACCAGCTTCTTCATACGCTCATCATAGTCCGTCCAGTCACACACAATCTGGAGAGAGGAGAGACCGCTGTGTAAGTGGTGAGGAGAGTGTGTGTGTTTGTGTGACAGAAGTTTGTGAGGCAGTCTGAAGTGTAAAACCAGAGACATGTAATCCAAGAGCAGTAACTCTTGAGCCTTACTTGTGTTCTCTCTTTCGCAATGTCTCACATCAATACATGATTTATACTCAAGTTACAGCTGAGTCTCAAATCAGGATTTGGCCTTTAAGTGTATCTGCAGTAACTTGACACGGGAGACTAGTGTGTTTTTCTTCCTGTTTTCAGCAGTGTGTGTGTGTTCAGCAGTGTGTGTGAGAGTGTGTGTACCTGCAGGCAGTGTGCCAGGTTGCAGTAGGCATCAGGGAAGTCAGGCTTCAGTTTCAGGGCTGTACGGTAAGAAGCAATGGCTTCTGGGATGTTACCAGAGTCCTGAGGGGAGGGGACATATCATTACAATAATGGAATCATAAAACAACTTCCTTTATAAATACATGCATTTTAATATTTCCATGAATTACAAAACAAAATTGCAGACCATAGGTAAATTTGGCCCTGCGGAATATCAGTGACAAAGGAGGAGTAATGCCAATCCCAAATCGGCTTCACTGCATGTCTGATAGGAGTCGGGGTTATGACAGACGTGGCAGATGAAAGTCACCTTGTGTATGGAGGCCAGGTTAGAGTGAGCATCAGCAAAGGCAGGGTTGATCTGGATGGCTCTGGTGTAACACTGTAACGCTCCCTGGACATCCTGCATCTCCTTCAGAGTGTTGCCCATGTTCGAGTAGGCATCAGCAAACGTGGGGCTGATTCTACAGACACACACAAACAATTCAGTAGGATGCAAATCTTATCCACTAGATGTAGTACCTTGAAACACCATCCCTAAAAAGGTGTGTCTCTGTGGATTGTCAAACCACCACTGATTGAGAGATGAAAGAGAGGGCGAGACTGAGAGAGGCGTCTGTCTGCGAACCTGATGGCCTCCTTGTAGTGCATGAGGGCCTCCTGGAGTTTCCCCTGCTGCTGCAGAACACTGGCCAGGTTAGAGTGGGCCGCTGCAAACTCTGGAAACACCTGAAGACGACAACACAACCACAGGTTAGAATACATGTTACAACAGGACACTGGCCAGGTTAGAGTGGGCCGCTGCAAACACCAACCACACACACAGGTTATAGGGTGTCCAATCAAAAACGCATAATCTGACCACTGGGTAAAATAGGATGTTAATTGTGTAGATAATCCTCTATGAAAACTCTGTTCAAAAGTTATTGGAGTTTTCACCCTTGTAGGATGGCCAGAATCAGTGTTCACCCTTGTAGGATGGCCAGAATCAGTGTTCACCCTTGTAGGATGGCCAGAATCAGTGTTCACCCTTGTAGGATGGCCAGAATCAGGACGACTAAATCAATGGAGACCAGAGAAAAGGTTGTAATAAAATAAGAATCTGGAAAATTGCATGGCGTCAGTTAGGCTGGATTATGTGTAGAATTAAGGCTACCTGATGGCTCACCGTTGAACTCGGCATCTTCTCCAATCCGCAGGACATACAATCAATAGAGGTGATATCGATTTTGAGACATGTAGTATTTTCATATTTTAGTATATGTGTTTCATATTAAATGCTAAATTCTTGTTCTTTTTCTAAGATTTCTCACAAAAACAAGCGTATGATGTGAAATGTCAACGGAGCACTGAGCATATACCAATCTTTTTATTTTCAAAGCCTTTTACATTTAATTCAGCTCGTGTCATGCTAAATGTATGCACTCACTAACTGTAAGTCGCTCTGGATAAGAGCGTCTGCTAAATGACTAAAAAAAAAACCCAGCGGAAACAACTTCGAAGACGACGACCACAAAATGTAAAATCGGCACCGCTCTGTCAGAGCTCAGTGCATATTATCGGAGGTATTACGTTAAGAAATACAACTTTTTGGATATACAATAACAATCAAAAGTTTGGACACCTACTCATTCAAGGGTTTTTCTTTATTTTTTACTATTTTCTACATTGTAGAATAATAGTGAAGACATCAAAACTATGAAATAACACATATGGAATCATGTAGTAACCAAAAAAAAAGTGTTAAACAAATCATAATATATATATATATATGTGGGAACTCTTTCAAGACTGTTGGAAAAACATCCCAGGTGAAGCTGGTTGAGAGAATGCCAAAAGTGTGCAAAGCTGTCATCAAGGCAAAGGGTGGCTACTTTGAAGAATCTAAAATAAAATATATTTTGATTTGTTTAACACTTTTTTGGTTACTACATGATTCCATGTGTTATTTCTTAGTTTTGATGTCTTCACTATTATTCTACAATGTATGAAAATGATATGTTAAGTGGTAGTGGTCCTCTGTAGCTGAGCTGGTAGAGCACGTCGCTTGTAACGCCAAGGTAGTGGGTTCGATCCCCGGGACCACCCATACACAAAAAAGTATGCACGCATGACTGTAAGTCGCTTTGGAGAAAAGCGTCTGCTAAATGGCATATTATTATTATTATTATATTATTAACACTGAACGATTCAGCACATGAATAATCATATTTGTCTTGGTAAAATGTATTTTATAACATAAGGAGGTGAAATTTCATCACCAAAGCACGTTTTCACCTACTCTGGGCAGAGTGAGTGGACACCCTACAGGTTAGAATTCATATTACAACAGGACACTGCCATATAGTTGTCCTTGGTGTGGTTATCCATCTCACCTCCAGGGCTTTCCTGTAGAGCTGGACGGCGTCCTCGATGTTGCCCTGTTCCCTCTTGATGTTGGCCAGGTTGTTGAGAGAGTCGGCGTGGGTGGGACACAGACGCAGGGCCGTGTTGTAACACTCCTCAGCCTCGGATACCTGGGAGAGACGGGGTTAAACCACACAGGTTTAAACCAGAGACACACATGGCCAGATACACAAGGACAGATACAGACACCCCACACAGACAGAAACACTCAAATGTTTTGTACAGACAGACACCAAGCCCCAGAGAGGGCCAAGAGAAAGGGAGACCCCAACAGAGACAACAGCTACACAGAGACACCCCCCCCCCCCCCATCATCATCATCTCCTAAATTGGGTCAAGGAAGGAATGGCATGCACAGGGCACAGAGACAACTGCTGCGGCCTGCTGGGACCGCCATGCCTTTCACACTGGCAGTAGGGATGCAGAATAACATAGTATTCTCTCACTGCTGGGACACACACACACCGTGTTCTTCCTTACATTGCCCTTCTCCTTGAGTGCGTTGGCCAGGTTACAGTAGGCGTCGGGGAAGTGGGGCTGTAGCTCGATGGCGCGGCGGTACGTGTCGATGGCCAGGTCGATAAGACCCTGCTCGTAGTAGACGCACGCCAGGTTGCCGTGGACGACGGCGTGGTTGGGGCTCAGGCTGAGGGCGCGCAGGTAGCCAGCCACCGCTCTGAAATGGTTGGAAGAGAGAAGGGTGGTTAAACTACTAGCAATAAGTAAAATACTACTAACTACTAAAGGCTGAGGACTCTGAGGTAGCCCACCACTGCTCTGCATGGAGATACATGGAGCGGTACTAGTGATCTGCAGAGGAGAGCAAAGGGCGGTACTATTATTTTGTTGTTTATTTTTACTTTATTTTCTCAAAATGTATCCGCTATCATTTTCTTACAACTGACAACTTGAACAAATTTTTCGGCCTACCCAAGAGGAAACGCCAACGTTACAGAGGCAATAGGGGAGGGATCCTGGAGAGATTAAGGTGAAGGGACTCAAGAGGGAGCCAGAGATCAAGATAGCCTAACCAGAAGAATAAAAACCTGTCCCCCGACCCTCCTCCTCCTGGCCTTTGCACACTCTGCCATTAAATTTGCCCATTTGGGGATCTGATAGTATTTCTGAAACTGGTTGAGAGAATGCCAAGAGTGTGCAAAGCTGTCAAGGCAAAGGGTGGCTATTTGAAGAATCTCAAATATAACATATTTTGATTTGTTTAACACTTTTTTGTTTACTACATGACTCCATATGTGTTATTTCTTAGTTTTGATGTCTTCACTATTATTCTACAATGTACGAAAATGATGTTAGAGAAAGACCACACTGAACGATTCAGAACATGAATAATCATATTTGTCTTGGTAAAATGTCTTTTATTCCATGCGAGAAATTGCCAAGAAACTGAAGATCTTGTACAACGCTGTGTACTACTCCCTTCACAGAATAGCGCAAACTGGCTCTAACCAGAATAGAAAGAGGAGTGGGAGGCCCCGGTGCAAAACTGAGCAAGAGGACAAATACATTAGAGTGTCTAGTTTGAGAAACAGACGCCTCACAGGTCCTCAACTGGCAGCTTCATTAAATAGTACCCGCAAACCACCAGTCTCAACGTCAACAGTGAAGAGGCGACTCCCGGATGCTGACCTTCTAGGCAGAGTTGCAAAGAAAAAGCCATATCTCAGACTGGCCAATAAAAATAAAAGATTAAGATGGGCAAAAGAACACAGACACTGGACTTTTTCTTTGCAACTCTGCCTAGAAGGTCAGCATCACGGCACCCTATTCCCTATACAGTGCACAATTCTGACTGGAGCCCCATGGGCCCTGTTCAAAAGTAGTGCACTACATAGGGAATAGGGTGCCATTTGGAACATAATCCCTATTATTAGCCTACGACTCACCAGGTGAAATAAGGATGATTAGGATTATGAATGCCTGAACGAGGGAGTGTCTTCATGTTTAACTGGTTACACCATGGGAACAGTCACTGACCTGTCAAAGATGCGAGCCTCTTTCAGAACGTTGCCCAAGTTGATGTAGGCATCCAGGAAGTTGGGATCCAGAGTCACAGCCTGACAAATACCCATAAATCCATACAATGTTAAACAACTCCTCCAAACACCAGTTGTAATGGGGAATATTTAAGATTAATAAAGCTCATATTCAGTTGAGTACTTAACACAATGCTTAGCATATTTATATATGTTTTCCCATTAAGTAATTCACATGATTTGAAGATTTGTGACACTCATTTCTGCCACAGGTGGGTCACTAGATGTGATGCTGGATGTTACTCATATCTGTTGATAGGGATTGCCAGACTGTAGGTCCAAGGACACTGATTTTTGTTGTATTCTGTGGAACACTGATTCTGTAGCTAGCAGCCGACAAGGTCTTGGCTTTCTGGTGCTGAGTAATAAGGGCCTTCTCGGCGAAGACCAAGTTAAACTTTTTCTCTGCTCTTGTTGCAACTTGAATTAAACCAAATTGATTTATGATTGACTATATCCACGACTGCTCTCGTTTGTTCACCTGAAAATCCCCCTTACACCAGTGAACGGTCCACAGTACACCCACTACTCTACTAGGACTGTGCTTAAAAAGGTCTCAAAGACATTAATAGTATTGTGTGTGAATTATCAAATGTTTCAGCCCAGACATGAAATCATTAGTCAGTCACACTAGACTATCCTGGTTTGTCCTTTGTATTTACATCACCAGCTGTGTAGAAAAGTCTTACCTTCTCAAAGTGGTGTATGGCCAACCATATCTCTCCCTGGGCGTTGAACACACAACCCAGGTTGCTCCAAGCCACCGCAAAGTTGGGCTGAGTCTCAATAGCCTTCAGGTAACACGCCTTCAATGGGTTAACAATCAAAACCAGAGGAGGTAGGAGCAGAGGAAGAGTAGTGGCAGAGAAGAGGTAGGAGGAGAGGAAGAGTAGTGGCAGAGGAGAGGAAGAGTAGTGGCAGAGGAGAGGAAGAGTAGTGGCAGAGGAGAGGAAGAGTAGTGGCAGAGGAGAGGAAGAGTAGTGGCAGAGGAGAGGAAGAGTAGTGGCAGAGGAGGTAGGAGGAGAGGAAGTAAAATAAAATAAGATTTGAAGAAAACAGGAAGAAAAACAAAAAAGGGGTAGAGGAAACAGAATTAGCGACCGTTCTCAACTAAAGCAAAAAGTGAGTGTGCAGCATGGGCTCGCCTGCGCTGAAATCTGCGGCGCTAAGCTTCCTTGCTTATTCCTACGCTGCGCAGATCCAACCAGCACCCACACGCAGACCGACATTCTGCAGTTATCATCATGACCTCTTTCTCACAACACGAGGAACCGAAACGACTAGACTTTTCTTCTGTTTTGTTATTAAAAATGTACAGCAGATAAGCTGTTTTGTGTGAAGGAAAAATACCTAAATGATATTCAAATTTATTATAAAAACAACCGTTAACTTTATGTTTGATAGCGGACTATATTAACTAGCGGTATCTCACAACCTTGAATGGCGGGTGCTGCGTGCACGTGGAGGTCCCTGTAATGCGTGCGCACACAAAGCTACGTGGGCGGGCGTGTCCTAGGTGTGTGTTTGGCTACAACCACAGTCACGCCGCCGACCCTGCTGCTGCTTAGCAACAAGAGGTCGTTGTTTGCCGCCGCTGCGCTCGCTCGCTGACCCCGGCCGGGTTTGCGGACCGGCTACAGACCCAGAGTCCCGGGAGACACCCTGCTTTACCCAGACTGCCACACTCTGTACCCCACAATGCCTTTCAGGACCAACGGGCGGCAGAGGACGGGGGTTTGGGGTTAGAGGTCGTGGAGACCACAGCCAAGCGGCTGGTTAGATAAGAGGGGGAATATAGAGAAGGGGAGTTTGAAGTTAAGGGGCATCAAGACTGCCAAGTGTCTGACGCCCTAAGAGGAGGAGAGAGAGAATAGGAGAGTTGATCTAACACCAGAGCCCAGGGGCTGTTCCGCAGGGCAATGTGTAAATAAAGTAGTCAATGGTGTCCTGTTGGAGGCTGGGGGTACGCTGGGTGCCAGGCTGACAGAGGGCGTCGGGGGGAGGAGGGGGTCTGTACCCAGCAGGCCGGGGGGGGGGGGATGGGGGCGGGGAAGCTTGCTTGAGCCTGATGCTTTTTTGGCCTTGGAAGGTTTGTTCGCTGCGCAGCCCCTGCGTTACTGCACACTCACAGCGCACAGTCTGCATCATCGGCAGAACGCTGCAACTCCAAAACCAAGAAGGAAAAAAAACTAAATCAACAGGAAAAAAATGCAACCAACATGTAAAAGTTAGAGGTTTCTTACTTTTTCTTTATTTAATATTTCCCCCGCTAATTGCTTCCATGTTTGGTATGTTTTTTGAATTTACTGATATACGTTTTGCCCGTTGTTGTCATGGTAATTGAAGGTATTTAAAGGAATGCTTACTGTACTTCTCTTTTTGTTTTGTTTGTTTTGTTTTTACTTTTCTTGTTTTGTTTCTCTGCTCTTCAGAGGAAGCCACAAGACAGAGGCATGACGTAGTAGTAGTAGTTCATGGTTTTTCTTTTGCTGGCAGTTACAAACCCGTTACCATATTGTTTGGACTTTGTCAGAGGGGCGGGCGGCAGCCTCAGCAGCAGGCGGTTGAGGACTGATGCTGCCCTAGTGATCCGTGTTTCAGCCAGGGCACCTAGGGTACGGTAGCAGGAGTAACATCATCACCCACCTGAAACAACCTTCTAAATAACATCATCAGTCGTGGAAAAAAAAACCAAGAGACAAAATAAAAACAACAGCGTTAGTAAAAGTTAGCAAACAAGACATTATTTTTTTCCCTCTCATATGTAAATGAAATAAAACGTCCCAAAAAAAAAAGAAAAAGAAAAGCACAACAAAATGAAGACAACCTGCTCTGTTTACACTCATGCAATGAATGTTCATTTGATTTTCCAATACAAAAAACGGATGTACGGGGGGGTGAGGGGGGGGGGGGTTGGGAGGAGGGAAGAAAGGCTTTGATAATGTGTTTTATCAAATCACTAATATTATAATATTATAGTATGGCCAAGCTAGGAGAAAGGAGGGAGGATAACTAGCTTGATCTTCATCAAATGAACTGATCACATTTCTTTGGAAATAATATGTCATAGCATACTCTTCTTCAACCTCTTTTTCCAAAAAGGTTCTTTTTTTAATGCTTTTTCTTTGTCCTGTTGTGCTTGAATCCTGGCCAATGGGGAGTGAGAAGAAAAGCCGTGGTGTGTAATGATTGGGTATCTAGAAGCCTCCATAGGTAGCTCTGAAATAAAGAGGTCAACGCTGGTTGCTGCGCGTGCATGTTTCTCTCTAACCCAGCCAACTGAACGCGGGCGGCGGAGTGCAGATTGTGAGCTGTCTGCCTGACGCAGCATCGGACCGTACTACAGGCTCTTGTAAGGAGGGGTGTGTGTGAAAGGACTGTACCACGTTTTCATACCCTGACTATTCTATTCACCCACTCGAAGACAGCAGGGACAGTCAGATAAGATAACCAGTAGGGCCCAGTTGGCCTTAGCGGCAGCATCGGCTGTTTCTGATCAGATGGGGTGAGTAGACCTAGGCTTGGATTTTGAGAGCACTGTGGGGTCGTGTCGAGCCTCTGATTAGGGCGTAGCTGGGGTGTCAGGAAGGCAGCTCTTAGCGCGCACACTCCACCGGGCCTAGCGAGCGCGCGGGGGGAGGAGCCACAGTGCACGGGGGCTGGCCTGGCAGCTCCCTGGAGCTCCTCCCCCTTCTGGCACCAAATAAGATGGCCTGGCACCAGGTCACCTAGCAAGATGTCAACTCCACAGTTCCAGCTTTCACCCAACCCAGGGAAGGTATAGATATCGTATCAGGGAGATGGACAGAGATATCGTTAAAAAGGGCCAATGTATGCATGGCTTAGAGGAGGTAAATAAAGACGGAATAAAGGGGTCAGAGGACAAGATACAAGACTAGCAAATCTGCATGGGTAGGGGGTAGTGGGAAAACTGGATTGAGTGGTGGAGTTGTCGATTTGTTGTTAAATAATTGGAGTAATGTGGTTTGGTTAGAGGCCATCTTATCTTTTGCATTGCAGAGATTAAACTAACTTCATCAGTTCATTTATCCTTCCAAGACCGAGCCAGCATTATCCCTCCAAAACCACCTTTGTTTTGAACATTTTATGAGTTTATAAAAAAAATCCATATCAGAACCATAATTATTGCTAACAATTTGAAAAGCCCAGCCTTTCTTCCTGTGAGGGGAGAGGGGCTGACCCGAGGTTGAGAGGTCAGAGAGAAGAGCATTGTGAGAGGAAGCATGGTGTAGGGAGTGGAGAGAGAATGGTGATGCCTCTATTCTAGCGAGGCTCAAAGGCAAAAGTATAAAGCGGTCTGAAAAGTAACTTCCAGAAAAAAAGGAGGGTTTAATGGGTTGGGGGTCTATAGAATGTTTTCCCCCTTCAACATTATTAGCCTCTTAAGAGGGAGGGGGAATCTGCCCAGAGCCAGGGTGTAGTGGAGGGGGGGCCTTCCCAGGGCCTCAGATGGCATCTGAGATAGAGACAAATCACACTGAAGTGAATGACTGAATAGTGGGGAGAAAAAAAAGGGGGGCAACTTTGGCCATCGGGCTCAAAGGGGGCGGGGGGATAGAACTGACAAAACATTTTACAAAGAAATCAAAGTATATTTTAAAACAAACAAAAGATAAGCAAAAAGCTGTGCCAGTGTCAAGCCCCTGGGACATACCTTAGCCTCTTCCAAACGCCCGAGGGCTTTGAGCAAGTTCCCCAGGTCGCTGCGCACACAGTACAGATCCTGAGGGACAGGAAACAAAAAGGAGACACAGATTAGAGCTCCAAACCAGAACCGGACTACTAGACTGACTAACACATCACATTATTTGATATCTACAAAGGGATCATCAAATGTCTTGAGTAGGACAATACTAGAATTGACATCTGATTGGGGGTAGCTTAAGGGTGTAAAATGTGTCACGGTTTGGCAGAACACCAAAACTTTGGGTTTTGTGCTGGTCTGCTTGGCTTATGATGAGGTACATGAACTGGGTCCAAGGTCCACTCACAGGGTTGTACTGTAGGGCTGAGACATAGGCCTGGACGGCCCCCTCCATGTCTCCCGCTGCCACCAGGGCTGCCGCCAGGTTGATGTAGCCGTCGATGAAGTCTGGTTTCAGCCGCAGGGCGTGGCGGTAGTGCTCTATAGCCTCCTGCAGCTGGCCGCGCTCCTTGTACACGTTGCCCAGGTTGGAGTAGGCCTCAGCCAGCATGGGATTCTGCTTGATGGCCAAGGTGCTGAAGTGGGCAGATCTGGAGGGACGGAGGAGGTGGTCACAAGGCTGGTAGGTTGTACTGGCCTGGAGAAATGTGGTGGTGTGTGGTCCAGTACTGGTACTTTATAGTGAATGGGAGATCTCATTTAGCACACTAGCTGATGCATTGTGTGCTGTGAGATAGTGGGACGACTAAAATGGTTGTGTGTGTGTGTGTGGGGGGGGGGGGGGGGGGGGGTGTGTGTTAAACTTAAGTTTCATTCCAATTTCACATGATACAAATCACTTCCTTTTGCTTATTGTACAAAGAGACAGAGCGACAACCCAAAACACCCGAGAAAGAACACAGTCAAATCAAACCCAACACCTGGATCACCTGTGAGAAGAGAAAACGGCCACCACCACAGTAAGCGTCATTTTAGAGTGGGAAAAGAGGAGATGAGAAGAAGATGTAGGGAGATTACTGACGGACCAGCTGCCCAGCCAGCCATTCCTTACTCCTCAACACCACAGATGTGTAGTAGCACCATGCGCTGTTGGCAGCCAGTTTATTGCAGCCCCAGTTTACAGCAGCACCAGAGTTCTGCAGTTCCAGCCAGTCACAGTGGGCCCAGCATTCTCTCCAGACCAGGCCCACCATGTTGACTCACTGCAGTGCGAGCTGACCTCTGACCTCCAGGTCCTTCACACCCCCCCCCCCACCACCTCACCTGTCGAGCCTGCGACACTGGAAGTGGATGGAGGAGAGCAGCAGCAGTACGCCCGTGTTGTCGGGCTCCTGCCTCCACAGCTGCATACAGTGGCGCTCAGCAGCCTCAAAGTCACCCGACTGGTACTCCCGGTGCGCCAGCTCGGCCAACCCTTGGAAGGAAAGCATACGTTGTTTTGTCGGTTCTGTAGCACCAACACCCAACAACCCGAGGAGGGGGAAACAACACGTTAGCGGGGATGGAAGAACATGAGGACAGAGACAAAATAATAAATGAG
The DNA here is from genome assembly GCF_964263955.1 of Coregonus lavaretus. Lineage (NCBI taxonomy): Eukaryota > Metazoa > Chordata > Actinopteri > Salmoniformes > Salmonidae > Coregonus > Coregonus lavaretus. The sequence continues at coordinate 6,433,989 of NC_140016.1, forward strand.
ATAAAGTATTGGAGAAATCATAAAATCATACTATTTATAAAAATGCCCTTGGGTGCTAAATAATTGCATCGTTGAAGTAGATCAAATCAATAGTTTAATAGAAATTGCTGTGTCGCGATGAACTGTCAATCATCCCTGGGTATGAGTCACGTTTTAGAGAAAATGTGTGGCTATAGGTCAGATAGCTACTGTTATTCACTGTTTTATAGGCCAAGAAGTCAACTGCCCTTGAAATTAGCAGCAGGTATTCTTTCTTTGAAAGATACACTACATTACCAAAAGTATGTGGACACCTGCTCGTCGAACATCTTATTCCAAAACAAACTGGCATTCATATGGAGTTGGTCCCCCCTTTGCTGCTATAACAGCCTCCACTCTTCTGGGAAGGCTTTCCACTAGATGTTGGAACATTGCTGCGGGGACTTGCTTCCATTCAGCCACAAGAGCATTAGTGAGGTCGGGCACTGATGTTGGGCTCGCAGTCGGCAACCTATTCATCCCAAAGGTGTTCAATGGGGTTGAGGTCAGGGCTCTGTGCAACCCAGTCAAGTTCTTCCACAACGATCTCAACAAATCATTATTGTATGGACCTCTCTTTGTGCACGGGGGCATTGTCATGCTGAAACAGGAAAGAAAGGGCCTTCCCCAAACTGTTGCCACAAAGGAGAAAGCACAGAATCATCTAGAATGTAATTGTATGCTGTAGCTTTAAGATTTCCCTTCACTGGAACTAAGGGGCCTAGCCGAACCATGAAAAAGAGCCCCAGACCATTATTCCTCCTCCACCAAACTTTACAGTTGGCACTATGCATTGGGGCAGGTAGCGTTCTCCTGGCATCCGTCAAACCTAGATTTGTCAGTCGGATTGCCAGACGGTGAAGCGTGATTCATCACTCCAGAGAACACATTTCCACTGCTTCAGAGTCCAATGGCAGCGAGCTTTACACCATCCAGCCATGGAAACCCATTTCATGAAGCTCCCGACTAACAGTTCTTGTGCTGACGTTGCTTCCAGAGGCAGTTTGGAAATCCATAGTGACGATTTATAAGCTCTACGCGCTTCAGCGGTCCCTTATGTGAGCTTGTGTGGCCTACCACTTCGCGGTTGAGCCGTTGTTGCTCCTAGACCTTTCCACTTACAGTTGACCAATGCAGCTCTAGAAGGGCAGAAATTTGAAACGACCTTGTTGGAAAGGTGGCATCCTATGACAGTGCCACAATGAAAGTCACTAAGCTCTTCAGTAAGGCCATTCTACTGCCAACGTTTGTCTATGGAGATCGCATGGCTGTGTGCTCAATGGGTGTGGCTAAAATAGCTGAATCCACTAATTTGAAGGGGTGTCCACATACTTTTGTATATAGTGTATCTAACTAGCTAAATGATTAGCCCTGTTAGCTGTATAACAGTCAAGAGCTGATTTTTTTTTTTTCATTATTAGGATTTTAACTAACGTTAGCTAGTCATCAGCTTCGTAATCATGAAAAGTATTAACATTAGCAAGTTAGAACTGTCTGACAAAATATTATGAAAAACGCTATGTTGTGCGATGAAATAAAAATTGACCAAAGTACATAGCTGGATGAAATTTAAGGTGATTGTTTACAAATGGACGCTAGTTGGTGGACAAAAACAACCCCCCCTCAACATCTTGCTAACTAGCTAACAGTAGCTAGTCTAGCTAAAATTAGATTGATGCCTAAAATGTCAAGGGAAAACTAAACAGCCTACAGACCCAACACAATCACAGTCAATGACCACAGGATCAACTAATTAGCTACATTAGCTAGCTAAATTGTGTCAAATATTAGGGAAGCTAACTAAAGAAACTAAAATGACGTTTTGCGGGATTATGGTCAAGCTAGCTAATCCAATAACATCCTTTGGGCTTCATGTCTTGCGGGTTTACCTTCAGTTGAAGTCGGAAGTTTACATACACTTAGGTTGGAGTCATTAAAACCAGTTTTTCAACCACTTCACAAATGTCTTGTTAACAAACTACAGTTTTGGCAAGTCGGTTAGGACATCTACTTTGTGCATGACAAGTAATTTTTCCAACAATTGTTTACAGACAGATTATTTCACTGTATCACAATTCCAGTGGGTCAGAAGTTTACATACACTAAGTTGACTGTGCCTTTAAACATCTTGGAAAATTCCAGAAAATGATGTCATGGTTTTAGAAGGTTCTGATAGGCTAATTGACATCGTTTGAGTCAATTGGAGGTGTACCTGTGGATGTATTTCAAGGCCTACCTTCAAACTCAGTGCCTCTTTGCTTGACATCATGGGAAAATCAAAAGAAATCAGCCAAGACCTCAGAAAAAAAATTGTAGACCTCCACAGGTCTGGTTCATCCTTGGGAGCAATTTCCAAACGCCTGAAGGTTCATCTGTACAAACAATAGTACGCAATAATAAACACCATGGGACTAGGCAGCCGTCAAGCTCAGGAAGGAGTCAAGCTCAGGAAGGAGACGCTTTCTGTCTCCTAGAGATGAACATACTTGGTGCGAAAAGTGCAAATCAATCCCAGAACAGCAAATAACCTTGTTGAAGATGCTGGAGGAAACCAGTACAAAAGTATCCATATCCACAGTAAAACAAGTCCAATATTGACATAACCTGAAAGGCCACTCAGCAAGGAAGAAGCCACTGCTCCGAAACCGCCATAAAAAAAGCCAGACTATGGTCTGCAAATGTGGCAAAGATCGTAAAATTGTGGATATATTTCAAGCAACATCAAGACATCAGTCAGGAAGTTAAAGCTTGGTCGCAAATGGGTCTTCCAAATGGATAATGACCCCAAGCATACTTCCAAAGTTGTGGCAAAACGGCTTAAGGACAACAAAGTCAAGGTATTGGAGTTGCCATCACAAAGCCCTGACCTCAATCCTATAGAACAGTTGTGGGCAGAACTGAAAAAGTGTGTGTGAGCAAGGAGGCCTACAAACCTGACTCAGTTACACCAGCTCTGTCAGGAGGAATGGGCCAAAATTCACCCAACTTATTGTGGGACGCTTGTGGAAGGCTACCCGAAACGTTTGACCCAAGTTAAACAATTTAAAGGCAACGCTACCAAATACTAGTTGAGTATGTAAACTTCCGACCCACTGGGTTATTCTGACACTTCACATTCTTAAAATAAAGTGGTGATCCTAACTGATCTAAGACAGGGAATTGTTACTAGGATTAAATGTCAGGAATTGTGAAAAACTGAGTTTAAATGTATTTGGCTAAGGTGTATGTAAACTTCCGACTTCAACCGTACCTAGGTGATCCATTTTGTGTATTTACACAACAGATCGTTACATATCCACACCTGGCTAACTGACATGCTATAATTGAAGATGGCGCAACATTTGGATTAGTTACACGCTGGCATAAAGTAAAAACTGGTTCTGCAAGATGTTAGCAGAGGCTCGTGTCATGCTAACGGGGTTAGCTAGCAAGGAAGCTAACTGGCGCGAACTCTACCTGTGCTGTCAGCCACGTTTCCCACGGAGCTCGCCATCTCCTCGGTCTTCGAGTCTTGCACGGTGGTCGTCAGTGTTGTAGTTTGAGGATATCAAATTAAGAGAAACGTAATTATATGCGTCGATTGGTCGACGTTTCTTGAGCTGTTGCTAGCTAAAGCTGTTAGCCTAGCTATGCTAACCACAGCGTCAACGCTAGCTAGTCAAGAAGGAGCTAGTCTCTTTTCAATAGTTGGCTAGCGCCTACGCGATTTACTGTCCTTGCAATATATACGTCTAACTGCTAACAATCAGGCTACGGGACTAAAATATAAATATTTCCTTCAAATTCGCAATCATGAAGTGCTGGTTCGTCTTCAACAAAGTGACCCTCGAGACATAAAATGGCGAATGAGCCTCAGCCAGGGACTTATTTTTTGCCCGAAAATAGATCCAATTAAAAGAATGAATCCACAAACTGTACTGAAAATATGCATAATTTATGAACATTTAGATAACGTTGATATGAAATATTCATTAATTATTCAGAGAACAAACCCAAAGTTAAAAGACGAGTATATGCAAACATTTTGTAAATAATACTTTTTGCGCGGATGGATACATAGTCGCAGTGAGTTTTTTTGTGATGCATCATTCCTACATGTGCACTGCGGCAAATCGAAGGCAAAGGAGAGTGTTAAGCATGTTCTGAAGGTTGAAAGGGCTGTGAAGAGAAACCAAGGCAGTTAGCAGATGGAGAGACTGAGTTGTTATGACATTGATTGAAAGACGAGTTTGTTGGCTAACTATAAGTAATTTACACTTGTCTGGGTAGGGAGTGGGGACATAGTTATTCACACCAGTGGTCGACCTGTTTCTCGTTGCACCATGATGAAATGTTTCCTATACCCCCTTTTTGATAATTGTTGTGTCCATGTACAACTAAGTTGTAGGTAATGTGCAGTGAAAGTGCACACTTTGGCAAGGTGAGAGCCACCGACTTTAGGCACTTCATTTTTGGACCACGACCAACAGGGGGCAGTCGCCACATACCTTTGATTCATTGTACAGAAACGTCAAGAATGTAAACGCTCTGCAAGATTGTCATGCACAGCCTATTATTATCATCCAATCACACACACCTATGTATAACCAGCCATTCATGTGTAACCATGTCATCTTTGGGTTTTTTATACTCTGTATTTGTGGCAAGATTGACATGTGAATACATGTTACTCACAAAGATAACCAGTTTAACAAGGCTATAACTTTTGTAAATACTTTACATTTTTGCATGAGAGGGCCTGTAACATGTCATCTCTGGTGTGCAAACTCTCTCTCTCTCTCTCTCTCTCTCTCTCTCTCTCTCTCTCTCTCTCTCTCTCTCTCTCTCTCTCTCTCCTCTCTTTATTTCTATTTCTCTCTCTTCAACTGGTGCCCTTTCCTGTATCTCCACTCTCCATCATCCTTGCTCTTTACCATGTAAATGAAATGCCGGTGTCCGCGAAGAAACAGAACAGACCCCAAATATTTTCATCCCCAACCCCTACCACCCCATTTCCCCTAGCCTCTCCAGCTGATTGACATGTCTAAAGAGACCCTGAAGGATGTTGAGATCTTATGTGAGAGCCATTAACTTCCCATTCTACATTCTGCCCTGCCTGAGGATGTTGAAAAGGCGGCAGGGCTGACATCATTGGCCACGTCGGGTCCTCTCTTGTCTTCTCTGTGTGCTCAGAGCATGCATAGCCGCATCCAGTTTGTGTGTTCTTCCCCCCTTTATTCATTCTATTCCCCTCCCTCCCTCTCTTTCCCCTCCCTCCCTCTCTTTCCCCTCCCTCATCCCTCTCTTTCCCCTCCCTCATCCCTCTCTTTCCCCTCCCTCATCCCTCTCTTTCCCCTGCCTCATCCCTCTCTTTCCCCTCCCTCATCCCTCTCTTTCCCTTCCCTCATCCCTCTCTTTCCCCTCCCTCATCCCTCTCTTTCCCTTCCCTCATCCCTCTCTTTCCCCTCCCTCCTTCCCTCCCTCATCCCTGTCTTTCCCCTCCCTCATCCCTCGTTCCCCTCCCTCTCTTTCCCCTCCCTCCCTCATCCCTCTTTCCCCTCCCTCCTTCCCTCTCTTCTCCTCCCTCCATCCCTCTCTTTCCCCTCCCTCATCCCTCTTTCCCCGCCCTCCATCCCTCTCTTCCCCTCTCCCATCCCTCTTTTCCCCTCCGTCATCTCTCTTTTCCCCTCCGTCTTTCCCTCTCTTTCCCCTCCCTCCCTCCCTCATCCCTCTTTTCTCCTCCCTCCATCCCTCCCTCTCTTCCCCTCCCTCCCTCCCTCCCTCTCTTCCCTCCCTCCCTCCCCTCTCTTTCCCATCCTTCTCTTTCCCCTCCCTCCCTCCCTCCTCCCTCCCTTTCTTTCCCTCCCTCCCTCTTTCCCCTCCCTCCTCCCTCCCTCTCTTTCCCCTCCCTCCATCCCTCTCTTTTCCCTCCCTCATTCCTCCCTCCCTCTCTTTCCCCTCCCTCATCCCTCTCTTTCCCCTCCCTCCATCCCTCTCTTTTCCCTCCCTCATCCCTCCCTTCCTCTCTTTCCCCTCCCTCCATCCCTCTCTTTTCCCTCCCTCATCCCTCCCTCCCTCTCTTTCCCCTCTCTTTCCCCTCCCTCCATCCCTCTCTTTCCCCTCCCTCCATCCCTCTCTTCCCCCTTCCCCATATGTCCCTGACTTGCAGTTAGTAGAACAGCCACTAGATGGACCACAAAGTTACCTTGAAAGTCCACCGAGGCAACATCACGTGACTTTGTAAAGAAAACACTGTTGCTGAAGAAACACAAATACTATAGTTGTCAGCTGACCCTGACATTCTGCTGACCGAGGACCAATCCTTAAGGTTATTGACACAATGAATAGAGAGATAAACGTGACAACCTTTTCTATGTAATTACTTCAATGTAACCAATGAAAATAACAGAACCTGTGAAGGGAAACACTGTTTCTCTGATTCTTATTTGTCAACATTCTTATAAACAGCCTACCGGGAAATGTTTGGCATTTGCCCATATAGATACACACAATAAATAATGAGCTACAAGACGGATACACTGAGTAAATAACAAGTTACTCAGTATCCTGTTTATGCTCTGGACAAACGGCCACACTGCTGTTGTTGATAGACGGTTACCTTATGTTGTGAGTCACATCCAGTGTTGTGGTAACTTGTGGGAATCCTTCCAGCCAACACAGATCTGATTCAGGTGATTATAAATGAAATTCAGTCAGTTATATTATTATAGTTATACATTATTCAGCCAGGATAAATGATTAGGCTAAGGGTTCCTATTGCCTCAGTTGACACCTCTGAGAGGTATTACAAGGCTGGACGTGTAGCCTACAGATCTGGGTTCAAATAGAATTCATTTTTTTTCAAATACTTTGAGCGTCTGCTTGAGCCCGCCTGGAGTTTCAGATCAGATAGACAGGGTTTGCACTTTGGGGACTATTCTGTTAGCTCCATTGTGACAGCCAAGCTCAATCACAGGCAGCTAAAGTATTTGAAAGAAAACAAATGGTATTTGAACCCAGGTCTGGTACATACTAACCATGCTGTGTGGAAAACAGCCAGAGAGAGAGAAAACATCCTAGGTAGAGTTAATGCAGGGTTTCCTGCCAGCTACCTCCTGCTAGTTCTTAAATATCAGGTGCTGGGTGTTTGAATCATGGCCCTGGTCTTTATTTAGGTATTTGTCAGGTGCGGACCGATTCACATGTTTTATAGCCACACATTTTGTGGTCAGGGTTGTTTCCCTGAACAAAACAAGTATACAGAAAAATCCACCCTTTTAAAGCTGTCTGTTTCTGTTTGAAGATGTTTAATCCACACCTCCTGATTTGTCCTGCAGCTATATTGGGGGCGTAGGTTGTTCTGTGCAACAAGCAAAAACAGTGTGTTCGTTGAAGAACAATTTATATCACATAACTGCATTTCTTGTCATTGATCTAGGATATCTATCTCAACCTTATTCTACTAAGTGAGTAGTAACTCATCTCAAGTCTAATAACCGTCAAATGAGCAATGGCTTTCGTGAGCAAGCAAAATAATGGTCCCTTTTATTGCATGTTGTTTTAACCAACTCCTGGTGCCACTAAACTACAGAGGGTGCCAATACATTTAGATTACATTACATTTTAGTCATTTTAGCAGACGCTCTTATCCAGAGCGACTTACAGTTAGTGAATAAACAATTTTTTATACTGGCCCCCCGTGGGAATCGAACCCACAACCCTGGCGTTGCAAACGCCATGCTCTATCAACTGAGCTACATCCCTGCCGGCCATTCCCTCCCCTACCCTGGGCCAATTGTGCGCCGCCCATGAGTCTCCCGGTCGCGGCCAGCTGCGACAGAGCCTGGATTCGAACCAGGATCTCTAGTGGCACAGTTAGCACTGCGATGCAGTGCCTTAGACCACTGCGCCACTCAGGAGCCCCCATAATGAGAGTGAATGAGAGAGAGACTATTTTCACATAATACGACATTTTGAAATGTCTTTATTCTTTTGGAACTTTTGACAGTGTAATATTTACTGTTAATATTTATTGTTTATTTCACTTTTGTTTACTATCTACTTCACTTGCTTTGGCAACGTTAACATATGTTTTCCATGCTAATAAAGCTCTTACATTGAAATTGAATTGAAATTGAGATTTGAGAGTGAGAGAGAGAGTGGAAGAGCATTGCAGAGAGCAGTGTGTCAGTAGGGTTCAGGACCTGTCCTCTATATCTCTCCATTCTTCACCTGACACCTGACCCCTCTCTTCCTCTTCCTCTCCTCCTCCTCCTCCTCCCGTTCCCCCTGTCCCTGTGAAGAGGAGAGAGGTGATGAGAGGGTGGTATTATAGTGACAGAAGCTATCAGTCCTCT